>NC_137458.1:142596959-143196959 GCF_964235325.1 Thermobia domestica
CTGGCCCCCCAGTCTTTACCTTTTAGATCCACCACTGGCTTTAAGACTAAATTCTCATGCATAGTTTTCGAGAAAAACGAGAAAAACTCATTTTTAAGCCACTGACAAGTATATCGTTCGTTTTTAAATAGTAATTGGTAGTTTTATTCTGATGGAACATATATTGCTTATTTATTTATTTATTTATTATTTATTTATTTATTTATTTATTTATTTATTTATTTATTTATTGTATATGAAAAAGAAAGTACTATTAAGCAGGGCCGGCCTTAAGCCGATTGGACCGATTGCTTCCAATCGGGCCCCGCGCCTAAGGGGGCCCCGCGCTAGTGCCGCCTACTCTACTGTCCAGTATAGAGCTCCTCCGTGGCTAAGCGGTTAGCGTACGCGCCTTTGGCGTGGGAGACCCGGGTTCGATGCCCGGTGGGAGCTCATGTGGTTCGGATTCCACGTTAATCAGTAGGTCCACGTCTCATATAGCCTCGCTGCTGAAAGTACAGCGATATATCCCTATTATAATTAATCTGTACCTATATTATCAACATTGATCAGAGGCGCAATAATTAAGCATATAGCTTAGATATTAATTAAAAGAAAGAACGCTGTTATTGACAGGACATGTTGTCATGAGTAAGATTATTAGTTTATTATTGATAGAACATGTTGTTATGGTCGAGACTATTAGTTGCTATGGGAAAGCTCATTACTGAGGGATACGCACGAAATTGGAAGATATGTACAAAAAGCTATGGTTGCTGTTGATATTTAATGTACGTATAAAAACAGAAGAATAAATCGACGATATCTGGACGCAATTCGTATTTATGGTTAGTGATTAATAGTTGGTATATTTATTATAAATACATAGTGATTTAAAGATATGTAAAAACGAATCAGGGCTAAAGCGAAGTGTTTATATATATATTTCGTTTTATCTGGTGCCGGAACCCGGGACTATATGTAACGATCCCGTTACTATGAGTTGGAGGCGAAGAAATAATGGAAAAACTATGTAAAAAAAGAAGAAAGAAAATGTTTATAATTATGTAATATCGATGATTAACTTTTCTCTGACTTGTAAAAACTAACAAGAATTAGTAACCTTTCCTCGTTTGCTTCTTTTTTTTTAAAAAAAAAATAATAATGTGAATCTACGATTGTGGTGAGTGAGAGAGAGAGAAATACATTCCTTTTCTGTTTGGTCAATTCAAGGTCGCTTGCGCGGTAGGTGACGTGCCTTATCGCGATCGTAGCGCCGCTGTCCTTCGCGGGAGCTCGCAGCCTTTCCGGCTGCGAACTGACGTATTAATTTGGAAGGAAGGAGGACGTTTTCCTGCAGTCTCCTAGCAGGCGGATAATTTATCGTCGATGTTAGAATATGGGACGCGTGTCTTGTTCGTTTGACTTAGTTTGTAGTGTCTGCTATTTTTTGCATTAGTTATATCTGGAAGGAGTTGATTCAATATACAAGAATAAAAGTGCAAGTTGTGTTGTGTTTCGTGATTTTCTTTCTTCTTGAAAAGAAAGGAAGAAAAATAGTGATACGAAAAGTTGCAAACGGAAGGTTGGTGTTTGACCATGTGCATTGGTGCTGTCTGAGTAAAATTGAAGAGGTTAGATTATGCTCTGTGATTATCCAGTGTCTAAATGGTGCTCGAAGTATTGAGTGAAATTTGTATTTGTTCATATTTCCATACTTTTAAGTCAGACAAGTTTGTTTCGTGTTCAGGTGTGCAGGGGCATTTGATGAATTCAATTAGTAACGTAGAAATCTGTATAGTTGACCTAAGTCTTGGTCAATAAGTCGCTATTTCTTTCCTCGCCAAAATCTATCGTATTTTATCGAGAGTGTTAAATGGTGTATTTCTATGTGGGTTCCTTTCGGCAGGAAGATTAGATGTGCTAGTGAGTTAAATAAATCTATTCTTGGCTGTTGCCTTAAAAATAGCATATTATGCATGCATTAATACTCGTAATATCCAGAATCTGAGGTGGTTTTTCTTTTGTTGGTGGAATGATAAAGTGGGATATTTCGAGTGAGAACAGAGGTTTGCTCCCCATTGCACGTTGGAACGCATAGTCTTGCAATATAATAATATTCCCTGCAATCGTAGCAACGACCACTCTCTGGGTTCAATTGTCTGACGGATTGGTGGAATGATAATGTGGAAAACGAGGGAGAGCATTTCAATTTGTTGAAACCAGACCTAAGTTTGGTCATAGTGGTTTTAGCGAATCTGGAAACAGAGCGTGACTTTCGATCTTTGAATGGAAATTAGTTTGGCTGAATGGGGGAATGAGAATGTTGAAGATTGAGGTGAGAGTAGTGGTGAATGTCGTTTGGTAAGAGACACTATACCTTATCCTGGGTTTGTCTCGTAGTATCACTGATTACTTTAGTGACTCGCGATTTTTTGTGGTCCGAGAGAGAGCCGACTGAATCAGTGATAGAACTAGTTACATTCGGACGTTTTCGGTTTTCAGACCTAAGCATTGGTCTTTGAGTTACTTTTTCGATCACTGCCTAAGCACGTTTATTCTTGTAATTTGATAAAGAACAGACGACAAGCAGACTGAGAGCGAGGTAGTAAATACCAAGGAAAGGTAAAAAAAAAAAAAGAATATAAGAGGTGAGTGTTCATTAATATATATATTATAGTTGATTGTCCTTTGTTTGTGTTCTATGTCTGTGGGTCGTCATTTTTGATTCCAAAATAGTCGATTAATAGATTATTTCTTTGGACCGCGTTAATAATTACGTGAATTTCGATTGATAATTCAGCATTGTATTTTTGGTAAGCGGGCTAAAACCCGAAGCATATAGTAATTGTTTATAATCTGCTTTATTTTCAGCATATATTAATGCGATTAGTATTGAAATTGAGCCAAATAGTTTTGAGCAATTTTTGTGATTTATCCTGTTGCTTGCTATTGTAGGCGAACGGTGCGGTGAGGCACGGCACTCCAAATTTGATGAAAGATTTTGACATACTTGTTAATTTAATTATTATTGTTGTTTTCAACATAAACCTAACGGATCTCTCGATATTGGAGATTTCCCCCCCCCCAAAAAGGATTTTTCTTGATCGTTTTTCTAGATTGTTTTTTTTTTCTCCTGAGAACTTTGATTTAAGATTCTGAAATTCGATTTAAGGAATTTATTCTCTCTACTCTGGTCAAGTAAATTGAAATTGATAAAAAGAAAAAGGAATTATAAATATTATTTACGAAATTCATATTGAGATTAAATTGTTATTGTTCCTGGATAGGCTTATTATTCCGATAAGAGTTGAACTATAATATGATCAATGACTGAATATTATCGTTGAATCTATATTACGAACAGACGTCGAAGGAATAAAGAATTGTTTGTTGGTCAACATATTTTTTACCCGAAATAATATTGTATATTATTATAATAAATTATATACACTTGAATTGTTGTTGTTGTTATTATTTATTTATATATATATTTACATATATTTATGACTGGTAATTGGTATTTACATTTACTTATTGTTGATTATGCTGAATTATCCATCTGTACCTGCCGTATGACTCGGAATTGCGTTCTTCTTCGTAGATCCCTCTGAGGTCGGACTTGGGTAGTGTTGATTGGTCAACATTGCATGAGCTTTGGTATCCATGAATGTTGTCCTTTTAACATCGGCTCTTGTCCTGATAGCGGATGGGAACGCTACATATACTATACTATTTAGTTCCGAAGAATAGTAAGAACTGAGTTTATGTGCATACGTATATATACCTTTTTATGAGTTTCACTATTTTGAGAAGTGGGAAGAGAATACAAAGAATTGCTAATATGCAGGATTCCGAGATTGAAGAAGTATCCAGTATTTCAAATGAAACCATATCTGGAAATGCCGTAACTCTGTCTGAACATTCCTATTCTAATCTTATTGATGTGTTTAGTCGACTACTAGATGAAAAGCTAGAACAGAAATTTGATCAACAACAAAAATTGTACGATGAAAAGCTAGAACAGAAATTTGATCAACAACAAAAATTGTACGATGAAAAGCTAGAACAGAAATTTGATCAGCAACAAACTAAATTTGACCAACAACAAAAATTGTACGATGAAAAGCTAGAACAGATACTAGCGCAGCATAAATCTCTTGCAGATAAAGTACAAGGTGTGCAAGAAAATTTTGATCGCTTGCAATACAATTTGAAAGAAAATTTGCAAGTATTAGCTGATGAAGTTACCATCAAAATTACAAATGATATGACGCGAGAAGTTGATACTAGGTTTCAACAATTTAGTAACAAATGGCAAGATAGACAGGATCAACTAGCTCTAGAAACAGAGTCGATAAAGAAAGCCGTTGAAGCCGTGGAATCGACGACAGCCCAACAAAAAAGTCAGATAGCGAATATTACTGCCCAGGTCAATTCACATAGCATACTGATATCCAACATACAAGAGGAAATCAGATCGTTACAAGAGAGGGAATGTGACTACAATAATCCTATGTATAAGGAGGCTTTGGGTACTCCCAATCAACAGGAAACATTGCATCATCAACAGGAAACATTGCATCTTCAACAGGAAGCATTGCATCACTGCCCGAGAATTCCATTAATAGAAACTGACGGGATATCTTCTTCTAAGAGTTCTACTGATGATGGTTTAGTTGTGGAAAACCACAGAAGGCGATTCCAAAGTCCAGATCGCAAAAGGAGAAAGGAGATAAATAAGTGCGAAAGGGTTCCAGACCATTATCAACGCCAACAAAAACATAACTATAGCAAAATAAATGTTAAGGTCAGTGAAATTAAGGCCATGACTAAATTCAGCGGTAAGTGTGACGAAACCGCAAGCTCGTTTTTAGAAAAATTTGAAGCAGAGTGTGAAATTATGGGTGTAGATCAATCTAAATTTATGAAGTTGTTACCACATCTGTTACTTCCTCCTTGTTCCTTGTGGTTTAAAGCTATTCGCGATCATATAAAATCCTACGAAGAATTTAAACGGGCCTTGTTGGCTAATTACGAAAATGATTTCTTGTTAGCTAACCGTGATGCGATGGTGCGAATTCGACACTATTCACCTCGGGTCGATAAATCTCTTACGGATTTTACAATCAATGCATATAATGAACTTAAACTCGTCAATCCGTTTCAGCCCGAATCCAGAATAATCGCTTCCGTACGCATTTTATTGCCGTATAAATTACAACAGATTCTGTTGTCTGCTCAATGCGTAAACTTCAATCATCTGATAATTTTAGTTCAGAACTTCGAGAATCAATTCCCGAACCCTAGCGGAAGTAATCGTAATCCACCCAATCCAATTCCTGTCAGAAACCTGAATATAACTAATGAAAATATCGAAAATCTTCGCAGCGATGAGAGGTCACGTGACAATACTGGCATTGGAATTAGTGAAAGATCTGTTATACGTACTGGAACTGGAGCTAATGGAAGATTCAATTCTAGCGGTAGAAATGGAACGAATTATGGTAATCCGAGGAACAGTTGGACGAACGGGAGAAACTTTCGTGGAAAACGCAATTACAGTAACAATGTGATGCATACCAGTGTGACTCAAAATAGATTCAATTGGAGATCTCGAGATGGCAGGAACTGTCGGAATAGGACCGAAGTAATAAATGAAACAGGAAATGGATCAAGAGAAAATAACCAAGATTGTGGTGTTCAATGTACTTTAATTGACTCGTTTATTAATCATAATTTAAACTAAAACCCGCTGTTAACTAAATTAAACTTGGATAACAATTCTTAATTTATTCTCTCAGATGTTATGAGTTGTGTTATGAATACTTCATTTGGACTTTATATTTGAGCAACATGTTATGATGTGATTAATTTATTTTATCTTTGTATTAACTTTGAGTGTTATGTTTACCTTTATTTTACTTTACATGTTCAAAAGAGATTTAATTATGTTAACTTGAAATCCATGACATTGATTTTAAATTGAAGCTTTTAAACGTAATTATTGCCTTCTGATCTTGTTGTTGTTTTGATAAGGTGACGATCTTAATTATAAATAATGTTGTTTGTATATGGATGTTATCGCTCAATGTAAAAGAGGAACAATTAACTAGTAACTCTGCGTGAGTCATCAATTAGTTATAATTTTGAATAGACCCATAAATGATATTTGTAGTGAATCGACGTTTTATGATATGTGATTAGTAATAAAAGAAAAATGTTGTTATAAATGAATTGATATATATATATATATATATATGGAGAAAGAAGAGAAAAGAAAAATATTTATATTGATGTAATAATAATAATTAATACGAGGATTGATGTAATAATAATTAGTACGAGGGCTATTCAAAAAGTGAGTGTTTTGAAAATATACAGGGTTCTTTCCTTCACTGTAACACTGTTACGGAATTCCCGTTCTGGGCGACATTTACAGCGATATATCCCTATTATAATTAATCTGTACCTATATTATCAACATTGATCAGAGGCGCAATAATTAAGCATATAGCTTAGATATTAATTAAAAGAAAGAACGCTGTTATTGACAGGACATGTTGTCATGAGTAAGATTATTAGTTTATTATTGATAGAACATGTTGTTATGGTCGAGACTATTAGTTGCTATGGGAAAGCTCATTACTGAGGGATACGCACGAAATTGGAAG
The DNA here is from genome assembly GCF_964235325.1 of Thermobia domestica. Taxonomy (NCBI): domain Eukaryota; kingdom Metazoa; phylum Arthropoda; class Insecta; order Zygentoma; family Lepismatidae; genus Thermobia; species Thermobia domestica. Next base: position 142,603,613 of record NC_137458.1, read on the forward strand.
ATATGTACAAAAAGCTATGGTTGCTGTTGATATTTAATGTACGTATAAAAACAGAAGAATAAATCGACGATATCTGGACGCAATTCGTATTTATGGTTAGTGATTAATAGTTGGTATATTTATTATAAATACATAGTGATTTAAAGATATGTAAAACGAATCAGGGCTAAAGCGAAGTGTTTATATATATATTTCGTTTTAAAAGGGACGCTAAACTAAAATCAACTCAACTCTACTGTCCAGTCTAATCTACTCTCCAATGATGTTTTAACAGCATATTAGGCCCCAGAGCAAACAACTGTGTTGTGATCCCTATGATTAAATTTTACTCATTCATGTAATTAATACATGCCATTCTGCTAGCGACGCCCCCAATGCTTCGGGGGCCTCAGACCAAGTGGCTATATTACCGTTAAAATGGCCCTGCTCCTCTCGGTTGTTAAGTACACGAAACAACATATTGCAATACAGGTATATCTATGGACTCCACAAGGAAATGTATGGCCTCTCCCTAACAAGTAAATGAATAGTTTGTATTAAATTTTCGGGCATAAGTAAATATTTTCTGAATTTAATACTGCAGTTTCTTAATTTTAATGTAGTTTCTTTCTTTCTTTATTTTTCTTTACGTTTACAACCAGTGCCGGATTTACGTATACGCTACAAGCTAGCTTAGGACCCCACTCTCTTGGGGGCCCCCAAAAATTTTTAAAAATACTGGCTGTAATATCACTTTCAAATAATAAGATAAAGCAAATAAGACAAAACGCACATACAACAACGGTGTTCTGTACTGTTATGTATTAGGCTCCTATGAAGCAAGAATTGGGGCACTGTTTCAAAACTCGCTTGTAATGGGACCTCTGTTGCCCCCAACCTCGTTTACAATGGGGCCCTCGCTTCCCAGCTCTTTTTTAATAGGGCCCCTGTTTCCCAACTCCACTTGTAGTGGAGGTCGTGTTTCAGAGCCCCGCTTGTAACGGGGACCCCGTTTCCCAGCCATTACAATTAGCTACTTTAATAAGTCTCCACAGTATAAGTGATGCGGTATCTTATATACTTGTATACGGATAGAACTCTAGTGCTATTCTTTCGCGTACTCTTTGGAATTCGACAAGAAATTGAGTCTGGTAACAGTGGATGCATAAGAAGAAGACATGGAACGACAAGCTGGCGAAATAATAGTAAAATATATTGGAATTACAGCCCTAAGCGGTAATACTTTTTATATCGCGACTGTACGTAAGTGTGATAAGAATTTTCATAAAACTCAGAATTGCTAGCCTTGGCACTGATTTACATAGTGCCAATAATGGATCACTAAAGAAAAGAATATGAGCATGAATCATAGTGATCATAGTGATTTGATCCATTCGTTCTAGGTATATGATCGTTCGTTTGTATATGTTGACAGTATTTAATTACTGTTACGTCCAGAACTACCCAAGTGAATTTACCTTGTGTAAGTTAGTATGCAGCAGTCTGAATGCATTAAGCTATCGGCACTACTTAGGTAATTACTACATAGCAAGGCAAGGTACCAACATCTTCTCACGTCGCAGTAAAAAGAAGCTACGTACATTTATAAGTCTTATAATAATTTTATTGCAAGCAGTTATGATTTTCAACGACATTTTGATGATTTCCAGCTAGAGGCAGATCTAGCCGGGGCCGGATTGGCCTAAACTCCCAGTTTTTTGAGTGACAAAAATAATTGAGGCTATTACTTTACAACGATATTGTACATTTGTAAGTTACTTCCATTCTGCTTTGAACTATTTTGGGCAAAAGGCTCTATTTAAAAGTGCTCAGGCTGTGATTACGAAGAAGATAAATATATGTAGAACAATATGTTGATGTTGTATGATTTTTAACCGCTGTTACTGTAATAACAGATTTACTGTTTTGGGGTTGCTATGACAACCTGTTCCTGTTGATTAGGTAACTGACAAGTAAACCTTACGTTTGGGTGAATCGAGTTGCTGACTGAGACACATATGAGAAAGTAGTACTAAATGTGGTCAGTATTTCAGTGAAGTTTTAGGTGCGAAGCTCAAGGGGTTTCGGAGATACAGCTACCAGAACATCACATGGAAGTACAGAATAGTCTTCATACAGTTGGAGGTAAAAGCCCTGTAAGACCTCTTGTAACGACAAAAGGTGAATAACAAATATATGGGTACATATTAGGACTAGGGGGAAGTCATATAGTAAGGGTATACCTGACAGCGGCCATCTTGAAATCCGCCATTTTGAATTAAGGTTAAGTTTTTAAAATAGGAATAGGGTCATGTGATATATGATTTAAGGCGCAAATTTAATCAGAAGAACAATGGTGACGTTAATTTTGAATTACGCGCAATTGGTAAAAAGTTACAGGGAAATTAAATATTGTTGCAGCATATGTATTAGTCCGTTACCCCACATTGTAAATTTTGTGTTAATGATAATAATTAAATAAAAAGCAGGTGAATAAGTATTAGGTCTATGGTAAGAGTTGCCTTGATGGCGGCCATGTTTAAATCCGCCATTTTGAATCAGACAAAAGTTTTAAACAAAACGCATAACATTGACACCTTATTAATAGCAAATTTTACCATAAATCCAACGGTATAACCATTTTTGCTTTATCATTTACCAGCATTTGTTATCGCATAAACAAGTTGCTAATTTAAGGAAAAATGACCAAAGAGGAATTCAGTCATAATTGAACTTGAGTCTTTCTTCCAGAAAAGTCCTCAATTAGTACAATCAATATGTAGTTCAGAAAAGAGTGCATGACTTGCACAAATGCTCTGCTCACAGTGAGCACACCTGACAAAGGCAATCGAGTTACACATGACACATCTGTCGTGAACAATTCCGTCAAAGCAGTAGTCGTAAGGAGCGATCCATTTAATTTTGTGCTGGTTAATGATAAAGCAAAAATGGTTATGGTAAAATTTGCTATTAATAAGGTGTCAATGTTATGCGTTTTGTTTAAAACTTTTGTCTGATTCAAAATGGCGGATTTGAACATGACCGCCATCAAGGCAACTCTTACCATAGACCTAATATTTATCCACCTGCTTTTTATTTAATTATTATCATTAACACAAAATTTACAATGTGCGGTAACGGACTAATACATATGCTGCAACAATATTTAATTTCCCTGTAACATTTTACCAACTGCGCGTAAATCAAAATTAACGTCACCATTGTTCTTCTGATTAAATTTGCGCCTTAAATCATGTATCACATGACCCTATTCCTATTTTAAAAACTTAACCTTAATTCAAAATGGCGGATTTCAAGATGGCCGCCGTCAGGTATACCCTTACTATATGGCTTCCTCCTAATCCTAATATGTACCCATATATTTGTTATTCACCTTTTGGCGTTACAAGAGGACTTACAGACCTTTTACCTCCAACTGTATGAAGACTATTCTGTACTTCCATGTGATGTTCTGGTAGCTGTATCTCCTAAACCCCTGGAGCTTCGCACCTAAAACTTCACTGAAATACTGACCACATTTAGTACTACTTTCTCATATGTGTCTCAGTCAGCAACTCGATTCACCCAAACGTAAGGTTTACTTGTGAGAAGATAGTTATTAAAAAGTTGACATTGCATAAAATTGAGGTGTATTATTTCAGTGTATTGCAATTGATATTTTCTTGCGGAATATATAGATATAAAACTACAAGTGTTTGATAGTGTTGTGTGACTTCATTTAACCTAATATCATATGCATTGTATATCGAACTGGGTAATGTAACAAAAATAAGAAAATATCGTTACAACTTATCTATGTTTGAAAGTTTATAGTAAACGATAGACTTATCATAATCTGGGTTCTGGTTGCCGCCCCCAAGTTTCTACCTTCTATATTTGCCTCTATTTGTAGTGAATTTGAGTCGTATTACATCTTGTGTAATCTTCGAGGGTTGCATTCAATTTTGAGTTACTCTAGTAACCTGACCTAGAAAAAGCTCACACGATTTGCTGGGAACGGAGTTGAGCTTCAGACAGTACTTACCAACCCTGGATGGTATTCAGTCTGTATTTACCTACACTGGATCCCTTAACAAACTGAATAGAAACAACTTGAAATTAGAAATGATGCGGCCTCCACTATAGAAACATGAAGTGGAGGGTTGATCATAGTTGGCGCAAAAGGAAACAGAGAAGATCGGTAAGGGGCTTCATTGGGACGAAATTAAACTACCGCTAATTTTACTGTTTTTCTGTAATATCTTCAAGACAGTAAGTTAAGTTAACGAAATATTTATGTGTAAACGTACTTAGATATCTATTAGGTTCATAAATTACCATATAGCGTATATTAAAAAAAAAACTGGCGACATCTTGTCGCTGGAAAACAAAGCTAGAAATAATAGTAAGGGCCCCATTAACTTCAATAGCTTGGGGCCCCATCAAACCTAAATCATGCACTGTTTACAACTTCTGTTGTAAAGATCGAAATTATGTCCAGGGAGTATTCTGCACACCCCAACACCCGTAATACTCCCCCAAATTTCCTTACACACACCTCGGGTTAAAAATATTGTTTTTATGAATTTGTGTAAAAATGCATATCATAATTCTGGGCGCACACCCCTTTTTTATTTGAACAACTCCTGGCTTTCTTGTACTACCGATACTGATTAGTATCATGTGATACTGATTATATCATGAGTACCGAGATGATATCAAATGAATCAGCCTCAGTGCGATTTCTTTGCATACCCTTTCTCTGAAAAATAACAAACTCTGTCCTTTCCTGCGAAAAATGTCGTGGATGAATTAAAAAAATACTGCAAAAAATCCCGTGAATGAATAAAAAAAAAATAAAGTCAAGAAAACTAAATGTATACTAGTGCGTACCGAGTAGGTGGTTGCTTATGAAGGTTTTTCTTCTAACTCAAATAATCCAATTGAAAATATGTCATCCATCTTCCATTAGTTCCTTAAGGTTTGTGATAATCTCATCAACATTTCATTTTGTCTAAAGTCGATAACGATTTCAAGCTGGTTCTCACTAGCGTACATTAGGTTTTCTTGAATTCTTTTCAGAAATATTCAGCTGTTAACAAATCTTTGAACCAACGAACTCATATCAATGTGCATTTCATTATCTCTTACAAATATAAACTTATGGAAACATAGGCTTCACCATTGTATTTCTTGTAGAATTCTAACCCAATTTGATATATTACATGATCCTCTTCCTATTAAACAAAAAATCGAGCGAGATACAAGATGGCCGACTTCAAAATGGCGGTCATGATAAGCATACCCTCAAATAGATGTCTACTTCCTCCTGAAAATGAAATGAAATGAAATCTTTGAGTTTTACGTCCCACGGTTATGCCGGTTAGGCTAAAGGAGACGGTGATGATGAATAATGAATGAAATGGTGGAATGAAGAAAGTGGGAGGAAACGGGAGAACCCCGAGAAAACCCACGCACACGGTGTCTACTTCTTCCTGGTGTCGGTTAATATTTTTTTTATATCCTGTTAACCCGCCATACAAATGAAACGAATTTTTCAAACTTGAAACACATTGTAATGGCTTATTCTAATCAATCAGGATTTTGGCTACTGCGGCCGTCTTTATGGACGAAAGCACTTTAAATTTTGCTTACGCTCGTTTCTTGATATTCCACACTTTGCCGACAAGTTTGGTCAAGAAATTAGCTTTCGACATCGATATGTTTACTTGTAACAGAAGAAAACTATGAAATACTGGCACAAAACCTTCTTGAAAAATTGCGAGGGACAAGGGTGAAATATGTATTTTAAAATCATTCACTGCATTTCAATATGTTATATTTCTCCGAAAAATTAGCTGCTACAAGCAATGAATGAGCGTTTTCACCAGAACATTTTGCAGATGTGAAAACGTAGTAGAGGGAAATAGGTATGACCACTAGAGCAGCAGGGAGAGCGCAATACATATATATATATATATATATATATATATATATTCGTTCTATAGATTTTTGTGCAAGTTAGTTGTAAACCTGGGGCCCCGCAAAGTATTCCCAATCGGGCCCCGCACCATCTAAGGCCGGCCCTGCTATTAAGTAACAAACTATATTTGTTTTTATCTTCCTCTAATGATGACAGGTGGGTGGCATGGTGACTCAAGAGTGCTTACTTCTGATGTACAGGGTCCCTATTTCGATCCCAAGTCAAGTAAGTTCGTGGTTTACAACATTGTGTCCGTGGGGGTTTCCTCGGGGGTACTCCCGTTTCCTTCCACGTTTTAATTGCACCAATTTTTCCATCATCATTTACTTGCCTTAATCATCCGTCATCCTTAGCGTAACGGGCATAATCATGGGACGTTAAACTGAAAGACTAATTTTAACGATGACAGGCATACTACTAAAAGTGACACAAAGCCCAAACAGTAACGCACTTGGCGCCTGGGGTTTATTCGGTGTTTTTATATTTCATAAAAAGAATATATTAATTAGTTAAAAAGAATGTTGTTTCGTAACAGAGAAAGTTCAATTTTCTAACACACACACATAATATATACCTGTGTACTTCTAAAGCTTAATTAAATACGAATTATTCTTACTATAAAGGCAAACACCATTCCAGTTTGAAACCACCACCGCACAGTTACCAGTGTTCATAGGTTTCCTTATGAAAATTTCCCTCGAATGTCACAAATTTTCCCCCTTTTTTTAAAGCTAATTTTCCCTAGTTTGTTGAATGACAAAAGTTATATGATAAGATTAATTTAGTTTTGCTTCTTGCTTCTTTTTTTACTTTTCCTTCATTTTTCTTAAAAGAATACACATAAATACATTCAACCAACAATGGGTGCAAACTATGCTACTTTGAATCCCTCCCCCCACAAAAACTACTGCTACTGTATTGGTTTATTCCTGCCGAGCAAACAAAGATTTAAGCATTTATATTGGCCACTAAGTCAGCGCGAGAATTTCCCTGGATTTTTGTTTTATCAAAAAAATCCCTTTTGTTAAATTAACCACGAAATTACCGTAGATTAGGGAAATTTCCCTCAAACTACGAACACTGAGAGTTAGTACTGAACTGTGTGACTCTTTCAAAAGAAAAACAGGGATAAACATAAAAACTAACAATAAATAGTTATGTCATGTCACTTGTTTTCGACTTATTTTGATTGTAGCATATTTATTTATTGTGTTTCCTTGCGGCAGCTGTAGACCTCCAACCTCGTAGTGTCATCTACAGGAAAGAATATTACACGAGATGCCACAGACTGCAGGGAATATACTTCTCGTGATTTTACAAGTTCCAGTGTGTGGAATAATAGAAGGTATCAGATGTGTATTATCGTAACTGACTATCTTTATGACAAACAAACAAACAAAAAACTTACTATAACTGAAAAAATATCTCTACCTTGGTAGAGTTTTTTAACCAGTGAATTAGTTGAGAAAAATATTTGCCGAGGAGTAAATGCGTACGGCTCACCATCCAAGTTGCTATGAAATACAGAATATCTATGACAGTGGCTTTAAAACATGAAATGCAGGTGGGGCGTGTTGAGCGAGCAAGGGGAGCACAAACTACTGACATAATTAAAATACATAATATTAAGAATGTTATAGCCAAGTAGTGATAGATTAAGTAGCATTTGTAGTGATAAATTAAATATCATTCTTACTAAAATAATAACTGTTTAGTAAGAATTATTGCTCCACTAAACAAAGCTCGTAAAAAATAACAATACTGCCGTGCAATAGTATAAATATACATGGGTCAGAATTATTATTATTATTTCAGAATTCAATGCTGCACTTGAAATTGCAAAAGTGGCCTGACCAATTGGCAAAGTGGGGAGGAAAGGCATGAAAAAGGAAGACTTCAGAAAGGGGGCTAGGATAATGCGGGGCTCACGAAGGAGGCCACCAGGCAAACGAAGTTGGAAACCAATCATTTAAGACTCTTATTTTCCAAAATGGTGTTTGAGTGAGTCCCGGTCCAATTAAAATACTGCGTTTAATCATATATATATACTTTACTTTTTATTTATAAATCTTTTGTCTACCAAGCCTATTAGCAAACGATAAATATTTCAGGTTAACTTCCCACAGTCATGGCCTTTAGGCTAACGAATGCATGCGAATGGTAATGGAAAAGTTATTGGAATGAGAAAGTGGGAGTGCTCCGAGAAAATCCACGGACACAATGTTTTCCACCAAAAAACTTACTTGTCCGGAGATGGAACCAGTGGCCCCATGCACAGATGTAAGCGCTCTACCACTGAGCCACCCTTCCCCCTACTCCCAAAATAAATTCAGGTGTATACTTGATATTGTCAATAAAGTTATGTGTATTGCTCTTCATTTTCCATCACACGTTGTTATTTATTAATATTATGTTTCTTTTATTGGTACCAAAATATTTAACATTGAATTAAAGTAACTTTAATTATAAGGTAAATAACAATATTTAGCTCTGTGAGAACCCTCCATTGTTTTATCTTTCTCTTTATAACTTTGATCCTCTAGATGGGAAATTCACATTTCCAATAGAATCACAATGAAAAAAACAAACAACAGATGCTGTGCAAATAAAGTAAAACAGTCAAATGAACGGTTCCATTTGGATGGATACTTCTATTTGATGCTTGTATTAATTTGTTTACAATATTCGCTTAAAGAGGTTTCACAGTACATTTTTTCCCCTTTCCTTCTTCAGGTGATTCAAATTACTCTGTTACTGGAATTAAATGGATTTGTTTACATATAGAAGTGTTCTAGAAATTATTCTATTTTCCCTCTCACGGACGATAGAAATTAAAGAAAAAAACATTAATTAAAAGAGTAGTCAATATTTGCTGTAAATGTCTCATGTAAATGTTTTACAGTTTTACTTGTAAGAGGAACTAAAAAAAGTCACTATAAGGACATGTTGAAAAGGAACAGTGCTTTCTTAATACTGATCTATTCGAGCGATCATGTCTTTGAAGTGTGAATCTTGTGTTCGATTCCAGTGGAATAGCGATAAAATCCAGTATAAAGTGATTTGGTTGAATCGTACAACGAGAAATTTTATCGTTGTAAACTAAACTCACTTGTCACTAGAATTCAGAAATTAATGTTTGCACTATTTTTAGAAATTTAAATTTTAGACCGAGATTAACAGCAATGTTACCAGAAGCTCACTAAAATTTTCCCAACATATCTGAACTGAAACATCATCCGAATGTCACTATATAAAGATTAGAATTTACCGTAATGTAGCTAGCAAGAAATAACTTATTTATTATTATTATTATTATTATTATTATTATTATTATTATTATTATTATTATTATTATTATTATTATTATTATTATTATTATCATTAAACTTAATTAATTCTAGTAACTTTAAGAAGTGTTTGGGGTTGCAGTGATTCAGTCGTACAGCGATCACCTCTGGTGCTTAGGGCCCTAGTTCGATCCCATCTCGTGCCAAATGGGATTTGTGGTAAATAAACATCAAATATGTGGGTTCTCCCGTTTCCTCCCTCTTTCTTTATTCCACTGTTTTGTTCATTATTATAATCACGATGTCCTTTAGACTCGGAGCAAAATCATGAGACGTTACAGTATATGCATGCACAAGGTTCATCCAGAAATTAAAGACCGTTTATTTATACAAAATGATAAATACAATAACTATTGGAGAAAAACAATTCTGTTACATAACTGAAGCTTCCCTTACTTCTCTACATAATCATCTCCTACATTTAAACATTTATCGTATCTATTAACGAGTTTTATAATTTCCATGTTATACTTTTCTGCCGCCAATTCATTAATAGAAGCGGTCATTGCATTTAAACAAAAGACTGCTTGCTCATTTCCTTAGCTATTCCGATCCTTCTTTAAATTTTCTGTTCACATTTCAAGGCTTCATTGTAACCTTCATTCTTCCTATTTCACACGATAGAAATGTCTAGAAAGATAGTATCATCATACTTACCATACAGCGCCGTAACAAGATGTATATGCCACTCTATGATACGAAGTATATGATACGAAGTATATATATGTATAGTCACTGTCAGACGTCTGACACACTGCTGATTTTTCATAATGTTTCAGACAAAATATACTGTATCCATACAAACCACTGTTTATTGGACCTATTTCGCAAAATAATTGTCATTGCTCACATAACGAAATGAAAATACACTATTCTATTTCTCCATTGAGATACATCTATTGCGGAAGTTTGCGTTCATCGAAGCACCGATTCTTTGTCTTGATAATTTACAAATTCCAAGCCTTTGTTTGATACATTTATCCAACTTTCTTTCGTCTACAACAGTAATTTGAAGAGTCTTTTATGGATATTCAGTACTCGTTGGCATGTGTTCACCGACTATCATGTAAAGTCCACCCCACAATAGCTTGATGGGTGACAAATCATCAGACTGTGGCAACTATTCCATTTTGTGATTAAATAAATCTGTTCATTGATTTGCGGAACTTAGAAGAATCTATGGGGTTGTTATCCTGTTGTAACACAAAGTTAGGCACAAAATTGGCCTTCCTAATGGAGTAGCTTGTCTTACTTAAATCTTGCGATATATCGACGGTACTATGCAGCTACCTCGTATCTTTAAAAAAAAAAACTCTAAAGGAGCAGAAAAAGTTTGAAAAAATTGGAAATTAGTTAAAAGTCGCTGACTTTCAGCTAATCTCCAACTTTTTCAAACTTTTCGTTCTTCTGTAAAATAGTGTTTTATTTATGAGATACGAGGTAGCTGCAGAGTACCGTCAGTATGTTTTTGTTATTTGTTGATTTCTTTTAAATCACCAAATTGGTTGCCTGTAAAACATACCCACTCAATAACACTACCCTTTCTGTGGTTTACTGTAGGTATTACATAGGCAAAATGAAAGTGCTTTTCGGAAAGGTTACATACAAAATGTTGAAATTTAAATTCATCGGTCCATAGTACTCTCTTCCATTGTTCATCGGACTAGTCTTCATATTTTTTACTCAAAGTACATTTTGTAATGTTTTCTGATCAAAGAAGTGGTTTTGTTACTCCAATCCCACCCTCAAGACTATGAATCTGTAGGTTTCGGACCATCGTCCCATCTGATTTTATTGAAAACGATTCTTCCGTAGTTCTGTTCCTACTTCCGGAGTGGTTAAAGGCTTTACTTTGTTTGCTTGTAGTTCTAATGAACTTATCCCTTCGAGAAGTTGTAATTTCAGCACGACCAGTTTGTTTCTGTGCAATATTTACACCAGTTTATGACTGTCTTTCAAGAATCAGACCCCTTTGTCATGACTGATATCTGCAACCACTGTGCGATTTTCCGCAGATAATATTCACTTCTCTCAAAATAACCACTTGAGCACATGATCTGTTCTTACTTCACAGTTTTACTTCCTCATTTTATAGTCGGTTTACTTACATCACACTAATTTACTAATTCACTCAAGTTGAAGCAGTAGGACGAATATTCGCATCCAGCTTTACACGAATAAGACATGATTAAATAACACACATTCACAACTGTTCGTGGTAATAAACAGAAAATTACTGATAAGCGTTCTTACAAATACCACCCGATGTCGTTGAAGGGATGCATCACCGAACAAAGCTTAGTTGCCTGTTCGCTATTTATGTGTTTTCTGCATAACGATTTTTTTCAATAAACAGGGTTTTGTATAAAAACAGTGTCTTTCAATTGGAAAATATTGAAAAGTCAATACTGTGTGCAGATTTTTGGCAATGACTGTACATGCAATAAAAAATTAAACAAAACTACACAGGGAACATAAATTTTTTAGAGTCAGCTTGTTGGTAGTAACTGAATAGAAGTTATGGACCATTGAACCAGTACTAATCAAGATAACTTCTTTTTGCTGGTGGTTTAATTTTAGCGATAACCATATAGATATCTCGGTAGTCATTGGTACACATCGTGATTCGAAAGTTATCCATGTCACTCGCATATTTTAGTGAGTATTTTTATTTTATAATTTGGCGTCCCGCTACATAAAATGCGTCCCTCTTAGACATAATGTGGGACTTTGAAAATTTTCTTACAATGCGATATGTCCCGTTTAACTCGGGTTGGGTGGCAGCCCTAGTTCTAATATCGTAATTTAATAACTTTAAAAAAGAATCATTTACTGTAGTTCTTTTAACGAATTTCCTGATACACTAGGGTCAATGTCAGAGGCGTCGTTTGGAACTTCAATTGAACAACTATCCCCTCCCTTGGTTTGACATATATACGTGTATATATATATATATATATATATATATATATATATATATATTTCAATCAAAATATAATAATGTATTAACGTAAAACAGGAACATTTATTTATATCGGATACTCTCTCCTCCTTCCTTCCGAAGTTCTGAATATGAATTAATGCTACAGATCAATTTATCTTGTAATTAATCATAGTCTGTAAACAATAATTAACGTACCATTCCAGGATTCGCATTGTAAAACTGGAAAATCTCAATCTTCAGAATGGGCGGACATCGAATTCAAGTCCAGAACCTATCAATTTGGAGTCAGCAACGCTTAATCAATAAGCTACATTCGCTAATCAATAGTGAATAAGTTAGCATGTTTCAGAAATTCTTTAAGGGTGTTTGTTGTACTTCAAATTTATCCTTTAATGATTAGTTCATATTTAGCCAATGAAACCTCAATGATATAAGAAATCTGAGTAAGATACTTGTTTGAGATATTGTGGTTTAAACTACAGCCTGATAATATTTGTAGTCTTTTATATGAATATTACATGAAGGATCAATTATTCAAATAAGCCAATCGAATCACGAAATAGAACTGTAATGCGGTATTTATTTCCCGTTAACTATGCTTATAAAATCAAAACACGTAAAGATAATTTAAAGATAGAATGAAAATGATCACCCCCCAGAATTACAGTTTTGCATTGCAAACAGCACTTTCTTTCTTTAGCATATGCCACTAGTAATTATATTATGATTTAGAACTTATTTTTAATTTCATCAAACGAAAAAAACAGTAAAAGGGGTGAGGGCTTTATAGAAGCTTTCTCACCCTTAGCACCAGCATTATTGGTTCCCTTGGCACGTTACATGGAGAAACATCATTTCTTGCAAATTGCCGGTTACATTACGAGCGTTCCTCCCACCACAGCTTGTACTCAACTCGTTTTTGAAAGCGGCCCTCTATCCACACCACAGCAATTTGTCCTCTCAACTGGTCTTTCACTTCCATAGCTATTGCCTGGAGCGATGGGGAACGCAGGGCTACTCCAGCCATCAACCAACAACGAGATGAGCTTGGCTCAATTGGATCTTGGGCAGCTAAACAGTGTTGCCAACATGTTGCACTTGACACGTAATAATGTTTTTCAGTAATTAAAATTAAACTTTTTTGTAGTCATTTGTTTAAAGAAAAAATTTTTATCGAGCTTTGAATTTTATTGCACCATGACATTAAAAAAATGTACTTCATGCACACTTTCTTAGAATATCTCTGAGTGGTTTTGGAAGAAATAATAGTGCAAATTTCAAGTTGAGGAACTACCAGAAGGGGGGGAGGACGGAGAGAAGAGGATACAAAGTATCGGCTATAATCTGAGGTTTAGTTGAAATTATCTCCCCAGCATGGCAGGCTGATTTCAGTTCTTATTTATTTAGTATAATACTATATATTCTACGGAGTTAATCTTTATATTTTCTTGTTATTTTAGATAAAACTAGTTGTAATTACCAAGAGTGATTTTCAAAATAGGATGAACGTAAAACTATCATTTGAATTACCTAATAAATAATAATTGCACAATAGTAATGCTTAGCGTCACCCTAAAAAATAATAAAAGTTGACTTTATTTGTAGTTGTTTTGTTATTGTTGCGGTATGAGCAACGAACGTAGTTTATAGGGAGGTACGCATAATTTATTCTCCAGAAAGCTAATTACATTATAACGTGTATATCGTGAAATTGTGAAATGTTTGTGATTTGATTGCATGAAACTCCCTTATTTGCCATTAAAATATGTATGTAAATTCTAATGAATAAATGGAATGCGAGGAGTTCTTGGTTCGATCTCAGACTATGTGAACTAGTAGTGGACAACATCGTGTCCGTAGGTTATCTCCAAGTTCTTCCTCTAATCCTTTCATAACCATTCCAACTCATAAATAATAGGGCACATTCAGCCTAAAGGGCATATATATATATATATATATCATACATTAAATTACAGATATAATGTTTTCCCCATTGGTTATACGAGTGCGCTGAAATTGCGCAAACTTTCACTCAATTATCTGTTGACACAGGTAAAGCCTAAATGAGCAGACAACAAAATTGGAAATTACGGAAAAGAATGTAATGCAACGTTGCCATCAAATACCAAAAGAATTCCGACTAATAAAAACAGTCACCAAAATGCAAGTCGTTTTAGGTAATATATATATATATATATATATATATATATATATATATATATATATATATATATATATATATATATATATAATAATGGATGACAATAGCATTTTCAGTTATGGCTATCATATGTGTGCACAGGGGTCGTTAGAGAGGGGAACAGATGAACGTGTCCCAGTCAATAATTTTCTGTATCTAGTCTAACTGTAAGATTAAAACTGTAAGAAAATAGTTATTGGAAAACTGTAAGGAAAACAATCTTACATAAAATAAAACAAAATTACAAAAAATATAAATATTTCTAGAAGTTCCCTTTAAATATCATATACAAGCGTTCAACCAATCAGAGATAAGTATCTGTTTACATTTTGCAGTTTTGACCAATCACAAACAAGCATTTGTTTACAAAATTTAGGTGTGTCTACTGCATATCTTAGCTTAGTAACTGTCCTTTCACCTTTGTATAAATGATCCTTCTACTTGCACTTGCAATTTAGTTACTGTTCTTAGACGCTGTGAGAAAGATTTTGTTATATATTATTATCATATAAATTGTTACACGAATGAGTGGTCAGTGTGCTGGTTGCGAATATAATAAGACAATAATATAACAAGCCAATGAGGAACGAGAATCACAACGAGCTAATCGGGATCCAGAATTAATAGCAAATTTTAGTGTGAAGGGTAATATAAACAAAAAGCAATAAACTGGAGAATCATTAGTGAGACTTTCAAGATGAAAACTGCCATGAAAATGCCGTCGATAGTTGAAGGAATTCAAAGATAGAAAAACCAGCAGAAGTCAAAGAAACGAGTTCGGCTGAGTTTAGGAATTCACACATAAACCATGAGAAGGCAGTATGACATTTTTAAAAGCTATAGGATTTAAATTCCAAGAATTCAAGCTGTAAATGTGGAATGTTTTGTTAATATATATATATATATATATATATATATATATATATATATATATATATATATATATATATATATATATATATATATATATATATAGCTTTGTAAACATTAGAATGTAATACAAGTACATCTTACAAAAGAATGGCGTTTATACATTTTATTTTAGTGCAAAATTTCACACAATTTCCTGAATCCTGTTGCTGGCAACGTCGCGTGGAAATCTGTGCAATTTCAGCACTTTCCGCTCTTCGTTAATAAGTCATAGATTACAGAGATTATCAACTACCTTACCTTTAGTAAATTTTTCGCAATGTCTGGATTATACAGTGTTTACATTAGAGTTGCCAGATTTTTAGAGAATTCAAATAAGATTTTACGACTTTAGGATGAAAAAACGGAATGTATATGATAGATAGAATTTACATACTGACATATATATAGTACGAACAAACACATATATAGTTTCACATAACAACGAAAAATAATTTTAATTGGAAATTTGAGAAGTTTCATTTGAAGTAATTGCAACAGCTGAAACAGGTATTTTAGAATTCCCAGTGGCAGCTTCAGTAGTTTAGATTCCGCATTAAATTTTGAGTTCTTGTCTCATATAGATGTAATGATCCGCTAATGCTACATTATGATTCTTTATTTTATTTGTAATTTTACATAATGTTATTCCTCTCTATTTCATACATGATATTAGTAATTTTATTGCTATTTTCCTTAATTCAAATTCTACCTATATATACAGGGTGGTAGGTAACTCCACCGACAAACTTTGGGAGGCGATTCCTTATACGAAATGAAAGAAAAATGTTCTAATAAACATGGGCCAAAAATGCCTCCTTTCAGAGTTATGATCCATTGAAAATTCGAAATATCATTAACTTAGAAACTATAGGACCTATCCCAGGCGGTTAAAGGAATTAGACAGGAACTAGTATGTTCTCTATCTAAATATCCATGTTTTATCAGCTTCCGTTATCGGTGAAAGGAACTGTGAAAAGGAAGTTGAAGTACAGGGATACTGCTTTGAGTACTAGTGGTGCGTTCGTTTCGCTGGTACCGGTGAATTCTGAAACATCGATATTTAGATAGAGCGTATTCCAGTTCCTGTGTAATTCCTTAAACCGCTTGGGATAGGTCTTATAGTTTCTAAGTTAGGAAGTTTTGAAAAATGATTTTTCGAATTTTCAATGGGCCATAACTCTGAAAGGAGGCATTTTTCGGCCCATGTTTATTAAATTTTTTTTCTTCATTTCGTACAAGGAATCGCCTCCCAAAGTTTGTCGGTGGAGTTACCTACCCCCTGTATATTTATTGTCCCTCTGTACTATTGTCAAAATTTACCCGATTTCTACACGGACACCAGAATCTTATCTAGGATGTGGAAAGTAGGCCACGTGCCTTGGGTACCAGTACTAGAGGTGCGTAAAATATCTTGTAGTGCTGGAAGAAATAACGGATAAACTCATAAGTAGCTTTGCGCACACAACCATCACCTCCATAAATGTTTGGTTCTTATGTGAATTCACACTGATCACATTCGATTGACTTTACGTTGTTCTATGACGCTTTTTGGTCTTTGCGGATTTTATTGTTGTTAAGTGAAAGCTTTCGTACATGATAATACACGCACTTCGATAATACACGGAAACGTTGCACTTTAAGCTGATGTAGCAGTTTCTCTAATTTTGTAATGACTGCGTTGATAGTAGCAATTCAAAATCATAGTTATTTTCATTATTGAGTTCTATATCTCATCCCCTTTTCAATTCTTCACATTTTAAAATCTCTAATCCTTTTTATTTTTATCCTTAAACGTTTCAACTGCGCTATTATTATTGGAGCGATATTGGTATCTGCAAGAGAGAGAGAGAGAGAGAGAGAGAGAGAGAGAGGGAAATTTTTCTTTTACCTTAGCCCTGGATTACTAAGCTTTTTTTTGTTTCAATGTGGTTATTAAACACTAGTTAATTTTACTACTCAAGTTTGTTACTTTTGGTATTAGGATTTACATTATCATTTTTCAAATCGAAATTGTGTTTGTTTATAGAATTTCATAAGCAACAAGATTATATATCTTTGAACACCTTACTTACAAATATATAACTTCTTAAGAGTATACATGAATTACAAATATGACGTCATAAGGAAAAAAGTTACACATGTAAGCAAATTGCTTTCTTGATATAACGATTTTATGTTTAAAAAGAATGAGACCAAAGCAACTAACAAACATAACATTATGCATATAGACTTAAAACGAAATTCTTAGGTGGATCATTGAAAAGTATCATCCATCTGTTTCTGTTTTACTGCCGGAACATTCAATTTCAAAATCTGGTTCAGTATCCGTGTCTTTCGTATCTTCTACATAATCTTCTTCTAGTTTATCTTTTTCTTCAGCACTTCTTTCTTCAAATAACGTTCTATAACCAGCATTACCATTGTCATCATCATAGAAGTTACACTGTCCAACAATCGTCTTATTCGTTCATTTTCAAGTTCTTCCCCCCCCCCCAATATTTTCTCCAACATCAGAAAGAAGCTGTAATTAAACCCCGTTCGGCGTAAGCTCTAAACTGCGATAAACAAAGCCACGTGAAACTAAATCTCGCTGATTTGCTGTTGGCCTACCGACGCTTTTACTCCTCCGCAAAATAGTTCATATGATTTGATTATAATTTTTGCTATGAAGCTCCATATAAAACTGCTACATTATTATAAATGATAAAAATATAATACGGATTATCTAATAATGCTGCAATCAAGTGTGGTTAATGAAACAATAGAAATAAACACTAAGCATACACAGTAATTATGGCGCCAAATCAACTGTGAAGGCGTGTTCTGCTTTTAAGTCTGAAAGATGGCTGACATGAATCCCGGTTCAACGAGTGTTGTGGTGAAACAGCAAGGTAAACCTTTACTCACTAAGCAACAATTGTATACCAGCGAAATTCATTTTTTAAAAAACTTTCGAGTTTTTTTTCCTTCTTTTCTGCTACTCCTATAAGTATCTGGACTACACGAGACAGTATTGTCAAAATGCACGTGTATAATTTGCTCCTCCCCGTGGGGAGTGGGAGTGATACATCACTAGCCAATCGTATTTGTGACAAGCGGAAGGATACAAATATTTTGTTTATCGGAGTTTAGAGCTTACGCAGAACACGGAATAAAATACGGTGTATTATTTGCATGTAATAGTCTAAAACCAATATAAAATTGCTTACTGAGGTTACAAATTTTAAAAATTAGCCAAACCTCTAAAAAGTCGCTTAAAACAAAACTTTCTTAAAAATTACGAATAAACGTTCAACACAAGTGACAGACAAATCTCTCAAACCAGAACTGGCCTCTGCAATGAGTTAGAATGATACCGGTAACAAGGAAGCCAATACATGCAGAGTTCGGAAGAAACAGCAATGTTGATCATGCTGTTCCGTAAATTTTACAATGGATTCGTGATTAGGGGTTAATTATTTCTCATGAAAACACCCCTCAAATTCTCAGAGTTCCTGGAAGATGACTGGAGCATGGTACGTGTGCGTTTATGTTGACAATTTTGCTATCAATACTTTACATTGTTGATGTAGAGTTTCACTGAGAACTTCTTATACAAAAAAAGTCGTTTTTAAATAAATAAAATATTGGAGTTAGCGTTGGGTCTAGGTCAAAACCCCCACAGCCAAAACCCCCACACTCAAGAAATGTCAAAACGCCCACACGATCGGTCATAACTCCCACACAAATGGACAAATCCCCCAAACGCACGAACGGTCAAAACCCCCACAGCCAAAACCCCCACACTCAAGAAATGTCAAAACGCCCACACGATCGGTCATAACTCCCACACAAATGGACAAATCCCCCAAACGCACGAACGGTCAAAACCCCCACAGCCAAAACCCCCACACTCAAGAAATGTCAAAACGCCCACACGATCGGTCAAAACTCCCACACAAATGGACAAAACTCCCACACATAGCAACGGTCACAATCCCCACATAAATGGACAAAACCCCCACACAAATGGACAAAACTCCCACATGCAGAAATTGTCACAACTGCCACACAAATGGACAAAAGCCCCACACAATCGGACAAATCCCCCACACTCTGAAAATATCGTGATTGCACGTCTTTGTTTTTGCGGCTCTTTACGACGCCCACTTTAGTGTTTCTGTCATTACAAAACAGTGCAAGAAGAATCGTTGCAACATCAGTTTAAGTGGAATAAAAAATGTTATTAAAAAGTACAAGGGCAAGACATACAACCAGGATCATTTCAGAGTGTGGGGGATTTGTCCGATTGTGTGGGGCTTTTGTCCATTTGTGTGGCAGTTGTGACAATTTTTGCATGTGGGAGTTTTGTCCATTTGTGTGGGGGTTTTGTCCATTTATGTGGGGATTGTGACCGTTGCTATGTGTGGCTGTTTTGTCCATTTGTGTGGGAGTTATGACCGTTGGAGGTTATGACCGATTACCAGTGTGGGGGTTTTGGCTGTGGGGGTTATGACCGTTCGTGTATTTGGGAGATTTGTCCATTTGTGTGGGGGTTATGACCGATCGTGTGGGCGTTTTGACATTTCTTGAGTGTGGAGGTTTTGGCTGTGGGGGTTATGACCGTTCGTGTGTTTGGGAGATTTGTCCATTTGTGTGGGCGTTTTGACATTTCTTGAGTGTGGGTGTTTTGGCTGTGGGGGTTTTGACCGGTTCCCTTAGCTTATTTAGACCGCCTGTTGAAAGAACAATTTTGGTCTAATCTTGAATGCAGGGTTTCTCAACCTGAGGGTTTCTACCTCCTAGGGTGGGTGCGCGATAGGGTTTCAGGGGGTCATGAAGATATAATTTTATTTTTATTCAAACTGTTAAAAACAATATATATATATATATATATATATATATATATATATATATATATATATATATACACTAAACATTTTCAACAGGTCAAGAGTTGTTTAAAAATCTATTTAAATGAAAGAGGTACGATATGAAACCACAAAAATACAAATACAACAAAACCTGCAAATATTGAAATAGAATTGAAATTGAAAGCTAATGAGATACCTGAGCATGGCGTGATTTCACTAGTGCTGCAATGTCTAGTTCAATCTTTGCGACGTAGATTATCAAGTCATTTTCAACTGATAACCGATTTCTTGTCTTTGTTTTAATGCTTACCATGGAAGTACAAGCATTTTCGCACAAGTATGATGTAGCAAATGTAATTATTACTTTTAAAGGAGCAGATACAATCAGGATATTCTTCTCTCCTCTTCAGCGAGAACTTGTGTAAGTCTTCGTTACAGAAAACCAGTTGTAAGAACTTTTCGCACGATGGTTCTATCAGTTGGTGAAGAAGTTCTGGGTTTAGATCAGGTACTTTGATGGCCTCTAAAATGAAGGAGTACTTTGATGGCCTCCTTCTTGAAACAGCACTTTCATCATAAAGAATATATTACTGTTACTGTATCCAGTATATCTAAGAAATGGATTCTACTATTGTAGAAATAGATGGATATCGTGAAATCTCCCCGATAGGTATGTTAAAAATTTCATACAAGCTTATTACAAAACAGAAATTATAAGGGGGGGGGTCGCTGGAAGAGGATGTGATAAAATGGGGGTCATGATAGGAATTAGGTTGAGAACCACTGTTTTAATGAATTAGATCAGAGAGAGAGAAAGAAGTGTTTTCTCTTATATTTTGTGATCGTTTAAAATGTGACCGATTACAGAAAACATAGTACGTTATTTGCTAATTGGTATAAATACCAAATATACTACGTAAAGCTTTGTTCATAGCAAACTATAAAAACCCATGCAAAATCTATGGTATGCTCGGAAGTCGATGTACTTGGTGTTGAAACAACTAACAAGTAAGATGCCAAAGTCGTAGTCATTTTGAGTTGTATAAACACCTCATTTTATGCTGTGCTCTGCTCCAGTAAAAAATTAAGAAACAATTGCAGAAGCCTGAAGAAAAGATGTGATATTATCACAGGTGAGTTAATGTGAAGAAATTTTGGGCCCCAAAGTGTTGCATTTAACCCTCATTGAAAAAGTTTCAAAGACTGATGAACTTCCCGAAATTTGTCGTGCAGTATGGAAATGATGGTTTGATTCCAAATTTGGGAATCACTACCCAAAATAAAGACAACTATCGTTGTTTCCATTGCTAACTGAGAAAGATCGTTTAGTAAATTAAAACTAATGATTTCGTGTGTCTTAAGAGTATTCATGGCTCAAAACCATTGATGATTTCAGAAGATTTCCTCCGGGAGGGGGACTTCGATGAAGCACAGGACGTAAGTAGTATTTCGTAAATACTGCTAACCCATATTCAATTCGATTGTAGAAATTCCTAGTAAAAACAAATCCATAGCTCCGGGGAAATTCCTTCCCCCAGCTATCCCCTTAAATTATCACTGGCCAAGAAAGACTCTTAATTTTGTTCTACTAATGATTAGGGGGGACAAGTTGAAGTAACAAGTTGTGCAGGCATTATAGATAGGTTTGCAGTATTTAAAGCAAGAAAAATAAGAATTGTATTGTATTTTCTACACGGAAAAAATATGATAATCATATTCAAAAGTGAGATGATGTTAGTCCTTTAATTATTTTAAAATTTAGAGTTTTGTAGAAAAATTGCAATAAATTGATTAACATATTTTACAAAATGAAGTTTAGGTTCCATTTTACTGTCAAGTCACAATCATGTTTAACAAAGAAACAGAAAGAAAAAGATAGAATTGAAAACAATATCAAGGGAGGATGGGGATAAGGACAGAGAATTAGGAACGCAATTTCCTCGCTTGCCCTCGGCGCTGTTAATTGCGCACTACGTAGACAGGTAAATACGAGGTTGATTACGTGCACCTGAGACAAGTCCAACATGGAAACGAAGGTCAAGGAAAGATCTAAAATAAAAAGAAATAAATAATATCTGAAATATAATTTAATGTAGTAAAATAAAACACCGATTTGAAAATATAATAGGATAGAAGTCTTATTTAGAGAATATATATATCAATCGTTATGAATTACATTACTCGTAAATTAAGCAACTGAAAACCGATTTAGAGTTGAGAAACTATCCAAAAACTATAGAAATGATGTAAAATTAATATTCATTGTTTTGCCAAGAGAAAGAAATGTAAAATAATTTTGCGCTAAAGAAAGAGTATAGTTTCTGAAGAAATGCTCACCCTTGCAATCTAGTGCCACTTGATACCAAAATTACGGACGTGTAATTTTGGAACCCGAAATTTTAAATCCACTGAATTTATACCTTTATCAAACTAACTTTATTGAATCACCAAACTTTCACAGGGTTTCAGGCGCGTATTCACAAATTTCCAATGGGGGAAAGGGCTGAAAATTTTTGGTCAAAACTGAATACAACATAGGCCTATTTTTGTATGTTGAACATGAATCCAGATATGCATGTATGTCTGTCACACACACACACACACACACACACACACACACTATATATATATATATATATATATATATATATATATATATATATATATATATATATATATATATATATATATATATTTGCATGCTATTTATACATTGGAGAAAAATGCCAAGAACAGAGCCGAATTGGAGTGGGGCTTTAAAGCGTTCCCCTGCAATAACACATTCCCTTGTTAAAAGTGTTTGTTGGTGTGTGTGTGTGTGTGTGGTGCGGGAAGTGAAGAGTCACGGGTCATTCTGTTGCAGATATGCTGCATTTTGTTCCGCATTTCGACAAGTGACATTAGGTGACAATTTCGTGAGTTTTCTCGTATAGCTGCAAGTACATTAAAGGAAACCTTTGCAATGAATGGATGGGTGGGGCTCGAGCCGGGTGAGCCCTTCTAAATACGGCACTGCAGGGATTGTAAAGCTTTAGAAATGATCTAGAAACATAGATAACTTTATGTAATAATAATAACAACGAGTTTATTAAAATCAACCGTACATGTTGCAAATGTAGCATATTACAACATAACTGTTTCATGTTCAGCTAGTTGCAGTTAACAACCTTCTCAGCAGAGTTGGATTAAGTTTAATTAGTTGCAACATGAAATGCAGAGAGGATTATACAAGGTCATTTTCACTATTATATGTAATTACTAGCCTTCAGCAAACTGTGCACTTTCCCTTCAGAACCCTGTACTTGCTCGGCCTGAGGCATCGCACGTTTCATATCCGTAATAGATGTTTAATCTTAAGGGATTTAGAGATATCATCTTAAGATCTTATTATAACAATTGCTACCTTTAACCTTTTCCTCCACGTTTTTCTTCCTTCCAACGGAAAACATCAATAAAAGTGAAACATCACTTTAATTATTTTAAATGAAAAGTCTAAATACCAAATTTCACGTCTCTAACTTTATTGGATTTCGAGATATGACCATCCAATTATAACAATTGTAACCTTTATTTTTTTGGCTTTTTCTTCCCTTCTAGGACAAATATCAAAACGTGATGAGACATGTGTTAGACGAATTTAAGAGAGAAGTCCAAGTGCAGAATTTCATTCTTCAAATCTTAAGAAATATAGAGATTTTAACATCTTATTATAACAATTATAATCCCGACCCCTTTTTCCTTCTCGCTCCTTTTCTTCCCTTCTAGGTCAAGTTTAAAAAAGTAAAAGCTGAAAGGCGTCCCTTCTAGGTCAAATATCAAGAAACGCTGAAGAGCATGTCTAATAATTTTAAATGAAAAGTTAATATACCGAATTTCATTTCTCTAACATATAGAGATTCGGAGGTATGGACACTTTAAGATAATAATTTCCACGCCTCTTTCCCCTTAGCGTCGAATTTCCAAATATCCTTCCTTAATGGTTCTTTACCTCACAAATCCTATGTTTTGTCCAAGTGTCATCTTTCTAGCTCAAATGATTTGGCCGTGGGAGCGTTGATCTAGCAGTCAATTAGGACTTCTTCTTTTATATAGATTCATGATGATGTTATCTATCAACTTGAAAGCTCTATGCTTATAATAAGCTGGAAAGAAACATAAACACAATTAATGAATATAAAGTGTTTAAAATTATATTTGTCCATTTCATTGTTAATAATAGAATTAACGTAAGTGAATAGTTAACTAAAATAGTGAAATAAAACAAAATAAACATTGAAACATAAAGTAATACTAAATAAATAAGACTATTAAAAATAGAATAAGCGATAATAAATAATGAATTAAAATAAATCATATATTTACTAATTAAGTTGAAAACCGGAACGCTCTAGGTGGCATCACTTTACCTCGTCCTAAGTTCTAATTCTTCCTTATTCGATATAATTATCTGGCAATCTAAGAGTATTGACGTTTTTGAACAGGAGATGGTGTTAGTGTCTCATGAACTGCAGCGGGTCAAGCTTAACGTTATTTGAAGCTGACAACTGAAGTTAGTAAATCTCCCCCCCAAAAAAAGTTGTAATTCTTGTCATCAGATGTAAGGTATTGCGCCATGAATGTGAGTGAATTTAACGCAAAACGGCAACTACCATTTACAAGTTTAGCTTAATACAGGCTCAAGTGCGGCACAAACCCGTGAATCTATTTATGGGCAAAACATTATCAGAAGCAACAAGCTACAGATGATTCAATTGCCTTCGTTCTGCTAAAAATACTCTTCGCATTAGGCAGCCAATCAGAAAAAGTAGATCAAAACCGGCATGGAAGCAGTCATGATATCGCCTATTACCTAAATATTTATTATCAAACAATGTTAGACATTTTGGAGAAGGCTGGCAGCAAATATAACCTCGACGTTTGGATGCCACTTCAAAAACACTTACTCGATCGAGTTTCTGTCTGCAAATCTACGGAAACGTAACGAATTCGATCCATTCCCGAAGCGGTTGATTTCAAGTGTTGCGAAAAAATCGTGGTGGAAGTGAGGATAAATTCCACACGTAGGCTGCTGTGTTGGGCCAATGGGCCCAACAGTGAACTTTCCTACTGCGCCGCGTTGGTCCGATGGAACCAACATTATAATATTGAGTTTATGACTATTCCCAGCCGTTAGCTCAAAACTAAAGCTACTTATTCGTGCTGTCGAACCAACACGGCGCAAGAAAGTATACCGGAACTAATGGCCTGTGGAAAAGTTTTTTGCTTACTAACTTTATGGGAGAAGAATTATAGCAACCAGTGAATATTTCAGTGAGAGTTACATAATACTGCATCAATGGCGCCTGGGGCCCAACCAACTAATTTTGGCAGGCAGTTAACGTGTTAATAAGTCCAACATTGACGCTCAGGAAGGGCATCGATCATCTCAGGCTGCTGCTGGCGGGCAGAATAATAGACTTGAACGTGTACTCTCAACAATGAAAGGGAATGCACTTAGCAATTTAAAAGAAACAGCCGGTACTGGTCAACAGAAATGAGTGTCGTATACCATGCTGACAACACCAGATCGGAGTCAGAAATTGAGTGGAATGTTCTAACGGATCCGATCCACCCTATAGCCAGTTCCTAGTACAGTCAAACTATCATGTGTTTGGGTCTCTGCAGAACTCCCTGAATGGTGTTAACTTAGTTTCAAAAGATGCATATTAAAACCACGTGTGACAACTTTTTGACAAGGAACCATATACGTTCTATAGCATTGCGATTATGGTGTTGCCAGAAAGACATCGAACGATATGGTACAGTTCGCAGCAAAAAACCTGTAACATGATCATCTAAGTTTATTGCGAAACTACGCTTAACAGCGCAGAATATCAACATAATGTCTAAGTGGTTCGAATCTTCCAGGAGAAACCTCGCCGTCCTCCTCAGCACACTTATTTTGGAGCAAAAGACCTCGTCGTTTCACAATAAACTTACATGCTCATGTTGCAGGTTTTTTGCTGCGGACTGTACATAAATGTTTCATAATATTATTTGTAGATCATAATAAAGTTATTCTCAGTTTTGACCTCCAAAGACTCAATTTTTATTTGATAATCTAGTATTATGAAACATGATGGTAATATATATCAGTGCCTAATATAACCTAAAAAAATAAAATTGCTGAGAAAAAAATAGTGACCAATGGATCTTACTAATGTTGCTAATATGTAATGCATAACAATTTAGGATTATACTAATTAGCAAACTATACTACATAAAATATACTCCTAACAACTACTGATATTGACAACTATAACTAACATTCATTCTAAGTATAAATGCTTCCTAGTGCTAACTACTACGCTACCTATTCTACAATATTACATACTTAATTACTAATATTGCTACATATCTTCTAGAATTACCTACGTTCTCAGCTGTAGTGCTATTGTTTCCATCTTTCTTTTCTTTTTTCATATTTTTTCCTTTCTTTTTTTTTACGTCCCAAGTCCCACAATTGTACACCGAGACTATAGAAGAAAGTGATGATTAGATGAATGATAACGGTAGAATGAAGTAAACGGGAAGAAACGAGAGAAACGCCAGATAGCACAAGAACACGGTGTTTGTCCACCTAAAGGTTCACTTGAAATGGGTTGAGACCCCTACGCATCAGAGATAAACGCTCTACCACTGAGCCATCCCGGGTCCGTTGTACTATTTAAATTTTGGAATCTAGAAACTTTTATCTACGATCTGTTTGGATGATAATTGGATATTTAAGAGTACATTTGATGTATAATTACTGTAATCTATACTTACCTGTTAATTTTATTTCAATTATAAAAATTATCATTATTATCATTATTGAATATTATTAAAATTATTATTATCATAGGTAACATGCTACGATGCTATATATTCTGCATTAACTATACATCTACACGTACAATGTATGTTTAGTATTAGATTTGATAACAATTATTAC
This sequence comes from Thermobia domestica, assembly GCF_964235325.1. NCBI lineage: Eukaryota > Metazoa > Arthropoda > Insecta > Zygentoma > Lepismatidae > Thermobia > Thermobia domestica. Next base: position 142,630,804 of record NC_137458.1, read on the forward strand.
TAATTATGGTATTAGGTTTATGAATTGAAATGTTGAATTTGTACTACTAATGGTGACGCAGTAGCATACGTAAACACTGAAAGAAATTATTTCTCATGTGCCATAGTTAAGCTTTATCACATGTTTCCCCGAGTATGTTAGGGAAAATAAATGTGTTGTACAGCGGGGGACACTTCTAAATGGTACACCTTAGCCGTAAATCTCCATATGGCTGTACCATTTAGGAGTGTCCCCCGCTGTACATACTGTTCGTTATGACTAGTGTTTCATAACAGGTCGTTATTGCCATTGCAAGAACCGAACAACCTTAGAAGGGCCAATAGTAGTAAGAGGTTTGTGATCGCCTATCAAAGAGCTGCATAACAACAATAACATTTAAGTTGCGCGAATGATCTTTGCCTCCTCCAGACCAGACATGATGCCACTTATCGACAGAATGTTATTAAGGAAACGTGGGAAAGAGAGGTTCGATAGGATCGGCATTGCAGTCAGAAGGGCTGTACATAACCTCGGTGCTGGAAGGTATACTAAACCCAAATCCAACTTTATTATTACCACAAATCTTTGTTGCATTTTAGTCATATTTTAATGAAAAGTTTGGATTTCTTAACAACCCCATGTACTTTTTTATAGTTTAAAAATTCCTTATAGAACAGACCGAAATTCACAACAGGCCACCTTAGAGTTCGCCTTTTATTAATTCAAAGTAACTTCTTTTCAGAGGAGCTCCCACGGTGTATCCGCCGAGTTAGAACCCCCGCTAAATGTCCTAACTTGACATACATGCGTACACTTTCTGAGAAAACTATATTTGTTTAACAGGAAAATGATAGATGTAACATGAAAAGTTGATCTTACACTTCATCTGTTCTCTTCCTCTTGCAACACCAATCTAGTTCTATATTTTCTTCAGAAAATAATATGGAAACCGCTATGTAACATTTTTGTCGAAAATTAGTTATGTCGTGCAAATAAACCTGAAAGCTGTCAGGCAGCGTCTCTTACAATGTCATAAGTTAATACTCAATTGTTTCGCTACAACAATGCAAAAATAATAGATTGAAATTAAAGGCTTCAGGTTCTCATTACGCACGTATTGATTAATGTATACAAATCGTGTATGTGCTTATAACGGCACAAAAGGTGTTACGTAAACACAAAAATAGTAATATAATATTGTTGAAGCAAGCTACAACAATGTCCGATGCATATTATACGCAGAACTAATTTTATTATATTTTTCAAATGTTTCCGTGTACATTTGACAAAATTTTAAGAGTTCGGAATGTCTTTTTGCTTCTCCTGAAAAGTTGTGGTTTTAACACATAGCGGTTCTTCAAGTCGCAGCGACGATATCTTCTTTGCGAAAGCAGAATAACATCTGTTCAATACTACATCGATGTAGTAGCTTGTAGTATTAGACACCCCCCAACCCGCAAAGCTTGACAATTCCCAACAAAAATTTCTGGGTATACCCCTGCTTCTGTTGATGACAGTACAACACGATCGATCGCAGCCAGGAAGGCACTAACTCGGAGAATTCAGCAGGTCCCAAGCACTCCCAAAAATGTCCTAACTCAAAGTACATTTGTACACTTTCTTAATAAAACTGTAGTAAAGAAGTGATTGATGTAGCATCAAGATTTGACCTGACACTTCATCTGTGCGCTTTCTCTTCATATAAAAACAATTTAGTTCTGTTATTTCTATTCTGAAAATACAGGTGGGAGTACTTTACAATTATTTATCGTCTTTTCGGGTGCGGAATAATATCCGTACAATACTACATAGACGTAGGGGCTCGTAGTATTGGATTCTCCAACCCAAGCTTTGGCCCCTTTCAAGAAAAAAAAATCTGGATGCGCGCCTAATCGGAACTGCTATATGATCGAGACGTTGTGAGCAAACTAACGATAGATAGATAGATAGATAGATAGATAGATAGATAGATAGATAGATAGATAGATAGAGATAGAGATAGAGAGAGAGAGAGAGAGAGAGAGAGAGAGAGAGATGTAGAATTATATACAGTATAAACGTAAGTTTGGGGTGAAAGATTGATAGGAGATAAAACCCAACATGCTGCATTTTGTCTCATTGAGTTCAGGCATATGTCTAGGGGGTGTAGGGGGCCGGCCTCACCTAAAAATTTTATTGCCCCTCTAAAATTTTCACGGTAGGCTTGCAAATGAACTATAATATGGTTGGGTTACCCCTCCCCCTAACTTCTACCGGGCCTCCTTACATTTTTTGACTGGCTACGGGCCTGGTTGAGTTGTGTCGTTAACACCATGTAAGAAATCAATTACTCTATTTATTATTATAAAAGTATTTTAAAGTGATCAGGGGATTTACTCCGTACCAAACTTAGGAAATTTCTGCGTGCAGGAACGCAACACAATAAATAAATAAATAAAAATGGAAGAGGTCTCGCGAACAAAATGTCAAATTTTGCGGGGCGTTGACGCTAATGTTATGGAATGCTTCCTCAGAACTATAATTTATTTATTTAGGAAAACGGGAGAAATGAAAATTTATGTCAAACGTGCCAGAGAAAAGTAATAATGCTTTCGGGAAGAAATGTAAGTTCTAGTAACCATTGTTTACACTGTAAACAAAGACTATAATAATTATCACATAACAATTCTGAGTGTAATGTATCGGGTATGAGCAATTTTCAAATGTATGTTTTATTTTCTATCTGTCTCTCTCTTCTACTGATGATAAACATCCTACGCTGGATACTATTCTTATAATATCACAATGCATAGATTTTTAATTTCCGCAGAAACCTCTCATTTTTAATATAAAAAAGTGGATGGTAAACGCAGGAGCGAACACATAAGGTGTTAGAGTTTGCTGTTAATAAAGTTTCCAATAGAATGACCTCATTCGCTACAGGACACAATACCGCAACTTCCGTTTCACGGAAGTGGTAATGGACTGCCTGGTATTTACCTCTCATCTTCGCGAGCGCTTAAAAGCAATTGCGGTCTTTGCTATAAACTAAGACGTTTAGTGGTCGTTCTACACCATACACAAATTCCTTCCTTACTACCTCTCGAAAGTGAAATATATTTTTCCGCCCATTTTTCTTTTCTTCAGTTTCACTCTTCACTTAACTGCATCTTAACATTTTCTTATACAGGGTGATTTCTTTTTAGAATTGATGGATTTCATTTTTTTTTTTTAGAACTTCTAACTGGAATGCGATTTTCATGTAGTGTCTGGCAAATAATCAAGAAAGAATATGAGGTTTATGGATCTATGTGTACTGATGTAAAATTCATCCTGTATACTGTAGACTACGTTTCAACGAAAACAACAAATATACATTAATATGTATACACATATGTACACAATTATAAGTCGTGTTGAGTTGAATATCTAAAACTTTTTAACGTAGTGTCAAACATTATAAGCATCCAGATGAGTGTTAACTCAGTTATCCTTTACAAAGAAAGTAATACGCCTACAGTGTAGGTATTTTAAGGAGTATTCTTTGTCTGCCTCTGTGTGTATCCGTCCGGGAGAGCCCTTCAAAAAAAAAAAAAAAAAATACAATTTTGTCCTGGATGTAGAAGGTTAAAAGTTAACTATCACGGTCTTTCTTAGAGATAGTAATCAAACCGGAAGTAGTAGAAATCAACCATTTCTGGTTTTAACGGTAATTATTACAGAGCCAAACTAGTAATAGATAGCAAGAAGTGTTTTCTTGAAATCGATTAAGTGTCCCAAGAATAGATTCTATGTCTGTCCTTAACTCTCTATTAATACCGAAAGAGATATACGCAGTGGCGGCGGTTGGACGTTAAAAGTGAGAGGGCAAGACATGATCTGAATATTTGTATATAAATGTTAGTTTTCCTGGTTGTTTCTAACATTTTGTTTGACGAAAGGTCGTATAACTAATAGGATACTATATTTTCAGTTAAAATACCGTATATCGTATATAATAGTTTATTAAGTAAATTGAGAAGAACAACGCAAGTAGATACTAGCCCTTTGTACTCTTAAACAACGAAAGGGTAAGAAGAGATTTGATTCCTTGCTCATGAACATCTTAAAATTCTGTCTGGAAAATTGTGTGATCAGATTATTTAATAAATTTGCAAAACAAATAAATAGAAAGGATAATATTAATCATAGTAATGAATAATGATGCTTGTTTTGCAAAAGTTATATTGAAACTGAGGATTAATGAAAAACTTAATATTTAATTCCACACATGCTATTAAATATATGTTATTACTTTTATAAAATAAAAGACAGTAAATACTACAAGCATATGCTACGACATTTAAAGAAATGTTTGCTTTTGCAACTTCTTGAAATATGTTCGTTGCCATTAGGTGCAGATTTCACTTTCTTGGAACACATCAAAACACAACAATACTTACAATCCACACTTCAGTTATACAAAATAAACTTAAAACCTGTTCAATTTACTAAATTTTATTGTATATACACTCGTACATCCTTAAACACAACACTTCACTCGTATATTACACTACAAAACAATGGAAAAGGTAGAAGTTGTTTCTTATCACGCTCTTTTTAATCGATATTCCTTACTTTAGAAAGAAGAAAAGACATTTTAGGAACTGTCAATTTTTGTGCAATTAAAGAATAACTTGTGAAATAGGCCCAACTTTTTTGCATAATGTTCTTTCGATTAGCTTCAAAGCGGCTCACTAACATATCGAGCCCTTGTAAGAAGAAATGAAAGTATGCTGAAATTGTGCTCCAATAGGTTATTTTTTGGGGTTATTTTCTGTGGCGATTAAAGCGCAATTACTGTAGCTTTCTTTACTCCACGGGAAGACAACCAATACGTATTCACGCAACAGCAAATATTATATGGCAGCATTTTTTCCTATTAATCAGTAACACATACAAAATCGTTACATTTCCAAATGAAACTATATACATTAATTGGTTACTTAAAAAAAGTGCGGGGGCAACTGCCCCCCTTTGCCCCCCCTAATCGCCGCCCATGGATATACGTATTCCGTACAACTTCCTATCTTAGTGTTGATCTACATAGAGCAAGGGAGCACTGTGACTCACTGGTCAAGTGCTTATCTCTAATGCGTGAGGACCCCTGGTTCTATCCAAGTAATCATGTGATAGATAACGTCGTATCCGTGGGTTTGCTCGTGGTGCTTCCGTTTCCTTTCACAGTCTCACTCCACAAAATCTTCCATTATTATTCACTTGCCTTAATCATTCGTTTCCATTAGTCTTAATGCCATAATCGTGGGACGTTAAATTGGAAGATTTCCCCAAAGTCCAAACCGATAAGGTATAGCGAGAAGCTATTTAATTGGAATCGATTTTATAATCTAAGAACAGGTACCATCTTCAGTCTTAGCCTTGTATTCAAAACCGAAGTGGCAGAAATCAACGACTTCCAGTTTTATCCTTGATTGCTGTACATTGAAAAGAGTAATAGATATCGGGAAGCAGCTTTTTAGAGTCAATTAAGATTCCCCATACCCAGGGATGCCCACAAAGGGGGGCTATGACGCAAACTACGTCATTGAAATATTTGGGGAGGTAATAATCTATATAAATATGTTTGAGGGGGTGTAAAAATTAATCGAAAAGAAGGTTTTTTCATGAAAGAACATCTACGGATAGACAATTGGGGTGTGTGTGATGGACATAAGGGGGTTGGGAACCACTGCCATACCAATAATAATAATAATAAAGGTTCCCCATATACATTCATACTAATTTATTTCATGTGTTTTCTAATCTTCCAATAAAACTGAAAGTGATAGAATTCCACTACTTCCAGTTTCACGGTATTCAAACCATATTCTTTCACGTGCTATACACATGACAATAGGGTCTATTTTCTTCTTGCTCACTACTCCACAATAATATAACACCAGAGTGTATTTTGGTATGGAGGATGAGCGATCTCTAGTGAACAGATACTGTATGACTAATTTGGGTTTCGTCAATTTACGTAGTTCACCTCTACTCTGATGACTTAACGATGGTTTAAAAAGAAAGACTCTCGTACGTAGCAAAATAGAGAATCATATTAAAATTCAGAAATAAATATTTTTCAACAATGATTATTTGTTTCGTTTTTGTTGCAAGCCTGGTCCTTCTTTAAAAAGAACCCTTATACATTGGAAGAAAGTAAATGTTTTAATCAAACCGAAAAACTAAATATAAAATTTTTCCTTGCTCACCAGGTTCATTCAACCTACCGTAAAGGATTATTACCATATTGGACACACTTTAAAATTAGTTGTGTGTACTACAGATAATTATCTTGCAACACTTTCTTTCAAACTTTTAGAACCTTTAAAATTATTAATGGTGTTGCTTCCGCAGTTCAGGTTTTAAATGTGTTGTGGTTACTTACGTGTCTTTAAGTGATGGAACTAGTATTTATTCCAGGCATACTTAAAGACCCCGGTCAGGCACGTAGCCAAGGGGGGGGGTCCGGACTCTCCCTTCGAGACCAGAAATGAAAAAAATAAGGAAGAATGAAACAAAATGAAATAAGAAAAAGAAGAATCAGCGTTAAAAATTAAATACTACAGGAAGCTTTTGGCGACTCTTTCTTATGTGGAGATTTGTATTACTTGCAATACATAGTGGCGGGGTGAGCGAGATATCCTGGAAGAGTCAGGGAATTTGGAATTTCTAGAAAGGTTACGAAATTCTCAGAATTTCTGCTACTAGTCAGAGAGATTTCAAGCTTTCGAAAGCATTGTGCCGTTGTGTAACATCGTGGACATTTTTATCATAATTCTTCGTCATCGCATCCTTGCAGTGTCAAACATGTTATTTCGAAAATAATTTTCTACTGCCCCTTTAACCTGTCATTGGAACAGACAATAGTTAACGGAATAATAAAAACAAAAATTTATGTGGAAAGAAAGTTCTGTTAACATTTGATTCAACAGAGAAAGAAACACAGATATTGTAAAATAATTTACAAGACATTATTGAGTATGTACTTTTTGTAATAGTGAATATGTACTTTTTGTAATAGTTGACGTCATAATGAAAGGAAAATTGTTATATTTGAATGAACAGAGGAAGGACATAAATATTGTAAAATCTTTTTCAATACATTTTTTTTTATTTTACTCGATATTTCTTCATAGTTTGTTATTAAAATACTTACCAACACATCCTCATTTTATTGTAATAACAAATCAATATACACTCTGTAAAGAAAAAATAGCGACACCTCAATTCTCAAGCTAACTTACACAGAAAACCATAGTTGCAACCCGTTAGAAGAGGAATAGAAGGAAATGAAGAGTGGGACAGTTCATTTGCGTTATCTGTGACACCAGTGGTGTACGACATCGCTTGTCAATTGTTTGTGTATCAGTAATATTTTCGCTAGATGGCACTGAGTGCGTCTCGTAAATTATTGTAGTGAGAATTCTGCATTGCATTTGTGATGTATAGGCTGAGGTAAATAGCATTTTATGATTGTTCTTTGCTTTCTCATTGTTTGAACAGTGTCAAGTGGCAAAATTGTTGTTGTGCAGCGTTGTTTGTGTGTGATATTGTTGCTACATGTGGACTGTAAACAAATAAGATGAGTAAGAAATGTTACTTGTTGCCATGTGAACAACACATAATTATTGCTTTGCGCAGCGAAGGCAAATCTCTAAGGGAATAGATGGAATACTGAAAATCCATGATTCTACGGCAGAAATGTAATCCATAAGTGGAAACAGCATAACAAATCGTCCCTTCGTCAACAGTGTGCGAGAAGAAAGAAAGCATCACCCAGAACAGATTGCTGAATGAAATCAATAGCACTGCCGATTTCAGGAGCGATTTCCCCAAAAATCGATTCTGTAGTTTGACATGATCTTGGAACCGCAGTTACTCGTACAACTGTATTGTCTTGAATGTATGAAGAGGATATTACAAAGAAGAAACCGCGTAGAAAGTCCAAACTGACAAAACACAGAGGACTTCAACATGTAGTTTTGTGAGTTGATATGCAACTTGACTTATGACAACTGGAAGCACGTCGTTTTCTTCGTTGAAAAGAAGTTTGGGATAGAGGGAAACGATGGTGGTGTGAAGTTGTGGATACGAACAAGCAAGGAACTTGACAAGGATTTTGTTCAAGAGATGAAATATTCAGTTACTGAGTGATGTTATGGGCTTGGTTCACCGTTAAAGACATCAATACAACGGATATATGTGAAGGATCGTTTGATGCACGAAAATATCTTCAAATTCTAGTACGTAAAGTTCTTACAACAGCTAAAGACGACTTTTCTGAAGAAAATTTGGACTACTTCCTTTTCCAGGACAATAATACTTCATGTTACCGAGCGAAAATCGTTAATACGTGGTTCAAGAATATGACTATTTAGAGACTCATGTGGCCTACAAACTCACCTGACATGAATCCAGTTGAAAATTTGTGGATCAATATGAGTAGAAGATTCAATAGACAGCTATCTCAAACAGAATGGAATTCAAGGAACAGATAATCCGGGTGTTATTCCGTGAAATCGAGGTTGCATTTGCAATAGCCTTGTTACCAAAGGGCTTCGATGATTCGCTGCACTGCAGAAAGCCCATGGTGCACATACAAAATACTAGTTTGGTGTATGGTACTTCCCGATGTTTGCACACAATATGTCTTACCCTTAAGAAATTCCATTTCTTGTTTTCTGCTATTGTTGTTGATTCTTTTTCAGTTTTATGTATAACTCTTCCTATAAACAATTTTGCTCAAAACACATATAGCTGCTTATATATGCATATAAATTCATTAAATTCATGTCAAAAGCCTGAAACTCTAGCGCAAGTATTAAGAATGAACTGCTCATTAAGAATATGCATTGTAATATTATCAGGAGTTCATGTAAAAAATCATATTGATTAAAGTATGTTGCGAAAACCATATCCGAGCAAGTGTCGCTATTTTTTCTTTACAGAGTGTATGTTGATAGTAAAGTAGTTTAGATTGATCGAGCTCCTGGTGTGATATCCTCAGTATTTTATGTCACGTCCCCCCCACCCACCCACCCAATACGAAATCCTAGCTAAGCGAACCAATATATGTTGCCAGTAAAATAGTTTAGAATGATCGACCCCCTTGTGTGGTGATCACAGTATTTCATGTGACAGACTCCCCTCTTCACAAAATCCTGGCCACGTGCCTGCTTCAGTTGTTGCCGAATACAGTTTTTCTACCCAGAGGTAATATTCATTAAATTGCGATTAATTACATGCCATTCTTGTCCACGATATGACTTTTAAGAAATATCTCAGTGTTGCCGTTTCTTATTTTGATTCCTCTACTCTCCCAGTGACAACAGTATCTTTGAGAAAGTTTGGTTTCAAAATCGTTACAGCTTCTAAATAAATATACTTTCCTTACCAAAAATATATGTACAGGGTGTTATAAAATATTGTCACAATATATTTGGGAATGGATTTTCGCGTCAAAATAAGAAAAGAAAGTTCATATGGACCTATGGTCGGGAAGTGCATTGTTTCTTAGTTATAGCGTGACGAAAACGTGAGAAATGAACTTTAAAGGTCCGTAGGGCCAATACTATAGGCCTGACCGTAGTCGGGTCAAGACATCACTGAGGAACTAGTATATGTACTATGTAAATATCCGTCTTTCAGAACCTCTGGTGCTTGCACACTCATTTTTAGAGAGACTGTTTGGGAGTAGTTGATCACTCTCCATCTACGTCTCTAATAAATGGTGTGCAAGTACTTTTGAGTATTCTTAAAGTGGATATTTCGATAGTTCAAATACCACTTCCTCTGTAATGTTTTGACCCGACTACAATAGGTTCCATAGTGTGGAGCTATGGAATTTTAAAGTTCACTTGTTTCATTTTTTTGGCACCCTTTACCTCCGAAACTATCCACTTTTCAGCACAGGTCCATAGGAACTTTTTTTCTTATTTTGATGTGAGGAACCTGTTCCCAAAATATTATGACATATTTTTGTGACACCCTGTATAAGTTCTCCAGAAAGTATTAATCCTGTGGAGTTCAAAGTTAATAAAGCATTTATTATTTTAAAATAACATGATGAAACCACATATGCAATATTTCGTTTCATGATCTTTTGCTTTTTTCCCATCAAAGCCACAATCTTTTTCAAGATAGAAATTGTGTTATTTCTGGTTAAAAACTTTTACATGTTGTTTTGAAAGTAACTGAGCACCATTGACAGTGTTCTGCAGAGACCGAAACAAATAACAGTTTGGCAGCACTATAGGTCAAGGCTATACGTTGGATGAATTAAAACCTCTCCACCAAAATTCTCTCAATGTTTGACGGGTAGTTAAGGATGTATGTGGTCTAGCGTTCTCAGTGTGATACAACATCCTTTTCGTTGACAAATTCCGGTCATTTCCCTTAAATTACTAGGTGCATTCGCTTTAGTTGTCCACAGTTCAGGTCTAAATCTGTTATTCAGCCCAGCGGTAGCAGCTTATGATGCATGATGCCTTTCAAATCCCTTCAAATCAAAATTAAAAGGCAAAATACCAAGTTGCATGTCCCTAACATCAAGGGATTCCGAGATATGACCAACTTATTATAATATGAATATATCATAATAATTGTGATCACATTCCTTATTTCATGCTCTTCCCTTTTAGATGAAATATTAAAAAAGACACTCAAGAATGTTTGTTACGTTAAATAAAAATTTCTAGTTCCAAGTTTTATGTCTCTAAAATTAAGGTATTTCGAGATCACCCCTTTTGCCTTGCATCTTCTTTTCTTGCTTTTAGATCAAATATGGAAGAACGCTGAAAAACTTTTTAATTATTTTAAATGAGAAGTCCAAATACTAGCGTTGAGTTAAGTTGAGTTGATTTTGAGTTTAACGTGCCGTTCAGTAGCGAGGTAATATGAGACTTGGACCTACTGATTAACGTGGAATCCGATCCACTTGAGCTCCCGCCGGGAATCGAACCCAGGTCTCCCACTCCATCCAAATACTAGATTTCAAGTCTCTAACCTTAAGAGATTCTGAGATATATCTTATAATAAAACCAGTATCTAATTATAATAATTGAAATTCTCACTTCTGTTTTCCTTCTCAACCCCTTTTCTTATCTTGTAGGTAAAACAAAAGAATGCAGAAACACGTTTCAAATTATTCTAAATGGGAAATTCGTATATCACATTGCATATCTCTCACCTGTAGAGATTCCGAGATATGGACATTTTAATACAACAATTGTCATCTCCTTCCTCTATTTTCCACTCTTCCATGCTGAAATCCCAGAAATCCTTCCTTACTGGTACCTTACGTCATATATCCTATCAACTCTCCAATTTGAAGTTTAAGTTATTTGTTCAGTTACTGGACGTTGATCAGTAAGTCAATCACTGACACATAACTGTGTATAATGTACATTTTATGTAGTGTACATATATAAAATTTCATTAGTTCGTTTGTGCAACTTCATACACAAGAAAGATCAAATAATTGTTTGATTTAATGTAATTATATCGGAATTCGAATATAATGAATGGTAAACATTTTAGGTTGTGTGTTACGCTAGTTCTAACGGTCATTACAATTTATGTTGCCCTTGCCTGGTTGACGTTAACAGATGTCACAACTTGTGTTATCGCTTGCCTACCTCTGTAAATTGTATAAACATTGTATAGACTTTGGAGGTGTTGGTGTGCGAATTACAACATAACACTGTTAAATATAAACGTGTAGGACTTTCTAATTATGCATGATTATCGCCTATAATGAACTGCAGGCCAAAGGCTTGGTCGCAACAACTAGTAGCCTTAACGTAGAGGACCATTTGCAGAACTGTAAACACACACATCTCCGTCCAGATGAAAAATAGAGTAATGGATCAACAGGTGATGTGTTGTGTATACGTATGTGTTTGATATTGGCTACGCTCCAAGAAGCTTTCTGATATATTGTCTCTTCGAGGATTAAGAGTGGGATGAGGCTTACGGCGCCTCTCTCTATATATCAGTAATGTTGTTAACCAATACATTAAGAATTCAAGAGAATTAAAGACTTTAAAGAACGTTATTGGCTCAGGTGCTCTACGAAATGTAATAAAGGGGAAAAGTCTCTACGTACAAGTCGAGAGATTTATTAATTATTTTGTATAGTACCGTTGCCGAATTTAAGAGTTGTCTTAATATTTTTGGAAACATTAATTTGAAATATAACATCCTAGGAATTAATGATAATTGTAGGGTTGTTTTGCCTTATATTAAGCATAGTGTTACTGTTCTCTGTGTAGTCTCATAATGAAAAGCCACGTGGGGTATGAATTTTTCTTTTAGTGTTATTTTCATAGTAATAAGTAGGTGTTTTTGACGTCATAAAAATTAGATTTTCTTGATATACATTGCAAAGAAATTGTAATGTTAAAAAGCAATGAGATGCTCAATTTTTTGGATAAATTTTGTACACCTGTAATACCTTCAGATGCATACATTCATTAAAGTAACGTGATAGTAACCCAGCTTGAAGTACATACTCAAAATACATTTTAAAAGGTTCAACTACGTTTTGGTAACGTGACCATAAACAACAGACAACCTAGACTTTAGTTAGGCGAAAGTGTTAAAAGAAATTGTCCTTTTTTCCATCTTAAAAGCGGGATTTTCGAAAACTCCAGAACAATTGTCCGCTCATCATCCTATTCGACTAAACTTGTACTTAAATTTTAGGGAGAGTGTCACCAATCAGCCCGAAAACTACGGATTCGAAATTAATCTAAATCATTTTGCATACTTTATTTTTCACCCTTTCTTACCTCTCATGCCGTTGGGGCTATAATTGGTCTTAAACGTAATTTTAAAAAAACATTATTTATCTCCTCGACCCAGAGAACTATGTATTCGAACTGTATTCGATAAGATCAGAAAGAACAGATAAGGACACTTTCAATTGTCCCTCGCTAGCATGCAACCCTATCTTTCTTATTGCAAGTTAGGTTGCATACCTCCCACGGTTAATTTTCTTTTTGGCACGAAAAAGTTTTCGCCCTTTAGGAACCATTTGTGCAGAGTGCTAGGATGTCTCACCCCCAAAGTATTTTTAAAGCGTAAACCATATATGTATGTATCAAATTTGCTCGAAATAGTTCTAGGCATATCTTTAAAATATATACTACTGAATAATGATAGAGAAAGGTAACACTTTTGCTCAATCTCATCTTCCAGTTTCACTATCCTTTGTCATCTCTTCGCTCACTCTAACTCTAATCCCTCGGTTTAATTATAAGTTTCTTCTAAACTTTCGATAGTTTTCACTTTAACACAAACCTTCTTTAGATCTTCCAGCAACGAATTTTAGTTCACAGTTTGTTAAATGTATAATAGGGTTGAAATACAATTCAATAGCTTATCTACCTAGTATATGGAAACTTCTTTAGTGATATCTTGTATGTAATAACTTCATGTCAATTAACTCAATATAATCCGAAAAATACACACTTATTTTTAGTAGTACGCAAACTTTATATTGAAGGCTGGCGAACCTTGGAATTCTCAACGAACTTAACACACGTAGTTCACTTATTTAAAATGTTGCAAACTACAGTTAGAAAGTGCAAGGTAACCAAAAAAGTTCTTGCTGTTTTCGGATACCCATTAATCATCACCGAGAGGAAACGAAATGACGCACGTACCTATCAAGCGATCTGGAGTTGTGCTGATCATCGACCGTCAGCAATATAGGTATGTTGTGCACACAACAGTCATATCGCGTCAAGTGTCGAAGAGAAATGGGTGTATCGAAGAAGCTTCTTCGCGTATGTTTGTACTATGTTTGTAGTATGACTAAAATGGGTCTGTCAGCTGCCACATCTAGTCGCCTCGTATGCCAGACATTTGTAGAGAATGCCGTGAACAAACACACCTGTTTCATTTCCTCGACAACCACTTCAGTGAGAGATCCTTCACAAATGAGGCTGACCTGGGGAACACACTCACGGATGTCTTTGCATCCACAACCTCCGTGTTCTATCATCAGGGTGTTGTCCAACTGCAGGAGTCGGCAAAAGGTGTTGAATGCAAATGGAGATGAGTTACTTCGAAACCTAAAGGTACATGCTTTCCGCTGCATTGTTCTTTGTTTATCACTGCTCTAGAGCGGCAGAAACTTCTTTTGGTTACCTTGTATTTTGAACTTATACCTAAACTTTCCAGTACAACCCCTGTGCTGTTATGCAACCACAATCACTCTAAATAATGTGTGGTTGCCTATAAGTCAGCATTATTAACCCAGCATCCGTTGAGGTCATAGTCTAGTTCCAGCATCGCCATAATCTCGCTCCAAAGATCATCACAAGATACCAAATACATTTTTGTGGAACCACCCAGGAAGATACATTCTTTCGAACAAAGCAGAAATAAAAAGGAATTAAAGTCCATGTACCTATCTCAAAGTTATATGTAAGCACATCGAGAATACATTTATGAATGAGTTGGATTGAGGACATTATCCTCTTCCTTCTTCTTCTTCCTTCTCCAAAGTCAATTAAAAATTTAAATAGGTAATTGTCTTCAGAATATCCATGTGAATTTCTAACGCAGAGGATCCTATAATTGCGGTCGATTTCAAATAAACTGAACCGTATTACAGAAGACATGTGAAATAGTAGACAATAACATTGCAAAACCCGAGTAGAAAATACAGGGACATTTTATTGTGCAAAAGCCAGTAGCAATATATTATATAAATCCCCTATGTGGAGGCTGTGTAAATTATACAATGATATTGTAAATAAGCTTGATAAAGTGGATGTATTTAGTCTTTCAGAAAACAGGTTCAGATCATATATGAAACAAGAAATTTTCTGTAGTAATAATTAAGAAATTTATATATGTAACGTTTGCTGTATGTACACAACACTGTAATTGGGTATTAAGCCTGTTGTGTTGTATATTAAATAAATAAATCAAAATATTGAATGGAAATTATTTAGTACAATCAGGTCTCGAGTTTAATATGCCTTTGCTAGTATAGTCAGTAACTGACTTTTCAGTCGACCTTACCTGATTTAAATGTTATATGCGTTTATATGTGTAGATGAAGCAGGTCGCTCGTAACAACACAGCTTAGATTTGAAAACGATATAGCACAGTTATAAATAATGTTTTTGGAAACAGAATTTACAATAAGTCTTGTATAAGTTGATTCACGGTATAAATTTAAAATTTAGTTGGGCTACAAAGCTCCGTGTGCTTTTGTGAGGCTAAATAATATCTTAAGTTCACAGAAGCATGACTTAAACTTTCCATCTAATTTATTACTTTTCTTAAACGTTTGTTATCTATCTCGTTCTAAACCCAATAAATGTGTTCCACATTCAACGTATAAACAAGTAATCTAATTTCATATTGCACTAGATTAAGTAGCTTCCGATATCTCCGTAACGTTGACCCTCATTTCAAAGTTGGTTCCAAACACATATAAATAGTTTTTCTCGTTAGATATTGTGTTTTTTGAGATAAAACCTTGTGTTCCAAAAATATATTTAAAAAAACTATTTAGGAACCAACCTTAGTGAGGAGAGGCAACTTCACCCTGACTCTCAAATTAGAACAGAATTTAGAAACGCAAATAAAACGTTTAATTTTCGTTAGTTATTGATTCTTTTCAAGATGAAGTAGTTCGTTCCAAGGAAAAGGTACAACAACGTTGGGGGGGGGGAAGTCACGTTGTTTCCCCAAGTTAAGTGAAAATGGGGTCTTGAGTCACAAGTAAATCAGTTGTTTTGAGGTACCAAAAAAAAGTGTGTATCGAGAAACATGAAGATTGCTTTTTATAAAACTAAATTGCGGTGGTGGACAACTTCACACTATTTCTTCTCTAAAAGCTGGGTTCCAACATATAACTGGTCGTTTCGAGTGAAATTAGCTATTTTGAGAAAAATAAAAAGAAATATTTAGAAAAGAACCACAGAAACGATTTACTTTAAGCGCACCGAATATAAAATGGAATTTTCAAATAATTATAAAATTTTCCCTTTGTATTTATTGAATGTTTTCAAATAAAATGTTTCGTTCTAAAAAACATATATAAATATTACAAAAAAGAGACTCGAAGTTAATACATTGACCCCCAAGTTTAAGTATTCGATCTAAATTCATGCCAAATGTTTGTTTCTGTTATGTATTGATTATTTTGAAGTAAAATTAGTTTGTTTTGAAGTATAAAACATATAAGGGGTAGTCCTGATTAATATAGAACAAAACACTGTACAGGCAAAATGTGGAAGTAAGAGATTACAATTTATTTTTATTTTACACGTGCGGAAAGATGTGATAAACTTAAACCAGATTTCTCCAGGCATTTATTTAACATAGACTGGATGAAAACGTAAGAAACTTTGATACAAGATTAAAGGGAGCTTCAGGGAATCAAACCCAATCCGTCCGCTTGGTACGTACACGTGTTACAAATATATAACTTAATGAGTATGATTATAATGTAAAAGCTTCTTGCGTATATAAAATATATGCATAATAATAGACACTTAAATTGTATATTGCTTTTAACATATTAATGATATGAAATTGGTTTCCCAAAATTCCCCTGGTAAAAGGCTATGTAGGTTACTGTGTTTTTAATAAAACTCATTTAAATTATTTACAAATATTTTATTACGTTACAAAGTTCCTTACACATGAATTTGAATCAACTTTACAAATATTACATGATGTTTCTCATCAAACCAAGATATGTTTTTAAGAGTTTTTCATTCAAGATTTCTTCTTTTAAAAATACAATGTTTAATTTGTTAAAATTTTGAGTCGCTTGGATGCATTTTACTTAGGAATTCGAGAACTTTGTTGCTCATGGATCAATATTATGAATAAGTGAATAAGTGAAATTTGAAATGGAATATTTTCACTTTTCCGACTTACGGTACAGCGTTTCGTATTCTATTTGGCAACACTGGATAATTCCAACGGCTTGTGAAGTCTAACCTGGAAGTGACTGTTAAAGGGAACTTGTATTGGCAACCTCTCCTCCCTCTCTTGTACTTCCACCTGGAATAGATGCATGGGCTAGTGAGTTCTAGGGTCAGTAGCTATCTACCTCCAACCAACCAGTCGCTTCTCTTCCAGGCTGTTGGTCCCCCTTTTCTCTCACGTACACGAGCAAGCAAGCAGGGCGGTAGAAGTTCCACACTCGTTTTCAAGAAGACTGTCATTAGCACTCACCCTTGCCTAATTACCCTCCAGGCAGCAGGCTCCATGTGGAGTAGTAAGAGCCTAGTCGTTCAATTTGGTTCACGCTTCAGCAATGGAAATAAAGGAACACGATATGGTTACGTAGCGAAGCTATTATGGTCTTTCTAAAATTCCTCTATGCAATTACTGTTTGATATTTCCTTCCGCTTTAAATTCTATCTTTCTTTTTCTTTTTGAGTCTATAAAAAAACTATGAAGAAATACATACGTTTCTGTCACAATTTATGATGAACGAAATGATTTAAAAAAACACACACACACACACACAGAGAGAGAGAGAGAGAGAGAGAGAGAGAGAGAGAGAGATTAATTTTTAAGATTAAAACGCTGATGTCAAGTATACTAAAAAAGAGGCAGAAAACAGTGTATTTGCACCTAAATTAACAAAATGGTAATAACAATGTTACAAAAAGAAAAGTTGGCAAATTCTAATGAGGAATTTGAAAATATATGAATTGTTAATAGCAACATTGTTAGTAACATTTTGTTATTAATATTTCATAAAATCCGTTTGAAATCGCCAGTAATATATTAGTAGCAATATAAGGATTTGTTCAGAGTATACAGAGTGGATTCATGGTTCTAACAGAGACGGCGTCTTTAGCTACAGCCCATGATTGGAGCGCTAAGTAGATAGGGAAGAAAGAAAAGGACAAGTTTAGAGGAAATCACGCAGAGACTATTTCATGAAATTGCCAGAAAGAGCTGATGTATGGAATTTCAGTAAATTACGTGTATACGAAAAACGTACTGTTCCAAAGTACTCTCAAATGCATTTAATGAAATCTTACTTTCCACAAGATAGCCATATCTAGGGATGTACGCAGAATATTCTTTTGGGGGATTCAATATGTTCGACTTGCCACATAAGGTTAGGCAACTAATACTACGTACTACTACTACTGCTACCACCAATTATTATTATTATTATTATTATTATTATTATTATTATTATTATTATTATTATTATTATTATTATTATTATTATTATTATTATTAGTAGTAGTAGTAGTAGTAGTAGTAGTAGTAGTAGTAGTAGTAGTAGTAGTAGTAGCAATAATATCATTACTATGGCACAATCAGGAAGAACTTGCTGAAGAACGTATACCGAAATATCATATATTACCACTATTCACAGCGTACTCAATACTTATATTTGAAATTCATGTGCGTATGTATATCTAGGTATTTCACTTACTTCATGTTTTTAATATGCAGAATCTTATCATTATATAAAAGTGGTAAAAAAACGAAAAAAATAATAAAAACTTAGAGGAACAGAAACCTTTTTAAAGTAAACAATTTAACAAAATTCATGAAACATAGTATGGTATAACTAATTTAGATAGAACTATAGTTAATTTTTCTTTTCTCCAAACAGAAAACTGATAAATCTTATTAATTCAATGTGACATACTTTCTAAAATTAAGGATTGTTTAGCATAAAACATTCTCTGAATTATTATGAACAATTCTGCTAAATTTTATCAACACCGATATCGCAATTAGAACTGCCAATAGACTTTAATGCGTAAAATATAACAGAATCTACCTTGAGAATGATCTATCTGAAACCTTCTTCAACCTAGTCCTTAGAAAATTGGTAAATGTTTACACAAAATCAGTACAAAATAATATCTGACGTAGCCACGAATATAGTCATATCTTTAGATACACACTGATGTAGCAAGTAAAATCTTTCGAGTTTCTTTAGTGGAAAAACAAATTCGTTAATTAAAACCGACACTTTAAATATAACGTTTCATTTTTTTAAGAAAAGAAATTATAGACTTTCACTTAGGACACTGTTGCTCGTAGGGCAATTATCTTAAATTTACATTATCTCAATTATCTTAAAGTAGAATCATTGTTTTTAAATTAAAGCAAGCTTTTCAATAACTTGATTCGCACGTGTGACAATCCATAAAATCACAAGGTATTCGGGAATGTTTGGATACCTACACTGGGGCATCTGTTTTATATGTACGAAATGTATTTGAAAAATACTACGTGTCTTGGATTATATATTTGTCAAGTTTTATCATAGTATGAGAATAATTCATGTTTTCAAACCTTAACCATAAGTATAGAGTAATTTTGAATAATATGGGCACTTCGATCGGCGTTACGGTCAGGTGTAAGGTTTTCATAATATTACTCTTACCAGAATAAATCTATAACTGAATTTATTAGTTGATGATATTGTTGGAGCAGTTTAAAAACTGTATGCAAATGTGCATGGTGGTTTTGGTATTATCTTGCGTTATTGTGAAGGACAAAAGTAAGTAATTGTCGTTATTTGCATTGCATGTTTAGTCGGTTGTAAATTTCAATTGCCATTAATATAAGGATTTTCAAGCACTGTAATAGGCCTATTTTGAGTACAAAAATCGTTAATGCTAATCTAGAGACATTGCGTAATCACTACACAACAAAGGATGGAGCTGCTCGTTTATGTTTTAACTTCAGTGTTGTAAATTACCAAATATTACCATTACGGATGATATGGGCATATTCATTTTGAATAAAATTGGCAGATATAATAAACATGCACTGAACAAATATTAAATAAACAAAGATGCATTTTCATGTTTTTCATCATGTGTTATTATGACAACTGTTTTCTCATAAAAATGTATTTTTTTAAAAAAAAAAAAAGTATTGTGAGTACAAAAATTATATTTTGCTTCAAAGTACGCCTCTGTAAAACTTTAAATAATTGGTTACAAACAACTGGCAAATTTCTCTTAAGATCATTGAAGAAATCCTATCACGAATTTGGGCCAAGTATTTAAATCCTTGATCATTACAATAGTTATCCTCTTACTAAACTTGAATTTTGCGACATATTATTAAAAACGTGGCAAAAAAATCAGCAAATATAGGAAAGACAATCAATGGATTACGCACAATAAGAATACCACCTTTAACCAATTACAATAGCAGATGACACATTGAAAATAAGCTGAAACGTATGAGCAAAAAATAATTTTACTTTTATCATGTCATATACATATAAATTTATAATGTTTGTTTCCTGTATCTAACATTGTAGTTTTAGGTAGCTAAATATTATCCATTATGTATTTTCTTTCTAATATCTTCATGTATTCTCTAGTCTTATGTCACGACTCAAATGTGTAACGTGGTAAGTACTTAGTACTGTTTCATCCATTATTTTATGCTTTGTTCTTAGTTTCTGATGCATAATAATTTAATTACTAATGAGAGGAACCTACTCATTTTATCCACAACGCATGCACATATTATACATACACTTGTTAAATATGGACAATTGGAATAAGGTTAGTGTTTTTAGTTTTCTCGACAACCATTCAAATGTCTTTGAAAGCAACCTCTATGAGACTATAGATAAGGTATCAGTCCACGTGTCTGTAATATTTCCTTTCAAGTTATATTTTAATGGCTGTGTTCTGCTCATTTTAGGCAAAATTACCCTATACAAATTTAAAAACTCTAGAAAGAAATTCAAGACTCGCCTTGTACTCAAATTAACTTTTAAATTTGTTGTTTGTGCATCACTATCTTTTAAATAAATCAGGGTTTTGAATGATAACTTACGCATGTGTCAAATGTCCATACATTTGAGAAAAAAACCTCCCAATTTTTTCCATTGCTAAACAAGCAATATAAACCCGCTAAAATTAAATGTTATCAACATCCTTTGATCCGGATTGCCTTCAGACTGATAACAAAATTCAATTTTGAATGCAAATGTTACCACCATTTGTTAATAATAAAACTATTACTTACATTTTTGACAAAAAAATTAACAATGTTGATAACAAACGTTATTAACGTTTTAAAATATGAATTTAAAATCTTTAGAAAAATTGTTAATAACACGTGTTATTAACAATGCTACTGTTGGTGTAAATCTTACTTAATGTAGGAACTGTGGATATAGGAATATGAAGGGAAGTGGGAAACGAGAATCACAAGAAAGTTTACGGAAACGATACTGCCTCTAACATAAGATCATCTGGTAAAGAATCAAACCAAACATCCTTTGCCGTAGAGCGGGATATTAGCTCAGTGTAGTCAAGACAAGCAGTATGAGACGATAAGCCGCAATTTATTGGGCGCTCGAGTCTCTGTGAAGAGTATGGGCGATTTGATGGGAACAAAAACTTTGTTTTTGAAAACTGTGAGAAAACCATTTCTCAAAATCTGTTCGGTTTTCTACCAAAACTAATTTGTCTAAAAATCAGTTGTTTTTTCTGTATCAAATAGGATGCACATTGTAACCTAAATACCTTCATAATCAGGTTGGAAATGGAATTAAAGAACAAATAGGACGGGTATTAACAGATGCAGCCTGATTGGGCTACGCCACGAGAACACATGCCTAAGAGGAACGGAGGCGCCAGCAATTTTTCGTGGACGACCGGCTAAAGCGCCAGCGTTTGATGTAGTACAAACAACAAGCAAACAAATTCAGGATAACCGATTTCTGCAATACAATATCTAAAGTATTTTTTAAATATAATTAATTTAGAAAGAAGAAAGCATAAGTTCTATTCATGAAACCTTAACATGAAGAACCAAGGCAAGGGACAGTGGAACTACGATATGCGGGCCAAATATATCCCGCTGTATCTCTTTTATCCGGCCCGTGAGGCTCATTTTGGTGATTGGTAGCTCTTAACTGTGTGAATTATTTAGAAGGTAGCTCTACAAGAGAAATTGAAAGTTTGTCGATCACTGATCTAGAAGATTATGTTGTAAGAGGGTACAAAACAAAGAGAAAAAGAGGAATTCTTCCTACGTTCACATTTTTGTGTGATTGTTTTCATTTTTGACTCCCTTGCCTCTTTTCTTTTCTTTCTTGGAAGAATTTACGGCTCACAGCATCAATTTTACAGTAGAAAAGTATCCGTTTGGATCTTAAGATTTCTTGAGCTCATGTTATACTCAAACAGAACCTCTTACTTGGAATAAGGTGAATGCAGCCTTATCGACTCTACTAAGCGTTCGCAATCATCAGTGATCCACGTTACATGTTCTCGATAATATTTTCTTTGCGCTCAAGTATTGTTGATATTAATGAGAAGTATGGAAATTGTAACTCGGCCGCGAACTTTTAACAACTAAGGTGTACTGTGATTATTACAATAAGTTCTTTAGGGTACTGGTTAGCTACCGGAGTCACTTTTGTGGCATTTGCAGTGTTTGTTGAGAACCCTTTTCAAAGTTTGGCTGTCACTGTCACTGAAGCCTGTTTCTCTGTCCACTATTACTAGATTATTTCGAGAAATTCCAAAGCTTTCGGGGCTCCAAATTCAACATGAGAATAAATTACGGTATATAATATGTAATAAAATCACCCCTAAAACTAAACTACATTTACACAAAAGACGGTTTTCGGGGAAGATTCTTGCCTCACAATCAGTACCCAACCCCTTCGTACATTGCTGACTATTACAGTTCGCCGATGCTGTTTTGCCACGAGTTTTATAAACCTTAATCATTTTCGAAACTATATCTTGCCTCATATCTAAGAATTAGCCATGTTAGGGACAGTAGCACCAACTTACTGCGCATCCACGATTTGGCCTCTAAAACTCAGAAAGATCTTTCATTTCGTTTCTTCACTGTCTGTCTACTTCATGCTTCCATTGTATTCTGACTGACGTAGTACAAACAACCATCTAACATAGTAGTACAAAGGCCAGGTACCCTCAGTGGTAGCACATCACTCATCCTACATATTTCAATGTAGAGTATATGTGTTTCCATTACTTTTATACTCGTAGTTATCTGTACATATCTATGTAATATAGCATATTTTGTGCATTCTACAACTTTTGTTTCTTATTTTTGTTGACATTTCAAGAAGAAAAACAATACTGTAAAAGAAAGAAAAACGAAAGAAAAGCATGTTGTTTGCAAATGAAAATTTTCTAATTCCCTACAGGTGTATGTACTGTACCGGTTTAAAAATTCATGTTTCTCTTCGTAACCTGTTAAGAGTTACTTTCTTCTACCTCAGATGCCAACAGTTTCAACAATCAGCTTGTTCTTGTTGCTTCAAGCATTTTGAATGTTTGTCAGCTTTGCTCCTGTGCTGTGTAATTAGTTGAGTAAAATTGTGCTTGTAGTTTATAAAACAACTTCCCTTATAATGTCAGAAGGGAAGACCCCCTAGGGAGAATTGTTGTTACAACAATTACATCTCTCATACCAACATCTATCTTTCACAGATGATTATGCTGTTCATTTGCGAGGAAGTAAAACCAATTTGCAATTTGAGTGACAGGTGTGTCTTGTCTTGTTTTTTCTCGTTTTATGTCAATATTCAGACGTTGAAACACTGTTGCATTTTATATCCGAATGTAAAAGTTTTCACTTTTAATACATAGGAGAAATGAGCGCATAATCGTATTTTTTTAATGTGCTTATAATCCATTGCATTTTCTCAAGCGTATTAAGAAATACGAGGTTAAGTCAAAAAATTGGTAATATTTGACTGATATAACGAACATTCTTCTTAGCTGGAGCTAGAGATTTTCTGCTCAAGCAACGATATCGGACTCCTTCAAAGATGTCAGTTATTTTTTTTTAAAAAAAATATAGAGTTAAGCGTTGGAGCGGTGCTGTCACTCAGCACATTGATGATATATTGAAAAAGAAGTGATCTAGTTCATTTAGTTAACATGTTATCTAATAGATGGCATAGAATGCTTCCTACTTCTTTCTTGATAGCAGGTCTGCTTTAATATTCAAAGCGTATCAAGAAGAATACAGAAATCTAACAGTGACCGCGACAACTCGTGAAACCTGGGCTCTACATTAATCATAGAATTCATAGACATAACGTGAAACGCATCGGAAGAATTCGGTACGATTCGTGGAGCTGGTTTCCGAACGCACACTTGAGAAAACGTGAAATAGCATAAGAGCACCAACAATGTTGCCAAACTTAGATTATGTACAAAAGAAGAACAAAACGAACAGCACTTAAAGAACTACAACACAAACATTACTTGGATTAAACGATACCAATAATAATATCAAAAATATTAAATAACGTCAACAAAAGTAAACAAAACGAAACTTAGCTGCAATCTGACAACACTGTTATCTCAGGAGGTGTTTTCCGTATAACGCTGAAGACAACACTGTGAAACTTTTACGGATGGGAGTTCACGACTAGGACACACCTTTGCGTTCTATTGGGTGTGAAATTGATAGATTTAAGTCAAGCATTACGGCTGTTTGCCATCATTGTAGTTGTGTAAGAATTGGTTATGCTTAAGGTTTAGTTTATTATGTGAAACCTCAAGTTATATTTAAAGTTGTAGTAACTGCAAGGGTATTCCCAGCAAGCTTTTCACGCAGTGATGCTAGTTTGAGAGAAATTTTACTCGGCATAGGGAGAATTAGCAAAGAACTTTTTAAGGACGGAAAAATGGAGATTTTACGAATATAAGATAAAATGTAGGGAAATTTAACTTTTAAACGAATGTTATGTTACTAAGCACTATGGCAGTATGACGAATGATGGTGGCATTATTTCCAGAATTCCACACACAAAGCGTCAAACATTTTTCCCCCACAAGCCATCCGCGGCCTGTCTTGAGGATGTCATTATACAATGCCATTATACAAGATAACATTGAAGTAATAGCACAAGATTAAAAGCACAAATGTTTGTTGTGGAGATACGAGCACCTAGTATAATAATTCATAGATACGCAATAATGCTTGCTCTCTTTAAACATATATATATATATATATATATATATATATATATATATATATATATATATATATATCAGGGGCGCCCGAAGAAAATTTTTAGAGGGGGCTCACATCCATGGTTACTAAATTACGTCTAGTATTTCTGGTATTCTATATACGTGGTTTGCTATATTACGTATACATTTTCGTGACCCAGAGAGGGGCCCAGGTCCCATCCTGCTCCACCTTTGGGCGCCAATGATATATATAATAGTAAACGAAAATTAAGGAAATTTCATCCTAAAAAAATAATTTTTGAGTATTTCTGAGGGAAATTTTAACTAAAGGGCCTAGCATCACTGTACTCAGGAAGACCCAAGACTTCTTCAGGTGAGGTGGACTTTTACATACTAAAAGTGAACCGAAAATTCTCTTCCAAAATGTTAAAACATTAATAACTTACCATGCATAGACAACATTTATTATTATTATTATTATTATTATTATTATTATTATTATTATTATTATTATTATTATTATTATTTAAAATTTTTTAGTTTTACGTCCCACGATTATGCCGGTTAGGATAAAGGAGACGGTGATGATGTAGAAATATGAGTTTTTACACTGGACAAAATTAGAATCACAGATTGTAGGCAATACGTCAATATCTCCTTTAGCCTAGCCGGCATAACTATGAGACGTAAAACTCAGAGACTTAATATATCAATAAACAATTTACAGGAAAAGAAAAAAAATATATTTTAAGAAGTCCCTTTGTTTGACCTCGCCTTTATGTGTGTGTGAAATAAAACGTACAGACTACCTCATTGAACTTTTTGTCGCTCTAATTTTTTACGCTAAATCATGTTATGCTGAAGTTATTACTGAAACATTTGTTTGTGAAACAGAAACATAATTATGTTTTCGGTAAATTTTGTTTCAAGAAAACAGCCTCAAAAGTTATACAATTAATAATGAAATACGAACAAAATCATCTGAGTTGTTTTTGAACAAAATCACCTTCAGGAATAAATTACCCTTTGTGATTTTTTTCAGCGCAAATGAGTGATGCCATATTGTTAGGTTATTAATGAAATATAAACTAAATCGATTTAGTTGTTTCTGGGAATATCGTGCTGGAGAAACTCACCCCCAAGAATAACTACTTCGTGTGGAGTGTTTCGAGATGACTTATACTACATTGTCAGGATATTAACGAAATTTGAACAAACATGCCTATGTTGTTCTTGAGAAAATAGTCCGAAAAAACACAAAGTATATACTACTCCTTCTGCACTTTTTCTAGAAAAAGTATGATTAGTTTATGCGTCCACGCCACAGCAGACCGATATTCGATTCCTGTCAGGAGCTAATATGATTCGGATCCTATACATTAAGCTGTCACATAGATTCAATGCTGAAAGCCATGCTAAATTACACACCAATATTTTGAAAAGTAAATTAGTGTTTGTCTTAAACATGTACAGATATTTCCGCCGTGACAGTCACCTTGATAAATATCACTGTTCTTCAGTTTTAAAACGAAAGATTTCGCATCAGTAAAACTTTGAATTTTATCACTACAAGATAAGGGGAAAAAAGGACGCACACAGCTTCAGAAAGCTGTTTACAATTACTGAAGCCTTCGAATGAACAACGAAACCACCATCAACTTGGGCTAAGCTAGGATTATCAGTTTGAACATCCAGTAATTGCCGGGACCTTTCTGTTGAAACACAGATCACGTGCACATACCATCCTAGGTAGGTGCAAAATGACCTCAAGCCTTTTAAAGTGCCCATAAGTCCGTCTTCCTTAGTGGGTACAAAATGAGCTGAATTCAAAACTTTTAAATCACCTTTCTTGTTGTACTAGGTGGGTGCAAAGTGAGCCGAGACCTTTTAAATTACTTCCACTTGTCGTTGTAAGTGGGTGCAAAGTAAGCTGAAGCATTTCAAATTGCCTCTCCTACCGTGATAGATAGATAAAAAAAAAAAAAAAAGCAGAAGCATTTCAAATGGTCTCTTCTGCCGTGCTAGGTGAGTGCCAAATGAGCTGAATCCCTTTAAACCACTTGTCCTGTTATCCTAGATGGAGTGAAAATGAGCTGACGCCTTTAAATTTAACTCTCCTATTATCTTAGGTGAGCACTAATTGAACAGAGGACTTTTCAATTGCCCCGCTTGCATAATTTGCTTAGTAATGCTTGTACAGTTGTTCTGCCGCACTTGTCAAACAATTAGTGCATAAAGTAACTTTTCTTCCCTTAGGCTGTAGTGATAAAATTTTAATTTTGTCAGATGGATGCAGTTACTGATCTTGAGATGTACAGGAAATTTTACTTCCATTGCTAACATCATGAACATTGGAATATTAGAAGAGGAAAGAAAGACAAGCTTACATGAAAAGTAAGAATAAAGAAAATAAAAGACGATATAATAGTTTGTAACGTTAATACCATTTTAGAGTACTATAAAGCCTAGTCTTACATACGTGGATAATATCATCGTCCACTTTCCGGAGCAAGTAGTAATATCATCAAGCTCTAAAGGGCTTCCTCATTCTTCAGTCATAAATCTCTTCTTTGCCTTTACTTTTTCTTTCTCTTTAGCACATCTCATTCATTCCTATCTTCCTATTTTTTCTTCTTCCATTTCTACACTCATACATACTTATATTTTTCTGTGCTTTCCTTTTTTCTAAAAAAAGTAAAAATTTTCTGCACTCTTTCGGAGTAACAAGGAAAATTCCTCTCCTGTGAGTTTGAAACGTATTTCAAAGCTTATGACGCACGGCACTCACCGCAAAATGTTTCATGCTCTCCCTCTCTCTTTCTCTATCTCCTAGTTCCCGCCTTTATCTTGCTCTCTCTCTCTCTCACCTCTGTCTCTTTCTTTATTTCTTTCCATGCTTGGTAGAGCCACTAACTCAACTCATTTTTCGTTTTTTCTTCTCTTTTTTCGTTTTCCAAAATATCTTTCTGGTACAAAAAAAAAGTGAAGGGTCGGTTCAGTAGCAAAATGGCGTTTAGATTAGTGCAAATGCCTGTTGGAGTACCAAACTTGTAAAATGGGAAGAGGGATGGGGAGGGGAACTCTAGAAAGAGAAAGCATGAGCGTATTTCAAATGTAAAAATGCTGTCAGAACAGTCTTGGTCTCTTGGATTAGCTCGTAGCAGCAGCAGCACTACTAACGTAGTAGGACAGCTTTTGCGCTTAACATTCACAGGCGGTTCGCTTTTCCGTACGCACAAGGCAGGGGAGAGAAAAGAGGAGGAACATTTACTCCTTTACTGTACGATTGATACTTACCAATGTCACTGAACGGGCCCTTTACTGTACGTAGTTTCTTTCTACAAAGCGTTACATTTCTCTGGCTCTAAATCGTGAGGAAAAAAAGTGATTTTCCTCGTCTATTCATCGAAAACCTGATAAACACATATAGCTGACTTTTCGGTTATACATTTGTGAGTGCGCATAATATAGTATACTCAAATGAACTTGTCACACAAAAGCTTAGAAACTTTTTCTACCCAAGTTACGAAATCCGTATATTGAGAATTTGGCTAAAAGGTGAGTTGAATATCCAATATTGTTAATATCAAGTGAAAAGTTTGAAGTGCCATATCCAGAGCGCTCAGAAACATTTTCCTTTTACCTTTTTAAAATCAATTTGGTATTGAACATTTGTAGTTGCTGTTTCTACTTCCGACTCTCTCTTCTCTTCCGCTTATTTGTTTGTTCATTGGTTAAAGTTTACTGTTCATTTTCAGTATCAATGTTATTTCAAACATGAGCGTATAGTTTAAGGCGAAATCTGAACTACAGTAATGCTCTCCTACTGGGAATTGAACCTGGCACCACATGCGACAAAGCCTTGTGCATTAGACACTACATCAGCCAGTAGAACTCCCCACTTTTTGTTAGAATCATATTATTTTCGATATTAATGCTACATTCAATTATGTGTGTGTGTGTGTTCAGAGTTGGCACCATCACTCATTTTGGTAGATGAAGGTGAGGGCGAGTCAGGATGAGTGTAAGGGAGTGGATTGAAGGTGAGTGTAAGTGAGGGTGAGGGCATTAACAATATTTAAATGTGAGGGCGAATGAATATGGGTGTGAGCGAGGTAATTGACGGTGAGTATGAATGAAGAGGAGAGCATCAACAATATTTAAGGGTGAGGTGAGTGTGAGTCTGAGCTAGTTGATTGAGTGTGAGGTTGAGTGAGTGACAGGGCCGATTGAGAGTGACTGTGAGTGACGATGAGGGTGTGAATAATATTTGAAGGTCAAGGCAGGTGTGTGAGGAAATTGATCGAGGGTGAGTATAAGTGAAGATTAGATAAAATGCTAATCTCTGGTATGTGGCGGTGTTCAGATAAAAGTAATCCTTCCCAAAACTTTAAACATATAGACAGTGTTGTGTTAAGTACTCATTTTTGTATCTAGGTACATGTACAAGGTACTGACCAAAATTGTACCTAGGTACAGGTATTAGGTATTGGCTGACCAATGTACCTAGGTACAGGTACAGGTACTGATGAAAGTACCTAGGGTACTTTTCTAGGTACAAGTTACTACCTAGCAAATGAAGTTAGAATATGATATTTAATTATAGTAATAGACCATGGGGCGGCTTTATTAGATAAGAACAGTTGAGTTTTGTAGATTAAGAGTGCGTGTCCATTTTGGCGCTTAGCGAACATATTTGTATTTTCTGGTTCATTTCTCAAACGTCTTTCGATATATAGAATATTTTCTTTGAAAAATGTGTGTTGAGGTTTGTAACAAACTTTATCCAAAGAAAAGTATTGCAAAATCAAGCAGAAAACACAAATATGCTCAACAACCGAGCAAAATGTATCCATTTCCTTTTGCTCCAGTTGTTTCTCGCATTTATATCTGATATTTCCGGAATGTTTGATTAATTTTGTACTGCTAAATAGGTATGGGCCTTAAGTACGCGTTTTTTATCTACGTACTAAGTACCTAAATACTTCCCAACACTGCATATAGATCCACCTGACATCAAACTGACCTTATGTTAAAGACCAAACAAAGAAAGAGTAACTACTCTGTATTTCGATAAAACAAAAAAGAAGTAGAGTTAATTATCTTTGGTACGCTCATGTCTACTTTCTACAATACTCTCTTGAAGGCAGTGGCGGATCTAGGGCCCCCAATTTTTTGAGTGACAAAAATAATTTAAGCTATTATTTATATATTTTTTAAACGTTTATAGTAAACTCAAGATATACCTATCATAGTCTGGAATTTGGTTGCATCCTTGACATTCTTTGTTTTTACCTTCCAGATCCGCCACTGCTTAAAGGTTACTTTTTTTGTTTGTTTCTTTGTTAATGTGAAATCTTGAAACTTAAATTTCACTCTATTTCATACTATTTGAATCTCTGAAAGTTTGCACAGATGCATAAAGTCAACGGTACAATATTTTAAAATAAGTTACATTCTTGCTTATTCATTCGCACCCTTTACTTTCATATATATATATATATATATATATATATATATATATATATATATATATATATATATATATATATATATATATATATATATATATATATATATATATATATATTCTTATTCTTGTTAGTGTTGAATACAGGTAATGCGTAGGCAACGACACTTATTTAAGCATTATTTTAATAGATGGCTTTGTGGTTCTTTGTTGGTTTTAACTTTAAAGTGGCATCTTTAACGGGAATATTAACATTTCAAGGGAGAACGAAATTTGGAAGAAAAAGTGAATCAGACAACATATGCAAAAGATGTTATTAAACGAGTTAATATTTGTTTTCAGTGCATGTAGTGAAATTTGATTTTTCGACAATTATGACACTTTTATGTAAATACTTTTTGGAAATTATTTTAAGTATAAACTATTAGGAGGTAAGTATTGTGGGATGTGAATTCAGATTTAAAACTCTTATGGAAACATAATAAAATAAGAATTCAACTATGAATGTATTATGGAAAGACAAACTCACCTATGAATTTGTGAAATTCTTATGGAAGGGACTATAATATATAAGCTAATTCAACCAATTTCTTTTTAAAATAATAATATATGATATCAGCTCTGAATATCCTATGCAAAGTATTATAAGATGTTGGAGCCACGATTTTTTCTGTAGGAATTACAATATACGGGTATAAATAAGTAATTTTACAAAGAATTATATAAATTAGGTTAAGTAGTTTATTACGTATGTGAAGTAAAGTATTTCGAAAAAAAAAGAATGTATGGAATAGGAATTCGTCCATAAACTTATTTTCAAAAGAAAAATTAGTTTTGAAATAATGTTTAGAGAATTTGGCCATTACTGTGGTACTTATGACGTATTCTTTTCTAAACTATGCATCTGTCTTATTGAGTTCAATCAAGTTATTCATTTTTCCACGTATCTCGCTTTGTGAAACACATAGTTGACTAAACAAGAACACTCTTTTTCATTTTGTGATTCACCAATAATATATACACAAAGCATAAAAAACGCGTAAATTGTCTTGTGTACTTAATTAAACATGCAATTGGACCAAAGGACGTTTTGATTAAATCATGTAGCGTGTAAGAAATTAAACAGAATTATTTATTGTATCTGAACAGGAAGCAAGTAAACAAACTTTTTAACTCTCACTTTCCACCCCATAAATCCCTCTATAAACTTCTTTTTAAAATATTTCTACTTATGAACTTCGTTACGAATTTTGATATATTATTATATGAAATCAGTTATAAATTTATTACTATAAGAACTCATACATGCATTTGAAGTTACCTATGAAAATATTGTGAAGAGATCTATAAGAAATGAATTCAGGTTTAAATTTATTATGGAAATGATTATAATATATAAACTAGCTTTAAATTTAAGATGGATAATATATGAACTCAGCTTTGAATTTGTAATGAAAAGGGCTTAAGATACGGATTCAGATACGACTTTTTTTATGAAACAGAATGTTGTATGTCAACTCAGCTACGAATGTCGTATGAACAAGACTGTCAGAAACGAACTCAGCTGTGAATTTATTATGGTAAGCACTATAAGACATTAACTCAGCTATGAAATTCTTTGAAAAGTGCTATAAAGTATGCATTTGGTTATACGTTTTGTTATATGGAAGAGGTCGAGATCGGGTATGGACATTGGGGTTTCGGGTAGAACCCCACATATCTATAGTGTCGGTTTTTATTTCCCCATATTTTGGTAACCGTTAGTTAGGTGTACCGAATTGAGGTTTCCGGTAAACACGTACTTATAAAGTTCTCCAAAACTTTGTTGAGGGGTTTCGGTAAAGTTTAGAATTAGAAGTTTTGCAAACCTTATGGTACCCCCCAGGTCCATAGCTAGTCCAAAAATGTAGGGGGAGCGGCTGAAGTTAGCGGGGCCCGACCCAACCATATTATAGTTCATTTGCAAGCCTACAGTGAAAATTTTAGAGTGCCCCGGTCCCCTTAGAACCCCCTGGATACGGGCCTGGTACCCTCCCAAACGCCATAATAATGTGCGTTTTTAGAATTGAAACAACTTTTGAGGTTGTTATAAATCCTCAATAGTTAATTTCTCGAAATTGTACGCAAACCTCACATCTCTATGGTGTCACTCTTTATTTCTGCATATTTCGGAAACCATGAGCTGTAGAGAGTTGCAGATTTCGTTAAACAGGTATCTGCAACGTTCTTTACAACATTTAAGAGACATACTTTTGAAATGTTTAAAACTTCAGAAATTAGGTACCTCATGGTATCCCCGAACCCCATTGGGGTACTCACTTACTTTTGCGTAATAATACATTTGCAGTTGTTGGTAAGTCTAAATAAGTAGGTCTACTTTTTCGATCATCGTTGTTCTATCCGAAACCGAAAAGTGCATACCCGATTTAGGTCACTACTATTTTCGAAAAGAAAAAAAACTACGTAATATGAATTCAGACATGAATTTATTGGGAAAGAACAGGAAGTGAAAAATTAGTTTTTTAAACTTATTTTTCAGAGACTTTGACCATAATTGTGATATCTACGATAAAAGATATTCTCTTCTGAACTTTATGTATGAACCATATTGATTTCGATTTTCTTATTCATTTTTCTACACTTCTCACTTCGTGGAGTTCATAGTTCATTAAACAAACCCTTTTCTCTTCATTTTGTCATTCATTAGTAATACACACAGACAACCCAAAAAGCATTTCATTTTCTTTTATAAAACATGCAATTGGACTAACAGACGCTTTGATTAAATCATGTAACACGTAAGAAAGCAAACACTATTATTATTGTTTCTGATCAAAGAAAAAAGTATATTTTTGTTTCTCCTTCCCATCCCCCCATCTTTCGAAATGGAATGGCGATTAGTCCTTCATTATGTGGTACGATTGTTTGTTTGCGTTTACAAGACAGCTGACACGAAATCATAAATAATTCAAAAAAAAAATTATCCTTTAACTTAAACTGGCTAAATTGTTTGCAGTTGGTCTAATATTTTCTTCCTTTTATTTCAGTAGCGGTAGGTGCGTGACACAACAATAACATTGTTGATAACTACGCATTTAAAGCTCGTGAATATTTATCGAAACATCAATACATATGATCGTGTAAAACAAACACCATTTGTTCGAACTTCTGTTACTCTTTAGTTTTTCTTGTTTATACATTTCGATTGTAAGTGTCATTTGTTTATGTAATATCACTGACTTACTGCTTTGAAATTTTCATATGCAAATTGTATATACAGGGTGTACGAAAACAACGCCAAAAATCTTTAGGAAATAAATCCTCACATATAAGCATGAAACAATTATAGATTTGCATGGGTGCACAAATGAGTTATTCTGGAGATATAAATCTTGCTGAAATATGGCTGGAACGACGTAAAGAGAGTGTCATAACTCCGCGACAACAAACTGTCAGATAAAACGTTGAGTCGTGTAAAAGAGCACATTACTTAATTTGTGTCTAGATTTGAAATGACATGAAATCTTTCAGTTTAACGTACCACAAACTATATACTCTTTAGGCTAAGGGAGATGGACGATTAATTCAAGTGAATGATGATGAGAAAATTGGTGGAATGAGATTCTGGAAGGAAACTGAATTATCCGGAGAAAACTCACGGAAACGATATTATTCACCACAAACATACTTGGCTGGTGACCGAACCATCAGGGACTCCATGCACAATTATTAGGATAAAGACTGCAGTGGACTTTGATGATTGTACTATTGATACATCTATCTGTCAGTTACTACACACAATATTCGTGAACGGAAGCGAATTTTTGAATTATATTTTTTTCTTTCTTTTCAGTAGACAGCTAGAGCAATAATTTCATCCCCATTCGTTAACATGAGGTCAATCCGTTAGCATCTTCACAGAAAATGATGATTATCTATACAATGTTTAACATCTATAACATTTCAAAGCCTGTATGCAACCTGCACAGTAGCAGTGAGTGCTGGTTGCCTATGATAAAGGATATTTAATCGAGACATCGTCTTTGCTGTTCTTTAGCATAGTTTATTTTAGAATAACACTCTTTCTTGTCTTAGTTATAATATCCGCATGCAATACTTGCTTTCTTAGACACTTTCATTCCGTCCTCCAATAATTATATTATTAAATCTTCAGTCCATATTTTACGTTACTAATTCCCCTGTCTTCCTTCAAAGGACGACTGATCTGTATTCTGACTTCTCTGTCTGCAAATTCTCTGCGTTGACCTTAACAATTAAAACAATTTATTTTTTCTTCTTTGCAGGTACGTGGAAATATTGATGTGAAAATTTGGCCTCTGATAAGGTAAGACATTATGTAAAATGTATAATGAACTATCTCATATATTTAATATTATACCAAGTAGCTCAGCGTGGTCAATTAATGTTAGAAATCAAAAAAAATTTAACACACGGTGAAAAATAATTTCTTAAATTTGAGAAATCGTTTCTTATTTGTGCACCGAGATAATATTTTCTTAGAAATCAGATTTGGCAATTCTCATTCATAAGAAAAGTAACACTGTATTTTCTCGTTCCGCTTTATACAACCTCATCTACTTTTCTCATTTCTCATTACTGAGAATTTCAAACTCTTGTTTCGAAGAAAATATATTCTCGGTGCACAGATATGAAATGGTTTCTCAGATTTAAGAAAGTATTTTTAACAGTGTGTATTCCGTAAGAAACTGAAATATAAATTGTCGTTTTTGTTTGTAATTCAACAAGGACCACTTTACATAAAGATACTAACATTACAATATGTAAAACGATATTCCATCGAGGGCATAGAGTACATAAAATACGATATTAAAAGAAGAGAAAGTCAATCGTTATTGGAAATCGGAAAATGAACTACGTTCGAGAGGTTGCTCAAGAGATGTCAGGTCAAACCTCAATTGATTAGCCTGTAACTAAATTAGTAATCTGGTCAGATCTCTTTACTCCCTGCGAACCAATTTCTCCCATTGGCAAAGATACCTTAATTGCAATTCCCTTCCATTAGATTCCCACTAGGATTTCGCGTACTAACTCTTGCCAATGGATAAAAGTTATCATATAAAACCTGTTTGTATAGTTTTTGTGTCTGGACGTTTTTAGTAGCACTTTTTTTCTCTCTGCTTTGTTCCTCTGACGCTGTAAAGAACCAATAGCTTTTAGCTGGACTCTAGCCAAGATCACTGCTTTTAGTGCCCCTAGGAAATCAACTAATGTAATACTGCGTTCTGGTGGAATTTCAGACTTGCTGTAAATATCCTATCTCTCCATATCTGATTTGACGCTTCTCTCAATAACTATAGCTATATAATATCCCCCATCGTCTATTTCATTTTTCATTTAACTAGTGTGGAATGTTACAGTATTATACATTATTTACATTACCCGTGCACATCTTTATATTTAGTCTCTATATCTGCGGAATAGGGACGTCCGCAGGTTTTCTTTTCCAAGGGGCACAAGGCTTACACTCGAATACACACAGAAGCCTTCATATACCAATATGTGTACACATGACATTTCACGTAAAAGAACTATTTATGGATATTGAGTAATATTGAGTAATTTTATCAATAACAGTAAATAAATCATAGTATTTACTGTTATTTGTCTTCTTATATTAAACAGTATGTATGAGCAAGCAAATCTAATATACGAGGTTAAGTCAAAAATTATCCGCAATTTTGACATACTGACCTCTGTCCTGCTATGGAAGTTTGAACCTAATTTTTCCATTTGTCATCCTTTTGTTGCAGACAGATCATGGCCGCTACATTAGAAGTTTGCACCAAAGAGGAACAACGAGCAGTGATACGATTTTTGTGGTCGGAAGCTATATCAGAAACCATTACTAATTTCCAGACTGTATGCCACTTCATCAATAGTCACTCGTCTGTCAAACAGAACCATGCCACGTTCATGCTCAATGTTGTCATCATTTGTGACCGTAGTTGGTTGTCCGGGTCCTTCCTCGTGCGTAACACTTGTGTGACCATTTTTGAATTTTTCAATCCATTCTTGGACACTACGTTGTGGCAAAACTCTGTTACCGTATTATACTGCAAGTCTTTCATGAACACTGTGGCTCATGTGTGAAAGGCAACGCGAGCAGACACCTCTGTTTGTCACTGTCTCATCTGACGAAGGAGCCATTTTTGGACATGGGTTGACATCTGATTAGAAGTGGGTTCTGTACAAAGCTCCGCGGAACCGTCATCATTGGTTAGCATCCCATGAACCGGTTCTAAAACAGCCAAAACCAGCACTGCACCAGAAGAAGGCCCTCCTGTGTGTTTGATGGACTGCTCGCAGCATAGTGCATTAGGAACTGCTACCAGCTGATCAGAGCATCAATGCAACTGTGTACTGTCAGCAGTTGAGCAGCGTTCAGGAACTCAAAACTCTGGAGCCAGCACTTCTGAATCTCAAAGAGGTCCTCCTGTTACAGAACAACGCTAAGCCTTACGAGACAAGGATGAGCCTGAACACCATTTTATGCCTTGGATGGAAAACACTATCGCATCCGCCATACTCCCCAGACATTGCACCCACCGATTATCACTTGTTCCATTTCTTGGACAATCAAGTTCGAAGACACCAGTTCAAATCCCTAGTAAAGGTGCGAAATGCACTTGATAACTTCTTCGCTTCACGGTCGACCATGTTCTACTGCGATGGAATCCATAGCCTTCTAGAACGTTGGCAGAAGGTTTTCGATGCTGATGGGGACTATTTTTTATCTTCCAGGCACGTCATAGGTGCAGGCACGTAGCCAGGACTTTGCAATAGGGGGGGTCCGTGACGAAATATTGTGGTTATCACACCAGCGACTCGATCGTTCTAAACTATTTTACTGGCAACATATATTCGTTCGTTTAGCCAGGATTTCGTAATAGGGGGAGCGTGACTTAAAATACAGTGGTTACACACCAGGGGATCGATCAATCTAAATTATTTTACTGGCAACATAAACATATTGGTTTGTTTGGAAAATAAAATGAGGATATGTTAGTATTTTAATAAAAAAAAACTATGAAGAAATCTTGACCAAAAGAATATAAAAAAGTATTGGAAAAGATATAGTCTTCCGAGGTCATTCGAACTCGGTTCCACTTGTCTTCTTCTTTTTCTTATTTTCGTTTAATGCCGTCAAGTATAGCAACGAGATCTCTTTCGGGAATAAAGACATCCTATAAAATGGATTAGAGTTGCCGCAAAATTCAAAATGGCTCATATTATTGATTCTGGGCGTTTCTTAAGTTCTACCTGTCGGATGTTTTCGAACCGGTTTATCGATCCATAGGATCATTTGTAGTCCATAGGATTGCCATCGATATAGATGGAATTCGGAAAGCTTCGTTACAATAATATCAATTTTGAACTTGACCCCCTTCCCCAATTTCCTCCATACAAAGTTCCTCATAAAAAAGAATAATCAAACGTTGCTGTAGCTTTATATTTTTGACGGTAATTCATCTTTTTCTCGTTTCTTTTTTTGTTCCATCCTTCCTTAATATTTTCCATTTCTGGATCCGAAGGGGGGGGGGTCCGGACCCCCCGGACCCACCCCTTGGCTACGTGCCTGATAGGTGGCATATCGATGTTCGAAGATGGTGCGTGATAAAGCAACAGAACGTTCTTGGTCATCTGTATAGTTGTTTGTGTTAACTTATATTAGTCATAATCAGACCAGGTGAACTCTATGTTGACGAAAGAAAAAACGTATTTAGAAATGAACTGTATTTCGAACATTGTATTTATATTATAAGAATCTTATATTTAGTATATATTTAATGAAATTTGAAAGCAAGATATTTCAAAATTCTTCTAAACTCTTGGCATCGACATTGACAAATTTGCAATTTACGAAACTTATCGCCCCTAGGTGGAATATGATAACAAAAAGGAATAATAATAATAATAATAATAATAATAATAATAATAATAATAATAATAATAATAATAATAATAATAATAATAATAATAATAGTTATTAAACACTGCGAATTGCATCCTATGCAAGTTACAATGTTTCAACAACGGATTTTGTTTTTAAATCTAAATTTGGAAACCCTGCATCTTTGTTGAGACAAAGTTTAAAAATCTGAGATTTTGGCAGATAAACTCACTGTCATGTATTATACTGCTGTGCAAATATCATGTTTGAGATTTATCTGCAAACCAAATTAAAGGACGTTAAAAATATAGTCAAAAATGTATTGTTAACTGAGGACAGCATGATGAAACATAGAGAAGGAAGTATTAGCGTAAGATGGTACTATAATTTGATTATCGATTGTTGTTGATAAGTTTAAAATGAGTATTCTGTTTAAAATAATTTGTAGATACGTTAATATCTACTGTTTCAGCTGTTAAGTATTTTAGAATAATAAAGTCTTGTTTATTTCTAAGCTCCTATATTAATTAAAAGTATATTAAATAAAGTTTTAGCCATATAGGTGTTTTCTCACATATCTCAACAGTGGTGCAATCGGTAGGATCACCAGCTGTTGTCATTTCCTTATTAATTAATAATGCGATCAACATCGACTAGATTGATCTACAAAGATACTGTTTTAAGAAAACAATGCCAAACCCATAGTGAAAATCTAATACCTATATTTAAACTGTATAAAACACGAGATCAGTCAATACACTCAAACAAGAACATCAGATTTCTACCCTTGTCTTGAAAACCATATTATTTGCAGACAACAAATGACAATCAATTTCCTATAATACAATATGAAATTTAATGTTCGAATTTTGTCAAGATCATCTAGAAACAATCACCTTCACTTCTATAAAAGTTTAAGAGAACTCTCTTTTGGCTAAACGGTTAGGCACACACTTTGACGTGGAAAACCCTGGTTCGACTCCTGACGGGAACTCATATGGCCTGGATCCCACATTAAGCTGTAGGTCAATTTCTCGTATAACCTCGCTGCTCAAAGGGATACTAAACTGAAAATGAAATGAAATGAAAATAAAGGATTAAGAAATTATTCACTATGACAACAGTAAACTCGTTGACTGACTTGCAGACTGGGTGACAAATTACTAACACAAGGAGTTTAAATTGTTTTGTCTTTGTATCAGAGAAAAACCTTAAGTGCTTTATTACTTTGAGTGCATACTAACTGGAACATAAATATGAGGTCACTAATGGCTTTATACCTTTATTGTATTCGCCTTCTTCATGGAAGATCCGAAGTCAATTCCCAGTGGAAGCTCATGTGGTTCGGTTCTCACGTTAAGCTGTAAGTCCATGTTTCATATAACGTGGATAGTCAAACGAACATAAAATCAACGAACAAAAATTAATATGGAGTACATGTAATATATGACCAACTTAAAGAGCTATTCAAGAAAGAATAGTTACACTGGGAATATATATATATATATATATATATATATATATATATATATATATATATATATATATATAGGGTGCGGCACGTAAAACCGGCCCGTCGTAATATTCTGGTATATTGTGTTTTTGGCAACACTTAAATAATCTACCTTCCTACCAAGAGATGGCGTGTCGAGGTCGGGTTGACTTACGTGACCTGCAGCAGTCACGTGCAGCCGCAGCCAGTGAAACTTGTCGAAACCAGTTAGAAAAAGGCCTCGGTGTGTTAAGCCGGGTGAGTGTCAGTGTGTGATAATGCCGTATTCGATACCTGAGCGTGTTGCCATTGTTGAAGGGTTCATTCTCACTGGATCTTTTGTGAAAACAAAGAATTTGTTTCGGGAGAAATTTCCACGACGTCCTGTACCCTTGCATGATGAGAAGATTAGTGTTTGGTGTGCCATTTCCGCCACACGCGTTATTGGGCCCATATTCTTTGAGACGACAGTGAACAGTGACGTGTATATGGGAATCCTGGAGGAGTTTTATACACACTTGACCGAAGAGGAGCGTCAGTTATGTTACTTTCAGCAGGACGGTGCAACATGCCACACATCAGCTTCATCATTGTCCCTTGTGCATGAGGTGTTTACACCAGAGAGGACAATCAGCAAAGGCTTGTGGCCTCCTCGGTCACCAGACTTGTCCACGTGTGACTTTTACTTATGGGGACTGTTAAAGGGAAGAGTATACGAAACAAATCCACACACAATTGAAGAACTCAAGACCAGGATCCAGGATGTCACCAATAGCATTACAACACAAGAACTGACAAGGGTATATATGAATCTCCTCAATTGTGCTCACATGTGTGTTGAAGTGGGCGGAGGACACTTTCAGCACCTGCTGTGAAGGTGAGTAGTCATATTCAATACATTACATTTCATTTTATGTGTTCACTTTACAGGCCGGTTTTACGTGCCGCACCCTGTATATATATATATATATATATATATATATACAAGGCCCGATTTAGAGAGGTGAAAAGGTGCACCTGCACCCCCATTCGTTGTAAATATACACCACCTAAAGTGAGAAGCTGACAGTGATTTTTGCAAAATCAATAGTTTAAGTCAATTTTTTCAATCCAAAGGAATTCCTCATTCACATCACAGATGCCTAAAGGCATTTAAAAAACTCATATTTAATTGAAATGTACTGGTAATTATTGGTGCATTCCCCCTGAGAGAATCCTAGATCCGGACCTGAATCGTGTGCAAGCATGTTTGGAGGCTCATGGGGGACATTTCCAACATTTGCTGTGAAAATGTGTGTTAAAATGTGTGTGTATATGCCACGCCCTGTACATAGTGCTTTTATGCCATAAAATATAATAAATTTTGAGTAAAATAATTTTCTCGTTGCTTTTAATATATGACAATTCAGGTGTATAGAGACTTTTTGAACGCTCTGTATATATATAAAGCGAAACATTCAACCACATGAAATTAGCAAGGAGGTACACAAATTGTTTGGTTGGCTACTTTAGCACCTAGACTATTAGGAACGCAAACCTACAGTTTAAGATGGAGTCCGAACGACTATAATTCGTTAATATATATATATAATCCCACTGAGAATATAACCCGACGCTTCGTGAAACCAGGCCGCACGAGCTAACCACTGGACCACTGAGAAAGGCAAAATCTATATATATAAAAGAGAACGCACAAATCCTTTGTTCCCTCATCACGCTAATACGGCTGAACCAATTTCTTTCATTTTTGGGGGGTTATTAGGATTTGGACCCTAGATGGTTTTTATCATATCACTTTAATTTTTAATTACCAGTGTCTTGAGATAATTGACCATTCAAGTGTCCATAACGTACAAATCCTTTGTTAGTTCATCATAGGTAAAAATAAACGTATTTATATGCAACCCGCATGACCGTGTCACTCGGCGGGTTAACATAAATGACAGGCGATATAATGTTAACATTTAGTGCAATCTACTATGGTTTTTATCATATCACTTGAAAGCGAAAAAGTAAAAATTATCTAAGTAACAACGTTTATTGCGTTCCGGGGTGACCGCAGCGAAGCGGGGTGAACGCTGCTAGTATATTATAAGTAGGAAAGTCTGATGAAAGGGCAACAGGATAATCAATGAAAATTAAGATTATTAACAATTTAAACCGAGATAGCTTTAGTGAACGTTCTTCGACAAGAAAAAGTTCAGTATGCAACGAATGTTAGCGCAATTTTTATATGAATTAACGAATAATTAAATGTAAATAAAAACATCATTACTATAATATGTCTGCCAAGTTATTTTAGTGTGGCACTGTGAAATGTCGCAGATTTACTAGTGAAACTATAGGCAGAAGTATATCTAATTAGTATATAAATTAACCTAAACATGACGTACAATACATTAGAGGAAATCTTCGTTCTCCTATTCACGCCAATACCCTGCAGAGAGAAGCATGAAATATAATAATAATTCAGGAAAAGGTCACTAAAACTCGAGTTTGTTTGAATGGTTGAGTGTTGTATGTGTAATTGCAGGCCCAGTATGTGTAATTAATTGTATATAGATTGTGTAGAATATATAGATTATATTCTATTTATAAACTTTTTTTTCTTTTCGCTCCTTATGTGATCAGCATTGGACTGAATGGACTTTACATATATGTATTTGACAATAGTTGACTAGAAAGCTGTATCAAAAGATTGTGCATGGGTTGAGTTTTAAGCAATTTGTGCGAGCTGAGTATATCTGAGGGTTGTTCAAAATACTAAAAAAAAAATATCCTTGGGAGAGGGGTCCTTTGACACACTTCATTTGTCACGACTTCCTTTATCTGGTTGAATTATTTTGAAAAGGTAAATCTCTGGGTGAATCAAATATCTCTTCATTGCAAAATAAAGAGCATTTCAACTAATCCATCAGATATCATCATAGGTGTACCAGTGTTGTAGCCAGAAAGTTGTAAGGGGAGGCATTAAAAGAAATCCGTCCTCCCCTCTGATCTAGTACATGCCCCTTTGGTGCACGAAGTCTCGGGTTCGATTCCCGGGTGAACGCCTTGGAAAATTTGAACGATTACGATGGTTTGGATTTAAACCAGTGGTGTATTTGGGGGGCTTCCGGGCTTAAGCCCCCCCCCCGAAATCTTACTTACTATAGTAAAGTATATGAAATATCTTGCAGAGTTTTCACATTTTTAGGCAAAGCCCCCTCCGAAAGTTACTAAAGCCCCTCCCGAAACAAAATCGTAAATACGCCACTGATTTAAACTATAGATTAACTGCATGTCGCTACATTAATTGTAGTCCCAAGAATCCAAGTCTGAAAACAATGAGCAAATGATAATAATATATAAGGTCCACAATTCCTTTTTCTCTTTTATTATTATCCATTGCTTACAAACGGATTTAGAAAATATACATGGAGAGTATTTGCCATTTTGTTGAAAATTTTCTTTATAAGTATATAGATAATTAGTAGAAATTGAAGTTAGTAATATTAGTGGTACAAAAGCATAATTGCCTGTTTCTATGATGTTTATGAACACATTTTGAAAAATTGTGAAACTGGGGCTTTTTTCCCACATGCATGCCAAAGATGCCCCACTTAAAAGTTTTTCTAAATGGTTTATTTTAAGTTCTTAAATTTACTGAAATAGGATTGTCTTTCGAGATATTACAAACAAAACATCAATCTTCTAATTGATCATAAATTCAACAACCTCACCTCAATTGCAGGAGTGGAAAATGGGTAATAATGAAAAAGTGGGACATCTTTACCCAAGTTACTCTACATCATTGAGAATAACAACCGACCAGGAGACCAAGCCCTTGGTCCAAACGGAAATTTACCGTTTGCTTCTGAGTGAATAATTAATGCAGGTCATTACAGAACAATTAGTGTTTTATATTCAAACCAAACATTACCAATCCTTGCAACAGGTCATAAACTGGTCGTCCGAAAAAGAAATCTTAAACCTTTGTATTATAAAGTGGGACATCTTTGCTTCTATTTTACTGGGAGAACTTTCCCAATTTTGAAGCCAAGACGCCCCAGTCGATCATGTGACATACTCATGCACGAAGAAACACAACA
Organism: Thermobia domestica; assembly: GCF_964235325.1. Taxonomy (NCBI): domain Eukaryota; kingdom Metazoa; phylum Arthropoda; class Insecta; order Zygentoma; family Lepismatidae; genus Thermobia; species Thermobia domestica. The sequence continues at coordinate 142,674,752 of NC_137458.1, forward strand.
AAGCATATTAGCATTTGTAAAATAGTAAAGTTCTTAAGCAATTATATTTTGTTACTACTTTTTACTCTAAAATTATAGACAATGAAATAAGAGTAACTTAGCTTTGTGAACAGGTCAAAAAAAAATAAAATAAAATAAAATAAAATAAAATAAAAGGCAGCTTCTTTCTCCAATGCAACTTCCACATATACACTTCACTTCAAGACTGTGTACCCTTTCAAGCGCATGGCAAGTGCTGTGACCACGAGTTACAGGCCTTCAGCAATTCGAGCAGGGGCGTCTTCACTCAGTGGGGATCTTTACCCAAGATATATATACGTATATTGCAGTTCACAAAATATTATATTACAATATTCTTACCACTAAACATAACAAAATGACCATAGATGAAAAATATAGCAATCGATAGATCTCGTTAAGCTGTATAAAATTAACTCCGCCGGGAATCGAACCCAGGCCTTCCACGTGAAAAGCCTGTACACTAAATATCAATTCTTAATGTACATCAATCATTTCCCTACTAAACAACTTACAGTAAATTCTTAATTATCCGCCTGCAAATTATCCAACACCTTCCTATCCTTTTTTCTCCTTTTTTCGGGACGATAAATCACAGTATGGTATAGCAATAACAATCACAAATAATGAAGATGTGTGTTAATACAAAAAAATAACAGTTAATTTTTCTCTTTTGAAAAAGTAAACCAACAAAATTGTAAGTGCAGAAAGCACTGTTTATTAAGTCTAACTGTGTGTATATGGATTCCACTGTAAACTAAAGATGCTTAAAAACATTTTCATATTAATTTGTGTTCTTTTTCGGAGATTTTGCGAATTATCCCTAGAATTTGCTTATCAGTGGTTGCCACGCCACACAATTTCTCGGATAAGGTAGCATACTGTACAGCTTTATTCAGAAAGTGTACAAATATACATATGTCGAGTCGAGTTACGAAGTTTTGAGAGGGTCTGGACCCAGTACACCCTCCGCGTGGATGTGCCTCTACGTAGTTTAGACCCTAATTGACCATGAAAAATGGAATAAGAAGTAGAATGCGCAGAGTGGAACAAATATTCAGAAATTAATGACTTATATACATTCCGTGAACTATCATCTCATAGGATATGGGGCTTAGGAATGATGGAAAATGGCACCAAATTATGGTTCTTATTTAGCCTGGCCCATACTGTATTATAAATTGGCCATCACTAGCCTACAGGAATCATTGACAACTATCCGATATATATGGTGAAGGATCAGGCGTTCACAATCAGGGCCAACATGCAGAAAGAAAGAAGGTTGAGCAAAGAAGGGTTGGGAACGAAGTAAGTGGAGTGGAATAAAGTAAGTGTTGGCAGTATTCAATTACTCATGAATCCACGAACAATGTGTTTGAAAAAGTAACAACTAGTTCCCGCTTGCCTGGCACTACTGCATTTTACCAATGCTACGTTTACGGCCTTTTCTTTCATCTCTTCGTGTGGTTTACAGAGAATACGAGAACAGATCATCGGAGTGAAAGTTGCTGGTATAAGCTTACAGCTTCCGTTTTAACTTAATAGGAATGATATTGTAATCATAAATTCATAATAATGGATATACATGTAATACAATAATTTACACATCAAAACATGAGGTGTTAAAAAAACACAAAATGACTTGTCATTTTAGAGTGTTGTTTGGGCGTAAACACCAAGAACATCGCCTTACGAGAATATCAGAAATAACTAGTAATTTGCATTGGATTTTGTTTGCTATGAGCAAAGCTTTATTAAGTATATTTGGCATTTATGCCAATTACCGAATTACATAATATGTTTCTTATGGTCTGTCATGAAACTAGTTTTGTAAACCTTTGAAGTCTCCGACAACAGTCACATCAATAGGAGTGCTAGGTCATAAGAACAACAGATGGCAGAACTGCTACTCATGTAACTCGTGTCACAATTCAAAGGGTTACAAAATTATTTTCTTGACTGATATAGAAAACATAGTACGTTATTCATTACTTGGCATAAATGCCAAATATACTGCGTAAAGCTTTCCTCATAGCAAACGATAAAATTCAATGCAAATTCTCAATTCCAGTTACTAGTTATTTTTGATATGCTCGGAAGACGATGCTCTTGGTGTTAACACACAAGTAACACACTAAAGTGGTAGTTATTTTGTGTTATTTTAACACCTCACTTTATGCTGTGTACACACATTTTTTGAACTGCGAGATTTCCTGAGAAGTGAATTCGAGAATTTGGTGTATATACATATGCATTAACATAATCGCTAAGTAATACGCTGTGTCATTGAAGAAAGAAAATCAAAGTGTAAATAAATATTCTGTAAAATATTGTTGTAAGAAAACTAGTCAAGTTCTTGTTGTAGTTTAATTTGAAACAAGGTTCGTCACTTGAGAAGTGTAGCCCCCTGAGTTTGGAAAATCAATTGTATTCTAGTCTATCTCTCTATATAAATAGAAACGAAAGTGACTGTGTTTGTGACTTAATAACTCTCCAACTACCCGATCGATCACTTATCAATTTTCAACATAGATGAGGTTCGGGCCTGGGATGGTTTTTGTCATTTCACTTTGACGGTGCAACGTAGGGCAGGGGAAGGGGGAGATATATAAAAATGATCAAAAATGACCGATATTAGTATCGAATCCATAGTTTTGGGGTCACTGAGATGGATGTCCTTTTTATCCAAATTCAGCACCGCAACTTGGGGATAGAGGAGCGGAAATATATAAAAAAACGATCGAAAATGACGGTTAGTGTCGAATCCATAGTTTTCGGGATTGTGGAGACAAGCAGTGACACTTCCGATGCCGTTTAAATCCAAGTTCATTCCCCATTAGTACTTCCAAAGGGGGGGGGGTGACATGTAAAAATAATTGAAAATTACCGATCATAGTTTTAGGGTTCCCTAAGTTGATGGTGATAGTTCTGGTGCCCTTTCTGTCCAAAATAAAACGTATTCTCCCTGTGTTGAAGAACGGGCATTCTGTTAGTATACTAGTAAAGAAAAACATGAAACTCTTACTTCGCTGAAGAATCTGGTCTTCCCTCGCCTCATGTAATATCTGAAAATACACTGCTGAAAGTCTTACAGTGTAAATGGAAGACTTTATTCATTTATGAGTATTTTGTGTACATATTTATCGGAATTGTCAGGTTTATACTTCATATCCTTAGTATACCTAACCACATATTCTTAAATAGGCCTTTTTTAATTCGCAAACATGAGAAGATATTAAGCCCTCTTTTCTGAACAGTTCATTACTATCTTGATTTTAAATTGATTTTCTTTTTCACTTTTCCTCTTGGCAAAGTTTTAAGGATACTTCAGAAACCAGTTTAGTGAAACTGGGTCTTTCCTCTTGCTGCTCTTGTCCTGATTTTTTTTCAGACTATTTTTTTCCGTCGTAACCTTACCCTTTCCTCTCATCCCAATCGTTCCTACATCCCCAGCTGTAGTCACCCTCCTTGGAGAGAAAGAGCTTTTCCCTTGATTTTCCGGGATTGTCTTTTGGTCCTAGAGTGTATTGAGTTTAAATCCTATGAAAGCATCCGTTAATATCTTTCTCTGCTCAACTCTAGGACTAACAGCATCAAAAGATGAGTTAAAAAGAGAGAGAGAGGAAGAAACAGATAAAGAGAAAAAGAGAAGGAAAGTGTTCTTAGGACTTTATACAGAAAAATCATCAACGAAACTTTCTTTTATATACTTCTTTACCCCCCCCCCCTTTAATTCCCTTTCTTCTTTCTACTTTTCACTTTCATACTCTGTTCTTCATTTATTTAGCCGAATGAATTCTTTAAGAGAAACAGAGAAAGTTTTCTCTTTCAAAAACAATATTTCTTCCAAAATTATAATTCAAATACTTTTTTCTTTCCAAAACTTTCTGTGAATTGACAGAACGTTATTGTCTCTATACATTGAATTACCATCTATGTGTACTGAAAATAAATGTATTTTCAATTACATAGGTAATAAATAGCAAGTAAAAAAATTGAAACATAACCTCATGTTCATGCAGGTTAGAAGGGGCTACAGTCGACCTAATTGCACTTGATATCTTTACGCAAATGCGAACAATGAACTACTTTCAAACCTGAAAACAAACAGTAGCGTCAGCAATTGTTGAATTGAAGTTATCTTATTTACGCACATACTCAACTTCACTGACGTGCCTGCTCCCTGTGAAGCCATCCTAAAACAGAAGGTGGTGAGTGTTTTCTTTTCTCGCACAATTGCACTTAGCATGTCTTATCTGTACGATAAAGTAATAAGAACAGCCATCTGTCGCCAAACACTTCTAAACCAGCTCTACTGTGTATCTGCGTAAGGATACCAACTGGAGCTTTTAATATAATGTTACCCAGGGATATAATGGGACGTACACGAAGAATATTGAGTACACGCATCTAATATTTTTGTAGCTAAGGGTATGCCCACCTTAAATTTAAGAATCAGTGACCGAATAGCAGGCCCGTATTTATATATTGTGCCCCCTGTGCTCTAAATAATTTCCGCCTCTCGAAAACGACCAATATTAGAGTTGAACTCATAGTTTCTGGGGTCGCTGAGATGAATAGTATTAGTTTTAAACCAATTCAACTTCCAGGCCATACTCCACTCTCCAAGGAGGGAGCAAGATCTTAGAAGTAATCGAAAAAGATAGATATTAGTGTTGAATTCATAGTTCTCGAATTTAACGATATTAGTTTCCATGATGTTCAAGTTCATCCTTGTTCCTTGGGGTGGGGTGGGAGAGCATGACTTTTTAAAAATAATCAGATAAGCTTGCTAATTAGAACTACTACCTAGGTATAATTAGAGCGAATTAAACACACTAACATATTTTCTCGCACTTGCGTGGAACTCTTCGGGTTGGTAATTTCAATTATCTATTACTTTATTGTGAATATCTTTTTAAAAAATCCAAAATTTTGCCGCCCCATAAATTCTGCCGCCATGTGCTCGAGCACAGAATAGCACTTACCTAAATACGGACCTGCGTATAGGGGGTGGTCATATACTATATTTTTAAAACAGTCCAACGTACACATACCATTAATTTTAGCATTACACATAATCCTAGCACGTGGCCTACAGTCTAAAGTGGAATCTGAGCCGCAATAATTTCGTATAGTTCATGCACTCAAACCGGGAACCGAACTCGAGATTTGCTGCATCGAAAATCCACGCTCTAACCATTAGACTAGAGAAGAGAGCTCATCTTACATCATGAGAGGTATGAGTATGTGTGCAATGTCTTCTTAATCCCGGCGGAAGCACATGCGGTTCGGATTCCACATCTCATATAGCCTCGCTGCTGAAAGGGACGTTAAACTCAAAATCAACTCAACTCAATGTTATCTAATACCATTAAGAGCTTCTGGACCAACCAATCTGCTGGGCTTCCCACTACAAATTTTACACGTAATATATGTAATTCTGCTCATAGAACTCCAGGAAAAGAGACCATTGGGCCCCTGCGTTAAGACGGCCCTGTTATCATATCGGTCAGTGGCGTACGTAAGTCTAGTTGATTTTAAACTTCTAAGTTCATTTAATTTCAGATGCTTACACGAGGGGGTATCGTAAAGTGTTAATTATCTCCAGGAAGTTATTAAGATGTGATGAAACTTCAACCGATTTGCTTCAGTTTCCGCACACACTCACTTCAGTATCGAGTTCTACATTAATAAATCTTCCATTTTAACACTGGACTGTAAATATTGGTGTCTCTATTTTAATAAAATCATATAATAGGGTTTTGATCTACTTCCATTGCAACGAGTTATTTCAAATTTTACAGATATATTTAGTATCAATGACTACAGATTCTTGTATCAATTCACGAATGAGAGTCAAAAGACAAAGCAACATAAACGCGTACTATTCATAACTGTACCTTTCTAGAAGATCCGCCATTATCGAAGCATGTAATGAAAATCGGACCGTCAATTTCAATCCATACTCACTATAATAAGTAGGATCTTGTCCTGTAGAGAAGGAAAGATGTTCAAATGGCAAGATTGATGGGGAATTGGAGTTCAGTCCATGAATGGAGACAATGATTTATAATTTTATTTCCTTCAGTTGTTCGAGAATTGACATTTTCATTTTATTTTAACTATTTTCTAACTCATGTATGACAGGGACGTATGCAGGGCGTGGGTCCTGGGAGTCCGCCTCCCCTCGAATTTCGACATCCAGTATGTACAAAAGTGAAATAATACATTATACACACACAATGATTTATAGTATTGATATCTAGCACTCAATAAGCAACATGCTTCAAACGATAGAGATAAATCTTAAAACGGAGAAAGTGCCTCGGGCATCAACTGTATAGTAAAAGAGTGTTTCAGTCGTCCACAGGCATACTCACTGCCGTCTCCTGGTTGAAATGCTAGTTTAAGTTGGAAAATGAAAATCAAATGAAATCTTTGTGTTTAACTTTCCTACGATTATGACATTTAAAGTAAGGGAGACAATGATTAAAGTAAGTGAATGATAATGGAAGAATTGGTTTGGAAGGAGATAATAGAGCGAAATGGGAGTACGCCGAGAAAAACCACGAGCACGATGTTGTCCACCACAAACTTACCTGACCAGGGATCGAACCGAGGACCCCACACTCCAGAGGTAAGCGATCTACCAGTGAACCACCGTGCCCCCTAGTTTAAGTCGAAGTTGGAGTTTCATGTGTCCAAGCGTTTGTGCTATGAACAAAAATTACTGAACCCGAGCTAATGGAATTATATCAGTCAGGGGAAAGATACTATTGTTGTTTACTGTATATCTTAATAAAACTTTTTTTCTTTATGATACACGATTCTTTGTATCAAACTCTTAAGTGCAAAGCAATTTTCTTTCTTGAGATAGATAATTCTGTTTTTTCGTTTCAAAATCTCTTTATCAAAGAACCTTAAGAATTTAATCTTTTTCAGCATTCTCTATCGCATTAATTTGTACATGATAGGGACATTATTATTTTCTTCTACGTTGTTTTATTTCAAAGTATATCTAAATGATGCTTACTCATTAACGTCCTACTCAAGTGGTGTTGATGTTACTAAGTTTAGATAGAAAACAGTTACATTTATTTCCTTCAACATATTTTTAGCTTGTAACATACTCTGTGAAATTGATTGTGAGCGACATCTATGCCTCATACCTAGGAATCCCAGGTGTCCTTGTTCAGTCTGAAAACATCCGGTTTTACACCATCTCTCTCCTTAAAAACTGTTCAAAATTCCAAATATACTGGGTTTTCATCGAAAAACATTTCAATATAATCATTCGTGAGATATACGTCAGTTATGTATGCTAGTTAAATAGTTAGGTATGTTGTATGTTAGTTTAACGTCCCACGTAAATGCGCCGAGGGTAAGGAAGATGACGATGATGTGATGGGTGATAACGGTGGAATGACGGAAGTTGAAGGAAATGGGAAAGCTCTTAGAAAACCCTCGCACACGGTGTTTGTTACCTACAAGGTACAGTTGGCGAGTGTTTGGATCGAATTATGAACCCCACGCGTCAGATAAGATCGCTCTTCTATTGAGCCACTCGTGCAATATTTTGAAAAGTGTCACTTTTATTAGTTGCTTTTGTAAGTCTTAACCTATTATTTACTATTCCTAATAATTCAGCAAGAAGAAAGGACATAATTATTACTATGCTATTACCTTCGAAAGGTTGTTTCTGTTTTTAGTGTAGATTTTCATTTATTTATCTAGTATTTATTTATTTTCGAACATAACTCCAAATACAGCTGAACGCCAATTTACACTGGAATATCCAATAAATCTAAGAGATGATAACATAGGATAATAATAATAATAATAATAATAATAATAATAATAATAATAATAATAATAATAATAATAATAATAATAACATCAAGTAATAACAAGAAAGGTTGACAATAGTTGACTAGAATTTACCCATTAAAATGACTCATAGTTATATGCAGCTTCAGAATTAAATAAATCTACAAGTATATATGATATTTCATTGTATAACTTAGGAAGTCTGTAGAACAGAAAGCGTTGAACTATCGACAGTCTAGGTCGTGCTATATTTTTTTAAAAAAATGTATGTTACCTATTTGTTTGAATGTAATAGGAAAATACAATTTTGAGAGTAGCGTTTCGGATCTGAGCTGTCCACGTGTGAGTTTTTAGAGATATTTGAGATAACTGATTTTATGACGAGTGTCGCGTACTTGAATATTTAGTGTTCTTAACAGTGTCGGGTAGTTGAATATTTAGTGTTCATAACTGTTCGTGTTTTACCATCGCACGTGTGCGAGGTACTCTGAAACGTACTATTGCCAGGAAGTTTAGAACTGAGCTTAGCCAAAATAGGTTTGCAGGAGCTGACATTGTCCAGATAGGTGAACAATATTCCTTTTTAAAATAAAGTATTGCCTGTAAAACATTGCTATGAAACGAAGTTCCGTATTTCTGTTAATATGTACAAAAGTCCTAGAAGACGCATCGATTGTTTAGTGACAGCGTTTGTATGTATGTTCTGTAAAAGTTTGTGTCAAAATTAACTCCGAGATCTTATGACTATTGACTCTCGTGATGGGCGAACCAGTCTCTCATAGTGTGTCTCAGTTATTTGGACTTAAAAATCTATTTCTATCATATAATGTGTCACGTATAAATGTAGACTTACTACACTTATATAATGAACTTGAATTAGAATCTCATGAAGCCTGCCTTCATTTGTTAAAGAGTTTGGTTTTCCGAAACTCCTTTATATATTTACCTTATCCTTCCAGGAGATAAAATAACTCAAAAACTACTTGACCAATCATTAACAATGTTTGGTGAAAATTTAGGTAATAGAAAGGTAGAAGAGTTTTTTCTTAGTCAATACTCAGGCCAGAATTGGTAGGAATTGACTATTTCCAGTTTTAACGTTAGTCGCTATAGAATAAAAACGGTAATCTGCGATCGGTTAAGGGCTCCAAGAGTGCAATGCATCTCTATCTTTGCGTATCTCATACAACCAGAATTCATAGAAATTCGCTACTATTTCCGGTTTCAATATTGATTTATACAGAATAAAAACGCAAACGGATAGCGAGAAATGTTTTATGGGATACATTTTACGTTCTCAGAATCTCTTTTGTCTCAATCGTTATTTCAACTGAAAGTGGTAAAAGTGAACCATTTCCGATTTCAACTTTGATTGTTATAGAGTAAGAACGGTCACATATAACGACAAGCGGTTGTATGTAAGAGATTAAGTCTCAAGAATATATTCTATCTCTACTCAAATTCTTTTACTGAAACCGGAACTGGAAGAAAATCAACCAGTTCCTGCTTTAGTGTTTATCGTTATAGAGTGGAAACTGTGACAGATAATGAGAAAAAGTTTTTTTTCTGTAATGAATTAAGTATTCCAAAAATATATTCCATCACCACTTTTATCTTTCTACTAAAGCCATAAGTTGTAAAATCTACTATTGCTTCCAGTTTAAATAATGTTTTTTAAGAAAATGTCACTACGTGATAAAACCAGATGTCTTCAGGTGGAGTACATGTAGCATTACTACTTAGTATTTCATAGATTAGATATTGACATCCCTTTTTTGAACTTTCGATTTGTAATAACGAGGCGCTACTCAACTTTGAAGTTTTCCTGGAAATATTTAATCATTAAGTTTGTGTTTCTAAATTATTACAACTTCTGAAGAACTCATCATTTAAACTTCAAGATCATCTTGTGTTGATATCTAAAATCATATGACTGAGAAATGTGACTATATCTGTCAGTTGTTAATACTGATGTTTCATACCTAATTGTAACAATACATACTAATTTATACAATAATTTAATATAATAGAAATATTTGGCGGTTAACTTCTAATAAACCACTGGATTGATTTTGATAACTTTTTGGCACATGAATGGACCTTGGCGTAACTAAAGTTTTTGTTTGCATTATTTTTTTTAATCGAAGATCTTATCATAAGGGAAAAAGAGAGAAAACCAAACATTTATGCTAGAAATACAGCATCTCATACTCTCGTCAAATTAGAAAGATGAAACTTGGTATATAAACTTCTAATTAAAAATAATGGGAACAAATATTACAACAGTTTTGATATTTTGTGTTTTTACGGACTACACCACCAATTCTAACTTCAGCATAGCAAACTATGGTTATAAGAAAATTATTTTGAGAACAGTACATACTTACGGAAAACAATTACTATAACCCTTGCATAGTGTATGATTTAATTTTAAAGAACTTTGTTCAGTAAATCTTTTTCTTTCAACTTTCAGAAAATCGACCTTAACTATTGCTTTTGCAAAACTGTTTTGTTTTATTTCTCAAACGGACAGATAACAACAGAAAGTTTCGGAAAATCTTGCTTTTTCACTGCTAGGTTCTCATTTTATATAGTGTGTATTTACAGTGAAGTGGTGCATGTACTCCGGTGCCCCATCTAAATCCGGCCCTGTATATATATGTGATGACGTTTTCTAATTAAAATAAATTGCAAAAGGAGCTAAAACTTTCCTAGTGTCTTTGATGCAAATTACTGGCCTTGGGATATCAACCAGATAATGTTATCATTTTTGTCCAGCGTTTCGAGACATTTTTTACGTACTGTCCCTGAAAACTAGGTACAGAACAATATCTGCTCTCGAAACTTTCTACAACGAACATACTATTTGGTTGAATCCCATGAACAGTTATTTAAAAGGAACTGCATTGAGATGACAGTATATCCTAACACTCGGTTTGCTCTACCTTTAGGTTGGTGTTATTATTATTATTATTATTATTATTATTATTATTACAAACAAATGTATGTTTTAAATTCGATTTTAAACGGAAAATTGCTATTGAATTGATAATGTTCAGACATTTTATTTAGATTTACACTCCCGCTGAAGAACCGATATAAATATGTTATAATCAGGGTCGTAAGTTGTGGGGGCAGGGGGGCAACTGCCTCCCAGGGAAGCTCCTCGCAGTTGAAGGGGGCCCATTTTAAGACATTTTCTTACTCCATATACAATACGTACATGAAATTATAAATGAAGTATCAAACAGATTCATTACATTACATAAACAAAACAGCACACGAAAGGTAAATAAAACAACACTGAATCGTGGGCCCATTTCAGTAAAAAAATGTCTACTATTAGGGGCCCTAGAAATAATATTAATTCGTATGGCTTTGAGATTTGACAATATTCTTCCCTTAATTAATTTGTCATATATGGAAAGGGTCCAGGGGCATAATTAACGGCACCGCAGACCTTGACGTGTGCGAGGGTCCACAGGCTCCGGGAGACAATAAAGAATAAGAGAAATAAGGACAAGGGAGCCCAAGAATTAGAAAAAACAACTTTTTCTAGGGGACCCAAATACGCATATTAACGCTTACCCCCCTCCGCCCCCAGAAAGAAATCTAAGTCACGAGCTGGTTACAATAGTGGCAATCAATAAAATAAGATGTTAATCATGAAATCTTTCCTTTCAATCTTGGTTGGTTGATTTGAGGGTCAGTGTCCCTTTCAGCAACGAAGTTATATGAGACGTGAACCTAACGTGTATTTTGAAACCCATGAGCATCCACTTGAAATCGAGCAAAAATCTCCCATACTTTTTAATCTTAGTAACTCAGTAAATCTTCAAAGGAATACACAAACATTACCGTAATTTTTACGGTTTGTCATTTCATATTTTTGTTTACAAAAACTTATAATAAACAAGTGTCATATAAAACTATTTTAAAATTCGATCAGTAAATTTCTCCTGCGAAAATAATGAAATTATTATCTCGTTTTTTTTCCAGCTTTTGACTTATTTTCTAATTCGACTGTTTTTTTTTTAATTTAATAGTTTTAATCATCGTTACCCATTCATTATACATCAATCTTTTCTCTTAATCCACGGCCCTTAAAAATATCCTCTTATAAGAAAAGGTTTAGTAAAACAATTGATAGAGGACAATCCTCTAGGTAATAAAGTTAGGCGCTGCATTTTGCAACAATACAGACAAAATTTTCTCTAGAATACAAAGTTTGTTGTAACAATTTGCAGTAAATATTACTCCCTTAATTTGCTACTCTTTCAACAGGCTATTAGTAAATATAGGCATAACATGAACACGAACACCTACAAAATATAGATAGCTCATTGTGATTGAAAAAGAAATGTTACAGACAACATAACATATTGATTTTGTATAGCCTGTTTCGGTGAGATGTTTCCTAAAAGTTTAATTTCATAATTCTCCTATGAGAATTGTAACTATATCTTTGTGTTTTTAGTGTAATTCTAAATATCTTTTATTATACTTCTGGCCAATGAGTAATTTTAAAATATGCACTAACTAGTTAGAAGAAGAAGAAAGTACGAAAAAGAGATAGAATCAAAAAATTTCATTCTAATATGTTAATTTGATGAGTTTTTGTCTGTAAGTTGCTATGACGACGAATAATAATCAATAAATTATTCCAGAACTATCTTAAGAAAGGGATATACACAATCTTTCGAGGTGTATTTATTTTAGTGATTATGTGCCATAAGTAAAAGGTAATGTTCAAACGCAATAAACCAAAAAATGTTTTATGTCATTATCGTTACCTTATCGTTATACAAATTTGATGGGCCTTCATCGCAGGATCATTTACCGTTATAGATTCATTCCTAAATCAATAATTGACAGTAAGTAGTGATATTTATACACTCGAATATCGAATGAGTGGTAGCAGGCTTGTAATGATTTTTATACATTCCTTATAATTTTTATAGTCCAACGTATATTCATGTTAAACTTAACAGAAGAATTGAATTTTTCAAAACGGGCGAGCGCATATCTAACAAAATCCTACCTAGGTAGCATTAGGAATCTCCATGAAATGGTGGAATCGCAATCAGAAATAAAATCCCACTCATAACTTCCATATCAAATACCCATTTTCGCATGTGTCATATAAAATATGTATGTAAACAAACTGAACAACGAAAGAAAGAAATCGGTCATTTTCTACTACTTTTACATGTCCAGGTAAACGCTTCTCCTGAGCCCCCCAATTTAAAAAAAAATGTCTCTGGCCTGTAGCAGATGGGTACTGCATTTGGAAGTCAATGCCTGTGGGTGTATCACCATTCATCTCAGCGACCGATAAAACTATGGATTTGACACTAATATCGGCAATTTTGGATTATTTTTACGTCTCGGTATCCTCCTTCCCCTCGATGACCCCCGACTTGCAGCCGAATTGGGTGAATTTAGAAGGTAATGCGATTAATAAAAATGCAAAAACTCAAATTGTCATAAGCCGTTGAGCCACTTTATCCATGTCGGTCCCGGCGTCCTCCACAGGGGACATAAAATATGACGATATTTTTATAGCTTTACAACTTTAAAATCCGACTGGCAACATTGAAAACTATTTACAAGGGACTATCCAACTATGATTACCCCCTGTAAACAGTTTAAAGCAATAATAATGTCGTTATATTTTATGTCCCCTGTAGGGGACGCCGCGACCGACATGGTTATTCTCCTTGGTGAAGCTTTATTACCTTGTATGGTAAGATGGTTGAGTATAGAGATCCATTCTCTTCCATAGAACATGGATACATTGAGGCATCCCTTTCAAAGTTTGGAAGGAGTACATTAGCCTACCCTTAAATTAGGAAATTTTCAGAAAACAACAAAATTCGTAAATGTTCTTTTCAACCCAAGTACAAGTTTTTATAAATTTGGTTGTTACTGATTTCCCTTCTATAGGTAAAAATTTGCCAAAAATATAAACATAAGCAATACGTCGTACCACAAGGTAGATTACTAACTTAATTTATCTTCTTTGATAAGGTTTTATCATGTCATATGGTTATAAGCTTGAGAATAGGATGTGGGTACATTGATGTTTATACCTTAAATTTTCGTAGTGGTACATAGGACAACCCCTTAAATTTGTTATTTTTTAATAAATATACAGAGTGTCTATTGAGTCCGTTGCAACTAGTGATGGGCAGTGGGAATATTCCCGGTGGGAAGGAAAATAAAAAATGGGAATATTCCTGGATTTTCCCCTGGAATATAAATTTCCGGCAAGGAATTTATTTCCACTTGTTTACTTTATTTTCTCAGAAAAAAATGACTAATTACTTTATTTTCATTTATTATGATTTTCTTTTAGGGTTTAAATAATTTGGAAGTTAAAAAAAAAATGAAATTCGTTGACTGTACTCTATATAACTAATTAATAATATGATATTTTAATTTCCATTTCCATTTCCACTAGAAAGTAGCAAAGTGCTAATTTATAAGTGATAAAAGGAACCAGTTTGTAAAGTAATCTAGAAATTCTGTAGATGTGAAGGTGAAATACTATCAATACGCCCCGAACCTCCGTTAGTAATAGATGTTGGTCTGTACGTTGTCTCTGACTCGAATTTCGCTCTCTGAGGTAGAATCAGATATTGAATAAAGAAATCTCTGTAATTATAAATACATATATTTATACATTTAAAATGTAATGTTTACGTATCAAAATTAGGGTTACTTCTCAGGATGTTTCATTAGCACCTGTGTTTCCGGACCTGTGTTAATCAGGATTTGTTTGCTTCTTTTTTCATGTGTATGCATGTACTAACTGTTGTTGTAGAATTTTTGTAACACCGTAAGTATTGTTCGAAATAGCCTATCTTCTTAAATCAGAGATTTAACAGTACACAGTAAGAACAAAGTAACAAAGTACAGTGTACCTCAAATCAACATTCTGTGTATATGAAATTCCATACACTGGCAACCTTACGAATGTTTCGAAAGATTACGTATGTTTTCTGGCAATTACCTAACCTAATTTCTTTATAACATTTAAATAAGTTAACTAATATGTTTATAACATCAGTACTAGGGTCAAGTTTAGAAAATTCATTACCATATATATTTAAACTGTTTAGAGGTGTAAAAGTATGTGGATTTTCTATACCAATTGTTTTCCAGCATCTTTACTCGCATAGAACGTATCGTAAGCAAATATGCATTTATTATATGCGTACTCTCTAAATATAGTTAAATAATATAATACCGTTCAGAATATACATTTTAAAGAATCTTCTGGAGACAACATTAATAAATATACTCCGATAAATACGAATTTTATTTTGAAATCATAATATAGTAATAGAATGCAATTTTCATTGCGTTTCTACATGAATTCCAGGAATATTCCCATGTTGGGGAATCTTCCCGAAACAATATATTCCCGGAAATTTGCCCATCACTAGTTGTGACTCGTATATCTTCGAAATGACTGCGAATATGACAAAACGCAAAATCACGTCCGTCATTATTGTGAAGGGCTTGAATTTTGAGCTATAAAAGGTACAGCCCACACACCCTCATATAGGCATACGAGGGATGAACTAAAGGAAGTGGAGTAATATATCGTTAGAAAGATCTCGACAAAAGAAATATTTTACGGAAAGTTTCAAGTCGCTATGTCGACCCCATCCAAAATGGCAGGAGTTAACATTTCGAGTCCCTAAACTCCGTTGCCACCCAGAGTATCTGCGAAAGAAATGCAAATATGAGGAAACGCAAAAGACACGCAGTGGGGTATTTTATGGGCAACCGAGGCTACCGGCTGTAGCACTGCACATTAAGAAAGAAAGTTAATATAACATGCATAAATGAATTTATAATAATACGTTTACAGTTTATTATCTTCTTTTCATGGTACTAGTTACTCTATTTTCGTCCCAAAAGTGAATACATACTAATACAGCCGTTAACGCTTGGAACGCAATCCCTCTCGCTTTCGTAGACACTGATGATTTGGCGTTGATACAAACCACAGTCGTCTGTAGCAGAGAGAAGCGTATAACTGCTTGCGTAGGTTTCTCCGTAACAGTGCGCTATTGCGAGCTACTGGCTGACAACCAAGCAGATTTCCTCTCTCTGGACCGGTTTCTGTAGGCGGAGCGAGTACATCGAAGTTAAGAACAATGACATACCAGCCACTTTGGGACTCTCTGAGAATTTCGGGGCATCATTTCGTAGCGCTTTGCATGAACGCATTGAAAAATTTGTGTTTTACTTTGCGATTCTTGTTATTGTAGTTATAACTACTTATTGCGTTATTTTCATTGTGTCGAATCCGCTGATTTTGCGCCAACTGTTACGAAATGAGGCCGCAGACAGTATTTTAGATTGGAGAATGTATTACTTTCTATTGCTTTGGTCAGCATTGTGAGTAATATCTAGCGGGAAAATGAAATGCTACGACGAAAATTATCAATTTTTATTTCTGTTACAAAGTAAATAGATTATAAAACTTTTTTTTTGCAAGGCTAAAATCAATACACTAATAGATTTAAGACCTAATAACAAAATCATATTTCGTGATGCAAATTGATGGACGAAAAATACAGGGTGGCTCAAAAGTAGGTATACATCCCTGCGTTGATCAAGTATAATATTCTAGCTTATAGGTTTATTTGATTCGGCTTTTCCGAGCTTAAGATTTAAGTAAAAAGACATTAAGAACAAATAATAAAGAAATTAAGTCTACCTAATGGATAACAATAAGAAATGATATAAAAAGCAATGAGTTGATCAGTACGGGACTGTATACTTACTTTTGGGCCATCTTGTATTCTATGAGATAACCGGGCACATTCCATAACCGTTTGCGTTAACACAACGCAAAATTTGTGGTTTAAGTAGCGATAGTGGACATAATAATTATAATGATTGTCTGCATTTTTGCGTTACGTTGCTATACTTATAATTTTTGAGAAGACTAGTACGAAATGACAACCAACGTCAGTAACAGGTGACTCTTGAAGGAAGTGACATTGGTAAAAAATTAACATTTTACGAATGCAATCCACGAGAAGTTAACAAGTTAACTGCGCAAATATATGATGAAATTTAATTTAATGGAATTTAATGTATGGTGGAAAACATTAATGGTCTCAAAGCAAAAGTTGAAACAAAACACACCAACCACTTTTTGTTCATTGTTATGCATATTTTGCATATTATTACTATTATTATTATTATTATTATTATTATTATTATTATTATTATTATTATTATTATTATTATTATTATTATTATATAAGGTCAGTGGTAGTCCATGCCTTCAAAACGAGTATACGCCACTAAAAATACGTCTGTCATTATTTTAAGGGATTGCAATTGTGTCCTATAAAAGTTTCACCCCAGACCCCCAAATAGAAGTACGGGTATAAACATCTCTACTCCGATAGTACCGATCCCTTTTTCTGACGTCGATATTTTCGCAACTCTTTATTCTCACCTTTGACATAACCATTTCTTAAAAAACTTACTCTCATGACAATACAGTATAACAGCAAAATAAGCCTTTGTTTCTCAAAGTAGAGGCAACATTCACAGAAACAATGTCTCCACCAAATAACTCATAATTTTCTAGTTTTACAAACGTATTTACGATACTTTACACCCTGCCTACAAACCACAAAAACGTGGAAGGATCACATTCATCTATATATATAAAAGAGAACGTACAAAATCCTTTGTCCGCTCATCACGCTAATACGGCTGAACCAATTTCTTTCATTTTTGGGGGGTTATTAGGATTTGGACCCTAGATGGTTTTTATCATATCACTTTAATTTTTAATTACCAGTGTCTTGAGATAATTGACCATTCAAGTGTCCATAACGTACAAATCCTTTGTTATTAGTTCATCATAGGTAAAAATAAACGTATTTATATGCAACCCGCATGACCGTGTCACTCGGCGGGTTAACATAAATGACAGGCGATATACAGCGGAAAATAGCTTGAATCTTCTGTTTAAAATTTTTTAATTGATTTGCTTATTTTTACAGACACTTTTACAATATGCCAGCACCGGGATGACCGCAGCGAAGCGGGGCGGGTTAACATAAATGACAGGCGATATAATGTTAAGATTTACTGCAATCTTCTATGGTTTTTATCATATCACTTGAAAGCGAAAAAGTAAAAATTATCTAAGTAACAAAGTTTATTGCGTTCCGGGGTGACCGCAGCGAAGCGGGGTGAACGCTGCTAGTAAGTCATAAATATCTAAAAGTTATCATAAGCCATCACTCCGAAATTTGATTTCCCCGCCAACTTAGATGCCGGCAACTTAGTAAATTCAGAACTTACAGAAAAATGTTTTTTGTTGAACCTGTTCAAATTCCTCGACCTCTTTGCCATTTGAAATATTCTAGTTTACCCTTGTACCCCTATTTGGGTGAGGGGTCTGGGGTGAAAATTCTACAACGCACAATTGTAATCCCTTAAAATAAATACGGATATGTTTCTTGGGGGAGGGGGGTTTCACATATTGTTTCATGAAGCTTTATCACGTTATATGGTTAAGAACAGAGATCTATTTTCTTTCATACAACATGGGTGCATTGTGTATGGTTATGACTCATAGCGTAGGAGTCGGTACGAAAATTTAGAATTTGGAAACTAATAAGTAATTATTGAAACCAATTTTAGACTTTGAACTTTAGACCAGTCCACCATTGAACTTGAGACCAATTTTAGACCAGTCACAACTCATAATCTAAGATCACTAGTAGAAATCTATCCATTATGCAGTCTATTTCTTGGCTTATTTCTTTGAACATTAGGTCATTTGCATGGAAAACACTAAACTGAAAGCATTCATAAAATAACAAAAGTGGAACATGGACACACACGCAGAGGCACATGTATGAATATTTTCAACACAAAGAAAATAGGTATTATTCACAAATTACATTTCTTTCTTTTCCTTTCGTTTTTTATTAATATGCACATTTGATACTTTGGTTTCAAGTCTTTTTATCAGAGGCTTTTTTTTTTACCCAGGTCCTTTTAACGCTGGGCCTTTTAATCATGGACTTTTATGATGCCGGGTAGTTTTAACTACGAAGTGCTCATCTATCTTCCCCCTTTCGTCCTTCTGACATGGAATCAAGAGAGCATGTTATGATATCAATTATAATGTGACATCCCACTTTGACATCAAAATACCCAAAAATCGACAAGGAAATATATATTTCCAGGGTCATAAACCTGTGATACCGGAACACAGTTCGCAGTTCATTGTCAAGCCTAATCTGAATATGTAATTTTCATATACAATGAACATTCAAAGAATGTTACTGCACTACCTAAAATTGCCGTTAACAATTTAAGAGAGAATTACTAGGGAAAGTAGTAAACCAATTCAAAACACAATTTAATGTGGGTTTCTCTTCCGGTTCCATGAACAGAACCGAGAGCATTGTGTTTTAGTTCTATTCCCACAACTGCACATAATTAACACTTTTTTCTTTCTTTCTTCTTTTTTAAGAATCTGGTACCAGAACCCAATATACCGTGGCTTTCACTTCTGCAAACAGAACCAAATATGTCGATACATACTGTATTTCAGTTTTGTTCCCAGCACAGAATCGACATACGTTTAACGGTTCTGCTCCTGAAATCCTGTTGTTCCCGGTCCCGGGAACAGAACCGATATGACAAAATGTATTTTGGTGCTATTCTCAGAACAGAACTGAATTAAAGCTCTTATTTCGGTTCTGATACTGGAACCCAAAACACTGTCGTTTTCGGTTCCGAGATGAGAACCGATATGATGAATTGCATTTCGATTCTGTTTTGGGCCCGAGTTAAACTTTATTTAGGTTCTGATATTGGAACCCAAAACCGGATTCCGGGGACGGAACAGATATATTGAAATGTATTTCGATTTTCTTCACAGAACAAGACCGAATTAAAGCTTTTATTTAGGTTCTGATACAGCAATTCAAAATATTTCCAGTTCCGTTATCATTAACCACCTTACTCATGACCCATTCATACTTATTTTACATTATTCATATCTTAATGAACTCATGATCCAGCAATCCTTCTTTTACATCGCCAATATTTCCGTATGGCTCACACTACACATCCATACAACCTTAAGATCCAAAATGTCATGCTTTGTGACTAGGATACGGGCTTAAACTTTAGTCAAACTAATTTATGTGACGTGCATTCATATCGATTTTCCATACATTATGCAGCATCTTGTAATATTTCGAACTGCTATAAATAAAGCGTTATCCACTCAGACCTCGAAGGATCTCGTCTGCAAATGCATTGCAGAGGATTCAAATGTACGACATTACAGACGCTACAAATGACGATGCTGGTACAGATGTTTCAAATGTAATAAATGCTTCAGTTACGTTTGATGCATGTAAACAGAACTTAAATCTCAAATGTAATAATATTTCCAATCATCACATCTTTCTTTAATATCTATTATCTGGTCGGCTTAAATATTTTAGTTTATTATTATTTTGAAGCATAATTGAGTCCACAAATTTGGACTTCGATTTAACAATTAGAGACGATGCGTTACTAATTATTGAAAGTAACGATTCATGCATTCTAAATATCATACACTGAGAAAAAAATATGTAGGTGGCGTACTTAAAAAGATAGGTTACATGCGTAATTCCTGTAGTTTTTGGACTTAACGTACAGCAGACGTATAACTGGAAACGTACGTTTTATAATACTTTCCGTATAAATGTTACATCTACACGTACTTTCTGTATGAAACAATATAGGCGGTCAGAATCTCACATATAAGTGGACGCACGTAACATATAGCTGAGGAATGTAACATAAGTATATGCATGTGATATACGGAAAACTGTTAGATGTCAGACATCCTGCAACGGCATGATGTAACATCTAAGGGCAGAGCCTATGTAGCATGCAGGTAACATATGCTCCGTGCTGATTTCTATAGTAAGCAAGAGGATACCGTATATTTGTACAATATACCGCTGTCCGGAGAACGGATTTTTCTCAGTGTACTACCACAGTTAAAGTATGTACATTTCATGATCATGAGAGATCAAACCAGTAAAATAAAATGTACAAAAATTATTTTAAAAAAATTCAAACTATAGAAAAGAATAAAAACAAATTATGTGCAAAACATTTATTAAAAGAAAAAACTAGAATGTAATCATAGGTTATATACAGAAATCAAAATGTTTTACTATATGTAATATTAGAATATTTCTACCAATTCATATTTTAAATAGTTTTTATCTTACGTTTTCACTTATTACTTGCTTTTTCTGGAATGAAAATGTATAAAATTCCCGTAGACCAAAAGCAATATTGACCTGTATAGAATATGGAAAAATGCTGAAAACGGCGTAACATCTGTGCCAAACTTACGTATATAGTAATACCTTACTCACTACCTGCAATACTATTCATTGTCCCTTTTGATTGTGTTTTATAATATTCATTTAATTTGAGTCTTAAACACCTGGATTATACTAGTATTTAATTTAAGAATCATGAGATGAATTAACAATATTGTTTTAGCGAGAGATAATAAACTAGGTTCATCTTCTTTTCAAAAAACATAAAGTGATTCAGAAACCCAGGTTGAAGTCTTCTTGAGTAATAATGTTCGACAATACTAAGATCCTTGCTATTCCGACATTTCTATTGTTGCAACAACAGGAAGACAGGGGAAATGATGCCGTATCTTCTATTTGAATGGGGGTGACATTTTCTTTAGGAAGAAAAAAATATATGTCAGTGGAAGGGAAGCTCATAACACCAGTCCAAATGAAGACGGCAAGGAACCCAATCCCCTCAACAACAAACCCGGCCCTCATTTTGTTAAAGATGACAGATAGAGCAACGTTTGAAAAGCTTTTGTTTGAAATTCTTCCTGTCATCTCTTAATCACAAATACCAAGTTCCTGAAACTTCTAGCATATATATATATATAATGTTGTCATTCAGTACTAAGGGTTAGTGAGTGACTGCAGAAACTCATATTAAATTACCGTGGAAACATCTGGAAAGCAATTTGTAATTATTGTGTTCGCATTGTTTGTTTGTACGAGTACGTGTGTGTGTGTTAATAAACACAGTGTTTTGGGTTCATTCACTCTTATTCATTACGCAACACAGATAATAAGACTTCATTCACTCTCGTTTTCAAGTTTCTTGTTAAATGAGTCTAAGATACTTAATACGGAGAGAATTGTGTACATTTGACAGGGTTATGTATCTGAGATAATAAAGTGTAAGAACGTGTTAACCATACCTACTATAGTTCTCAAATACAGTAATTTTTAATTGTATAGTGTATGACAGTTGGTACTAAATAATTAATTTCTTGCTCTTATACCAAATAGGCTTATACCTTGAAGGTATACAACTTGAACTGTTTAATTCGCTAATACAATAAAACTCCTTGTTCAATTTCTCCTTATTGCGGAACTCACAGCAGCACTAATGATAGTTTCCTACCTTTGTTTTTAATTTATTTTCCTGTACATCAAACAATTTGGCTTCCATTGTAAAGACGCAGTTTTGCACTGGTGGTCATTAAAAAGTACAACTCAAAAAAGAAGAAGAGAAGGATGAAGAGTTGACTTTTTCTAAAAGTCAGAGACTATTAGCTTAAGGCACAAGTGTAAAATTATCAATAGCTCGTGCTTTAATCATGTGCATCTAGAATAGCTGAAACAAGAGAAGGCATAGAAAAGATTACATTTGAGATATCCTTCTGTGCTATTGTAAAACATACAACTTTTGATATGTTACCAAAGTTATTTAAGCATCTTTAGTATGCTGTAGACATCTTTTCTGTGCAAGGTGTTGTGCAATCATAAATTAGACATGTTCAATCAGAAGGAGATTAGCTGAATGTGCTAGTCTAGAAAATAGTGGAAGATCATTTCCATTTGGGAAGTGTGGCAGGTTATGTGCTACACACTGTCGTGTATTATCTTGTAATGTGATTCTAAGTGCAGTAAAACGACTGAAACCATGTCCAACACCTCATCAATGTATTACATGATTAGAATATTAGGGGGTAATGGGGACGTCAGCAGTTAGACTATATGTCCCCGTCTCGATTAACTTGACTGTTCAAACATGGACTGCGAAAAAATGTTATAACAAAACAATGTTAAAACTACAACAAAAAACGATGATAAATTGAATAAAATAGAAATATAAGGTAAAATATGTAACAATAATGATATAGAGAAAAAATAATAAACAGTGAAAGGAGAATATGAAAAGATGGTAACAATAAACAAAACTTTAAACGCTAAAATAAAACTCATAGAGTGTGAGCAACGTGTGTAGTATACAGAAATACCAGAAAACCACGAACAAAATCAACATCACTTTTCAGTGTACGATCAAGTGTAGCTGGAAGGCCGTGACGTTCTCTGAGAGCTGAGTATTGGGAACATTCGAGAAAATTTGACAATGCTCATTTTAACAATACACTCTTCACAATAGGGACGATTTAAACCCCGCACCAAGTAATTATGCATTACAAGAGAGTATGATACGTAGACGCTTATCAATGTATCGTTTGTAAGTGAAAGACTCGTCAATGTTGATTACATGCGAGTGAACATTCGATAGAACCACATACCATAATGCCTAATTCTAAACTAGTACGATGATAGAGGACGCAGATATAGCTCAACCTGTTGTCAATGTACCACCAGACATGAATGCGGCTGTCATGATTTTGTAAACCAAAAGAAAAAAATGTTCATAAAGAGGATATCGTTGTATTCAGCAATACAAGTGTGATGATTGTCGTATTATTTAAGAGACACAAGTACAGTGTTGGCCAAATTATTACGGTAAAATGTATTTAGGTGTTGTTTGTGTGTTCTGTCGTCGTTTCTAAGCATTGCATCAAACGAATTGCCTCAAGAACAATGCGTTCAGAAACATCAGTTCCACCACGAAATGTGTGCTGGCAGACGGGTCTCCGTGCTGGGAAATAATGGCACAAATATCACCGCATTGGTAAGGTCAAGCCTATTCCTGGGTAGGTGAAAAAGTGAGCAAGTGTCGAGAAAGACAAATGGTGCAAAGTCGATGGTCCTGTGAAATTTCCGTGTTTCTCGTTGAGGTAGGTGTTTATTACGTGTAGCGAGCAAGCAAAGGTTCATAAGGAAAGAACTATTTTCTCCTTATTATTGAGCCTGAACGTTCTGACATTAAAATGGGCAAGAGAGCAGACCTTCCTCCAAAACGGCATGGGCAGATCAAGGGTCTGCTGGAGAATTCCTCCATGACACAAAGTGAAATTGCCAAAAATAGTGTCTGTTTTGCAACAAATGGTGTCCAAATTGAGTCGTTCATTGAAAAGTGGGGTTCCCGGAAGCCCAAACCGAAAGGGCAAGTGTGGACGAAAACGAGTAACTACCTCACAAGATGATCATGTGTTGATCCGCCTAAGCCAGAAGAATAGGAAAATGTGTTTTAAACACCTTAAACTCCAAGTGGAAGCATCCGGAATACAACTGAGTAGCAGAGCAGTCCGATGGCGGCTTTGTGAAAATGGTATACCAGCCCGAAAACTACGAAAGAAGCAACGGTTGACACGTGATATGAAGAAGAAGCGCCTTCAATGGGCAAAACAGTTCAAAAACTGGACTTCAGAGGACAGGATAAGGGTAGGAACTGTTACTGTTTTATCAGTTTCTTGTAGGGGAGGGTAATAGTAAAATATTTGTTGTGGTTTGTTTGATAGCAAGCACTGGTTTTAAAGGTTCAACACAGGAAGTTTTATGTTTGTTCATAGGTATGTTTCTTTGACGAAACAATTCTTGAACCAATGGACAATAGAACCAAGTTTGTACGAAGAAAACGTGGAAAGGAACTCTTGGATACATGCACAGTGCAGAAAGTCAAGCATCCCAACAAAGTGATGGTGTGGTGTGTCATTTCCAGTAAAGGACCTGTTAGGCTTTATGAGGTTCAAGGCACCATGGATAGTGATGAATGCTTAACTATTGTTGAAAATGCGCTGCTCCAATAATTAGAATAATTATATCGGGACAGAAACTGTGTCTTCATGCAAGATGGCACCCCGTGCCACACCTCCAAGAAGATCTCACGATGTTTTCAGGACATGGTCTGGAAGTTCTTCCATGGTCTGGCAATAGCCCAGATCTTAATCCAATCGAGGGTGTATGGAAAGCTTTAAAGGATGCTGCCAACGAGGATGGAGTCCACACAAATAAAAAGATGCTAATGCACAGGATTGTTGAAATTTGGACACATAACGATACAATCAAGGAGAGAATACAAACAAATGATTAGCTTGTCACAGCCATTATTGGCCGTTATCCGGGACGGACATATTAAGTATTAACTGTACCAAATGTATGTATCTATCTTAGTTTATTATTGCTCTATGCAGATATTCAAATAAATGTTTATATTACTTGACATTATGCTATATAATTCAAGTCATTGCTCAGGTTATCTCGTAACTATGCGTTTACCATAATAATTTCGCCAACACTATATATGCCCTGTCAGACGACATTTAACAATCGTGGAACACAGGTCACTGCTTAGTATCTCCATAGCCGTGCCATGGTCCGATCAGCCATATCTACTTATGCAAGAAGTCTGTTCCCTCATCCATGATACAATGAAACAATTTATATTCTGCATGTTTTTGTGAATTGCCTTGCAGACGTCATTTAGTCAATGCTCACATACACATCTGTGGCTTCATTCCGACAAGCACTAGTGTCTAGGAAGTATGTTTCATAGTCGCAATATGCCTCAATTACTCCGCCATCAATGTGGAAACACTTGGAGGTTCTATAGAATTTGTCAATTAGACATTATTTATCTAATTAGACACTTCATACACTCACATTACACCAGCATTCAGTGACTAATGAACTAAAGTTTGTCTGTCGTAGCTGTTTTCAGGCACATAATGCGTTACGGAACAGTATTGCTGATCAATTTGCTGTCCTCTACAGATTTTACAATTCGATTTATTGGTGCTCAATTTTAATGTTCATTTGAGTATATTTTTTGTTGTTGAAATATAAACAATATTATAGTGCTACCACTGCAAACCCACATAGTTTGGGATCAAACCTAGGATTTGTTCACATCCCTAGGAAGTTTAAGATGGAATTCGGACCACCATAATAAATTCAAATTTCAGTGTTCTGCTACTGAGAATTGAACCTGAAGCCCAGTACATCAAAGTGTGTGTGTTATCCAGTAGACCTGCAGGGTCAGCCAACTATAGAATTGAGATCGGTAAAACGAGATTAATTGCTGATCTTTATATTACACGAGATTTCAAGATAATTAAGATGATATGCATATTATGAAATGAACAGAAACATACAACTGGAGTTTGGCCTGGACGATGCTATTCACTAACTTTTCACATCCTTATTAATCATGCAAGACTATGGTCCAAAATATACAGTTTAACTCTACTCCTAAACATTTTAAAAACTGTATAACATTTGCCACTGACTGCAAGCCTGAGTGTATATTGATAACTACAAACGATTTAATTAAATCTTCTTTGTCTAACAATTAAAAGAACGTGTACTTAATTTCTCAAAACGTGTTTGTCTTGTTAAACGTTATTAGGAATTAATTCTCTTATTTTTTTCGTCTTATTAAGAAAAAAAGTAAAATCCCTTCCTAGTTGATTTTTTCCTCGTTTTTCATTTGCCAATTACTCCTGTGAGGTCTTAATTGAAACCAAGTGGATCTCACTTGACGTTTAAAATATGAGGGTGATTTCTTTAATTGGAACCAAGAGTTCAACTAGTTCCTTCGGAGGGCGTCGTTGTAGCAAATCATTTCCTTCTTTCCTTGTTTTTCTCCATTTCTTCACTTTCTTTCCAATATTTTAGTATCACTTTCTCCCTTTTTGTTTCTTTTCTTCCATTTTTCTCTAAATTTAACACTTGGAAAATTACTGCAAGAATCAACAGAAAAACATTTTAAAAAAAGATAGAACAAGTTCGAGAATTGGATTTCTCAATTAGCTGAGTTTACTTATGGCGCACCGAGTTGCTAATAATTGAGTAACGTTCCACATCTTTGGAACTACGGTAGACTTCAAAACTATTGATATTTAATATTCGAACAGAACGTAAAAGACGTATCACTTCTTGTTATAATAGAGGGATAAAGTTGAAGATCAAATCAGGTCTTTAGCCGCTGAATGAACATATAAAAGTATCTTGTTATGTATTTGCCGTTAAATGATCAGAATTCAAATTGGATTATAGTTATCTACATAACTATAGCTTTCGGTTTTGCTAGAAAAGTAAGGCCAGAAAAATATATATTCTTGTGACACTGAATCCATAGTTTAAAAACATAGTTGTCGCTATTTATTACCGTTTAGCTGAGTTCTCTTATGGCACACTGAGTTTCTAATAAGTGAGTTGCGTTCCACACCTTGAAACTATGGTAGGCTTCAAAATTATAGATTTTTAATATTGAAACAGAGTAAAAGACATATCTTTTCTTGTTAGATATCTCTAGATATCTCTATTAGACATATCTTAATAGAGGGATGAAGTTGAAGATCAAACCAGTTTTTTAGACGCTGAATACACGTGAAAAAAAAAATTTCATTTATGTATTACTGTCTCTGCCCTAAAGTGATCAGAATTGAAATTGGAAGTTGTGCAGATAACTATAGCTTTGCTAGGAAAGTAAAGCCAGTAAAATATCTATTCTTGTGACACTGAATCCATAGTTTAAACCAGTATTTGTAATTGTCTATTACCTTTCTCTTTATGCAATAAGCGTTGTAATAGAAAATAAAGGCACTCTGGAAAGTTTCGATACTGGGTTACAGTTATAAAGTTGGAATTATTTTTTTAAATTGTACATGCTAGCAATTTCACGCTTTACATAGGAGTACTCAAGTACATTTATCCTTAGTATTTAGCTTTAGAGTATATGCAATATGGACGGTGGCTTGTAGTTTTGGTTCATTCTCTGAGAGAGCTTCCGGTTTGTTATCCTAATGTTCTAAGGAATTTTATAGGGGACAATTTACCAGTAGAAAATCTTACCGGCACTTCTCAGGTATATCAGATGACTAGCTTCACAAGCAGAACAACAAACTGATTAAACAAATTGGTTTTCTATCTAGAGCTTTCTACAAGCCATTCATTCGTTTGAAGAAAATTATGTTCTCGAAATCGCTCGTTTGCTGGCTGGATATGAAGGCAGCCATTCTGTTGAGTTGCACACACCGGGACAGGACGGATGCATTCCAAAGTAAGTATACAACATATGTGAAGAACTTAATTGATGTGTTCCGTGAGACTGGTAATCCTTTGGAAGAATTGTGCCAGTCTGTCCATGTAATAGTCAGAGGAAACAATACCTACAAGGACTTCATCTATAACCATCAAATGATATGCAAGCAGTTCACACACAACGTTATAGAGGGAAAGTTGATTAGCAGCTTTTCAACCCTCGTTGAAAGTTCGTTGGAAAGATAAGATGAAACTCGTTAGTGCACACACGTATTGTAATATGTTCTACAAGATGTTCATAGGATGTTAGGAAAAGGAGGGTGACGTCACTGAGTCTTTTCCTCACAAGTATAAAATTTGTCCATCAATATCTGAATTTGGACATTTCGGACCTCCTACATCCAAATTATTTATTTTGAAATGCTTTGAGAAGGAATGTGAAACGTGTACAAATAGTAGACCTACCATCCCCAATCTCTCAGATCTTATCATCAATGAAGCGAGTCTGATTCACTAACTGCAAGCAAGAGCAGCGAAACCATTTGAAGGATATGCTGCAGTTATGAACAACTGGGTTTCTTCCACGCTTCAGGACATTAAAAACTTAAACGCAGTCTTTGACCGCTACATTGAAAAGTGCATGAAAACATACACACGCGTGAGAAATGGACAGAGCGATTGTTGTGTTGTCAAGGCAACGAGGCCGCTTCCAAAAAATTCCAGACGTTCCTTACAAGTGATGACCACAAGCAAAGGCTATTTCATTACTTCGCCAAAACCATTACTGCCACTATGTTTCCACGAAAGAAAAATTCTGCATGAGAAAATGAGGTTGTATCTTCTTCCTTGACTTGTTTATTATTGGCAATTCTCCTTTGTCCCACATAAAAGCTGACGCTAATATTTTTCTACACATGTGCATGCCGCCGAGAGGGGACGCAAAAGTATACCAATTCGTACAGTTGACTCCAAAATTGTTGTTACCGCTTTCTTTGCATTTCGGCTTCTCTCATTCACTTTAGAGGAACTATGGGCTGCTCTTGGGTTTGGAAATATGCGTTGCTTTATTCCTATATATGCCATATGTATTCAGTTGCCTTCTGGAAAAATAGATTTGCTGCCGTTCTCCCACAGCTATACGGATTGTGACACAGTGTACGCTTTCTTTGGCATTTGAAAAACAAGTGTATGGCATCTATAGCCGTGCATATAGTTTTCCGTGAACAATCAGTCGCTCATTCTCACGTTGTTACCAATTTCGCATTCTAATTCAGTGATTTGTGACTTTAATGTACGATAGGTCATCTACTTGCAAAGCCAGGTACATTAAATCCAGTAAGAAAAATCACACAATAGACAGAATAATACCTGTAACATTGTTTTTCTGTACCAGAAGAGCAAGTATATAGTGCAAGATATGGCGACGGTGTTTCGAAAACGATGGCCATGAAAATGAACCCTAGGATGGAATTTCAAGGAAACAGATGACGGGCTCGGTTAGCAGCATATGTAAAATCCGATAGAATTGGACGGGTAGTGACAAAATGCCGCAACATGCACTATACTTAGAAAAGCGTTAAGAACTATCTTGCCTGCACATTGTTTTGTGAATGTGAAGGAAATAACCAAAGTTATATAACTATGTAACCAACGTAATATGAAAGTGTACATGAGTTATATAGATTTGTAATATTATAAGAAATATTTATGTTCAGGTATGTCCAATTGTAATACTTTTACTTAAGATACAACAAAATGCAATTTTAACGAAGTACACTACAATCGTCATATTTCAAAATGATATTACTTCACAGTAAGTTATGGCTAAAAGGTTTATATAAACTAGATCACCCACTGTCATGTCCCAGGCTCCCATATAGTTGTGAGCATACCTGGAGTGTTTGCTGCCACTGTTGCTGTAATCCGATTCCTTAGTTCATTCACAGTAGTTGCGAAAGGAGGCACGTAAATAGTACCTTTATTATGCACCTACAAAACAATCATTTTGTTTTTTGAATGTGAAGGAATTAACCAAAGTTATATAACAATGTAACCAACGTAATATGAAAGTGTACATGAGTTATATAGATTTGTAATATTATAAGAAATATTTATGTTCAAGTATGCCCAATTGTAATAATTGTAATACTTTTACTTAAGATACAAAAAAGTGCAATTTTGACGAAGTACACTACAATCGTCATATTTCAAAATGATATTACTTCACAGTAAGTTATGCCTAAAAGGTTTATATAAATTAGATCACCCACTGTCATGTCCCAGGCTCCCATATAGTTGTGAGCATACCTGGAGTGTTTGCTGCCACTGTTGCTGTAATCCGATTCCTTAGTTCATTCACAGTAGTTGCAAATGGAGGCACGTAAATAGTACCTTTAATATGCACCTACAAAACAATCATATACATTGAGGTCTGGTGACCGAGGAGACCATTCATGTAGTTAGATGACGGGGGATTTTTGATACCCAGTTTTTAATCATGTCTGGCAAAAGGGTGAAGAAGAAGAAAGGTGTTTTATAAAGCTTTTACTAAAGCATTCATGTTTAGTTGCTGAAAGTTGGCCATTTTTCCTGATGGCGTCCAGTGTCGATCATAATTTTCCTACGAACTATCTCCTGATAATTTTCCGACCTTGAATAAGCATGTAAATATATAGACAACTTTCAATGCTGTAACCGGAAATACAGGTTGCTTATACTACATACAAACCATTACTTTTTCACTGGCCTTGAGGGTTACCTGACATGTCGTACATCGAACGTGTGTTGGATATGCCTCCTCAGTACATTTTGTCACGGTTCATCTGCACACTGTTTCCATTACTTTTGGACTCGAATAAAAGAAGCTTGGTTCGCGATGCCTCGGCAGCTCATCAGACCCCTGTTTGATTTTATGCCACGACGATTCCAAGCAGTAGACTTCACACCACACCGATTTATCAATCTTAGAGATATTCTATAGTTCTGAAAATGTAATAATTTGATTGTACTGTAGTTGTGTATTGAGTTTGTGACGTAAATTTCATACAATTTCCATATGGACGGGTGAAAGTTTCAATTGTATAAGTAATATTTTCTTGTCTGAGCAATAACACTTTTCTTATAAACAGAAAAACTGTTTTATCACTAGAAATTTGACAGCCATCTATTGAAGTCTCCATCTTTCAGAATGAAGCTCTGCCCTACTTCAAATTTTCTGTTAACATTGACTTATGTCGATCTGATTTCCATGTCTAAATCAGTTTTTTGATAAAGTATCCTACGTCCGTGTAACTTCAACCGTACATGTATTATTTTAGAAGTTGCAATTTTTACAAACAAAAGTGAAAAATTATCGTAATAGTAATGCAGCTTACGTCATCACTGGCAGGTTATAGAAATAAATTAGTAAACTTTAGCATACAACAGACTTTTGTAAAAGTTTCTGATTTAATAATAACCTTCCCTAATATCATCCAATTATTTCAATTTACTGCTTTTCGTTTTCCAACTCCATATTTTTCATTGTGTCTCATTTTTTGTGTAACACAAAGTTTATTGAGCTTCTCTGCGTTAACAAATGAAAATGAAATAATTAGTTTTACGTCCCACGCTTATGACGGTTAGGCTAAAGGAGACGGTTATGATTAGAAATGAGTGAAATGGTGGAATGAAGAAAGTGAGAGCAAACGGGAGAACCCCGAGAAAACCGGCGAGCAGGAATTAATGGCAAAATGCTATAAATGCCATATTATTGTAGAGGAAGTATGTTCTCATTTTCTTGATGTTGATATTCTCGTGTCAAATGTGAGAAATGATTTCGGAAAGCTCCCTTGGGAATCAGTTCCTTTCTCAAATTAGGCCCTGAACTTCTGGTCCCATCACAGCTCGTCATAATGAGATGGTGTGCATGGATTACAGCTGTTCTCTATTATGCTAAGAATTTCGAATCCATCAAAAGAATAGTTGATGGTTTAATGAATATGATGAGTCTTCAATTAACATTGCGCAAAATTTCCTTAAGAAGAATTCTTTGATAAATCACCTGACTTTCATTGCAACACATTTTGCAAAGTGGACAGAGGCTATTACCAAACTTAAAAATAAAGAATCTATTTAGTTTTCTGCAAACTTTCAATGATGCTGTCAATGGTCTAAGTGTTGTACCTGATGGCAAGTGCGCACACATTTGACGAAAGTGTGATTGTTTTACAAGTGCTAATCCAGTTTTATAAAAATTCTTCAACATTGCTATTGGTATGGAAGGTGATGCTTACGTAACTGTTGAAAGTGGCATAAATCTTTATCAAATTACCTGGTTCCAGTATGATTCAGTGACATCTTTATATATGGAAAGATCATCGTCATATCTAAAGTGAGTTCACCAAATCTTTAAGACTATGGAGAAAATTGAAAAGAACAAAAATATGTAATAACTTACTTAAGTGAAGATAAACTGCTAGAATAGTGTAAAATACTTCATTTTATATTTCTTGTGCTTTGAATGTCTTCTAAACTGCTAGCGGAACTACATGTGAATAAAGTGTGATAATGTTTTTGTGTGTATCATTTTGTTCCATTGTTACTACTGAAAGGTTGCGCAATTTGGAAGTTTCCAGAATTTTTAAATTGTAAGTACTAACTGTAAAATGAAACATTTTATTTCTTAGGATCCATATATTTTTAACCGACTAATAAACCAATTATAGACTTATACCGCCTTATGCAGAGTCGTTTTGAGATATGATTAACGTTATACTAAAGGACTGACTACTGCAGGAATAATATGTTAGTTGATCTCTTTAGTATGCTTCTAATCGCACGTCAGAACGACTCTGCATAAGGCCTATTGTGTTTAAATATTTTAGTGTCTATTTTGTAAAAAACGATATTTGTTTTATTTTGTCATTTTATCTGCTAATTTTGGGTTTTGATTTCGCAATTTTACCATCCATTTTGAACATTTTATTTTGCCATTAATTCTGGACTTCACTCATTAAGTTATAAATGGAAAGAAGAAAAAACATTTATATTCTTTATAACCTTGCTGTTTGCATTTTAGTTAGAAAACCGGCTACCAGCATTCGTTCGCTGATCGAGTAATAGCAATAGAAATTTTATAATCTAAATACTTTGTTGTATATTATTTACAGCAGGGGTAAAAGTGAGAGGGAACGAAGGTGGACGCCTTTCCCCACTTCCAAAAAATATATAGCGTTTCTCAACTTCCTAAAAAGTTTCCTCCACAACAAAATATATATATATATGGTGTCCCTCCACTTCCTGAAAAATTACAATGAATAAAAGAAGGCACAGGAGACGGCGTAGCGTTATCCATTACCCTACCTTTTGATATCCACTTTTACTCCTGATACACATGTTCAGAAGTATTCCCATTTAGCCGCATGGTTTTGACGAGTATATTGCAGGGTTCGATATTTGTTATTGTTTTTACTTTTGCAAGTTTAGCGACCCTTTTCAGTGCCTAAACTATGTTAGACATGGCCCTAAAAATTATGATGTAACCTGAATCACTGTAGTGTGTTCAATGCCCTCCCACTTGGAATTTTGCTGGACTAATAAAGGTTCTGGCGCTTACTCCGATTTAGTCCTAATTTAATTGGAAACCTATTATTTAAATATACATGAGAGAGCTGTAAGTCAAAATTACAGTAAAATAAGGAAAAAGATATTTATGTCCAACTGGCTGAATTTATCTGATTTTCCAAACTAGCTACATATTATTTAGTAGTATCAAATTTCTGAAATTTTCTAAAATATCATGCCTCAGGTGTGTATTTTATATTTTTTCACTATAGTAATATATATAAAAAAAGAACAGAAATATATTACCAACATTTCTTGTTGTGTTCCATTAACAAGGTCGGTTAATGGAAGAAAAAACGACCAGTTTTGGTCTCGGATGAAGAATCAATTGGGACACATTTGCGTCAGTGTTCGCAGATCGTACGTCGTATTACTCATTGTCTGCGCTTAGCGATTTTTCTTTTTTTCCTCTGTCATATATGTGTATGTTGTATTCTGTTCTTGTACCCCCCATTCCACACCATTCATCTCTAAATTACATCAGGAGAGCAAAAAACATCAAGTCAGTGACATAATAGGGATGGACGAGGTCGAGAGAGACCAGGATGCTTGACTTTTTTTGGTGAGAAAGGCTAAAAAATAATGTTATCACTTTTTCCACAGTATAATTAACAAAAACTGAAAATGGTCAGCTTGTTACCAAAGTTTCCTCGCTTGCTGATATAACAAATGTAACCAAAAAAGTATATATATCATATATTAGAGAACAACCGTTAAGTTTTGATAAACATACGAAAAATGTCAACCTACATACTGACTCAGAGCAATGGTTCATTGTAATAACAGGGCTGCTCGTTTTTGTATAAAGGGTGTATATGTGTGTGTGTGTGTGTCTGCGTGCGTGTATTTGTATACGTAGGTATGTACACATGTCCCTTGGTTATTGTTTGTGAAATCGAATTATAAACAAACAAACAAAAAATAATGAATTCATATACGCGGTTTCATTAATTCACAGAGACATAATTTTTTGCACTGCTTTTATCTAGCATAAATTTCGCGATGCGCAATGTTGACATTTGTGTGTTTAACTGGAAGCTAATTGGACAAGATTTTGTCTTTTGTTCAGATTAGTTTTTCCCTCTTTTTTTTAAAAAAAAAGTTGATAAAGAGGAGATTAAAAGGTATAAAAGAATCTAATAAAATAACATTCTAATATACAGCACTGCTTCCATATTCTATTCTAATTTAAGATCATATCGATGTATTTAAGATTCACCAAAGTTTTGAACGTATGCTCAGCTCACTATCTAGTTTCTTTACTGACTTAGTTTGAAACTCTCTAGTCTTTAGAGTACTAACCTACTCATTGATTTAGAGAACAAACTAGACACGCGAAATAATTTACGTAATTAATCTAACAACCTTTCGCTATACTTACGGGTTCACATAGACCAGTTACTGTTGGTCAACCCTTGCTTAACTGTAGTTGTAGACAAGAGTTTTCAATATTTATTCCTGGATATCATTTTTCCCACTTTATCTAATTTCCAATTTTATCAACCTTATTTAATTTACCTCATATCAAATTCTACAATAGGGGAGACCGGGGCTATTTGAGTATAGTAAGGGAAAACTCAAAATTTCCAAAAAATGACGCACTTTAGAGTTTTGATAATTAGACCATAATCAACATACATTATTATAGTAAAACATATTAAAGAATAAAGAACCTGTTAAATCATGGAAATTCAGGAAACGAATTTAAAATAAAAATGGCAGAATTCGAGATTAGGAAAAGTCACGGGGCTATTTGGATTTCTCAGGGGGCTATTTGGGTATTTCACTGTATCAACATTGTTTACATTAATCACATTAGTATTCATATATATATTATTAAATTATACCCTGTTATATATAATTTGTAAAAACATAAGTCAAAAGGAAAAGAAAATAAGTAGAGCAAATCTTTAAGAAAGGGTGTTAAGAATAAGTTAAGAATAAACTCCTTCAGCGTCCTAATAATACAGGGCTATTTATTTTCTTATCTGTTACATAATACCGTACACGTACAGGTTCGTCTGCGAGTAGTTTGACTTATCCTTTTTGAAATAAACCTTTGTAAAAGCAAAGAAAAAAGGCAACTCTGACAAAATAACATAAAAAGAAACGTCGTATCGTTTTCTATTCTACATTTTCTGCATTAATTTTCAGTAAATAAAAATAACACACATTAATAATGAAAACTTTAGTTCAAATTTAACTTTTAAAATAAAAACTGAACTGACAATAACACCTGTGTTTAAAATCACGTTTAACTAGTAGTCCTATACATTAAAATCAAATGTATAGTAAGAGAAAAACCAAACCTTGTGCTAGAGAAACCTAAGAGAATTATAATTATTTTTTATACGAACATCAGAGAAATCACTGTTTCTCAAACTTCTGAAATACGAGACAATGAAAGTTATCGAGAAATGTGAAACTCAGAGACACTTGCCGCATACAAACTGTTTTCTCCCATAAGCTCCATCACATATCTCATGGTACCATTGTTTACAATATTGGCAGCGAATCCACTTCCCTTTACCGACTGATTCTTTAGAGTAATATTTCACATTGCAAAATCCGCATGGTACATCGTCCTCGGATTTATTCTGATCACTATCATTATCACGTGCAGCATACGTAACACTTGAGGTCATAGGTCTGTTTAGTATTGTCTTCTTAATGCTTTTCTTTTTCGAGCCAGTTTTGCCAAATCCCTTCACTGATAACTTCCGTTTCATACGAAGTTGTTGGACATTTTCGGAAGAATGAGTAGGCGAGTAGTTCGCTTCTTTTTCGTGGAGATACTTTTGACATTTTTTGTAGGAGTGCGAAGAATTTGAAAGAACGTCGATGTTGAGCATGATGGTGTTGCTGATGGACGTTCTTCAGATTCTGATGCTGAAGTTGAAAAGGGAATCTCTGCTGTTGTTTTAACTCCTGCAGTTGAACTTAAACTTGTATCTTCCGGTGAGGTGAGAGTTGTACAAGTGATATCGTTTCTTTTGCTTGCAAATTCAGTAGTGTTGAATAAACTGGCGGAAAGAAACTTATCTTCAGGAATGGCACCTGGGTTGTATGGATATATGCCTGTACAACTGAATCCCTGTATAGCATATGATGGAATTGCTGCTCTATCCCATGTATTCTTAAATATCTTTCCAAAACTGGCTTTCGTAATTCGATTATCACCTGAACTTCCGGGCTCTGATGGACTGATGTTATAAAAGTACTTCGTAGCTTCTTGATGATAAAAAGTCTTCATAGGTTTAAATAGTGCTCTATCTAGAGGCTGTAATACATGAGTGCTAAGAGGCGGCAAGCACAAAAGTTCAATGCCATGTTGCTCACAAAATTCCAGAGCTTGTAGCGAACAATGAGAAATATGCCCATCCAAAATTAATAAACATTTTCCCTCAACCCTGTTTGTTTGAAAAAACTCGAGCCACCTAACAAACAGTTCTTCATTAACGTAACCATTATCTGATAAGGAAACATGAGAACCAGGTGGTAGATTGTTTATGAATTCTTCTCTCATGCGCTGACCTTTAAAAATAACAAATGGTGGGATGTATTGTCCAACTGCGTTGCAAGCAACTATTACGGTGACATTCTCGCCTCTTTCGACGTCAGTGAGAGCAACCACCTCTTTTTTCCCCTTCTTGGCAATGACCTTGCTTGGGTTGTTGTTAAGAGGAAAACATTTTTCATCCACGTTGTATATACGTTGTGGCTTTGTGTTGACACCAATCGTCGAAGAAACAGATTTCAACAGTTGAGAAAAGGCACTCACTGCTTCCTTATTAACGCCCTCAGCACGGGCTCTTGAAAGTCCCTCAGGCTTTCGTAATGATAAGTTCGGATGTCTTTTCATGAAACTTGAAAACCAATCCTCACCAGCTAATTCTTTGTTTTTCCAAGGATGCGGAATTTGATTTATCGTTACATATCGATGCACAGCTTTTCGAATCGTTTCAGGGGTGCAACCTAGTCCCTTTTCTGCAAGAGTCATAATTCGCAACACCAACTCTTCCTCCTGTTCGTTTGTCAGTACTGTGGGGTGTCCTATGACTTTCGGTTTTGCATTTTGAACTATTTAGTCTCAACCTTTCGATCTGCACTTTTCTTCGCAAAGTTTCAAAAGGAACATTGCAGAGCTGTGAAGCTCCACGCAAACTCAAATCACCTTTTGTTACACTTTTCACTGCCTTTTCCATGTCTTCATTATTTCACTTGTTGTATTTATGTTTTGGTTTGTATGTCCGTACCATCTAAAAAGAAAATAAAGTGTTTTGTTTTACATACATGGCCATATAAGAGGCTGAATCATAATACAAAATTAAGATTCATAAATTAAATATATTCACATCAGTTTACACCTGACTCACATAGCCCCCATTGACTCAAATAGCCCCATTTTTTCGACTCAAATAACCCCATTTTGCTAAAGCTTACGTAGGAACGTATTACTTTCACACGAAACAGAGGAGAACACCAAAACTTGCGGTTATAACATGTGGACGTTCGGTTTTACGCGTACGGTAATAACTTTACAAATGTTTGCATTTACACAGATTCAGCGCCTTATGTCATAGAAACACAATTTTATATCAGAGCAAAATATGAAGTATTGCAACTCACCTTGCTCAGAATAGTCGCACATTCACAGCAAGCGATAAGAAACTTGAAGATCAAAGATATACACAATCTTCCCTTAGCCAACGAACTCACAACTGAACGTAGGTTCAGCGTACTGGTGCGCATATTAAATGCGCAGCGACCTTTTTTCTTAAGTTTGACCCAAATAGCCCCTTGACTCAAATAGCCCCGGTCTCCCCTACATCCAGTGTACATCTTTTATGATATACACAACTTATGAAAAATTAAAATTATTTTTGTGTTGTAGGGAGAAAAGATGATAAAAGTTTAGAGTTTCCTTACAGCATCTGAGACCTATAGTTCAATTCACTGTAATAGGTTTAAATTTCAATGTTCTCTGACCAGAAATCGAACTCAGGAACCCATTCCCTATCAACTAAACTAGCGAAGAAAACTGACACTTAAAAGTATGTTTTAATTATCCATACAGAGTATTTTATTTTCCTCGGCCAGTGAATATCAAAAGTCTACAAAACTCATAAAGTTATTGTAGAAAGTCATCTGACACAGTCGAATTGCGTATGATATTAGGTTGGTAATCGCAATGTTAGTCGGTCACAACTTCGAATCTACCTCAGTTCATGTATCTTATGTATTTTTCTTTCTTTTTCAACGTTGTTTATCGTTGTTTGTTTCTTATCGTCTCCTTAAGGGACAAAAAATTAAAAATATTCTACTATACGATGCAATTATGCATATACACAACTCTAACAATGGCACAATTAGTTTTCGACATCTACACATAAGTAAGGTTAGTGGTACGACTGACAGCTGATGATCATGATGATTCATTTGTAGCTCTAGCAAAAATCTGCGGTGTACAATGAAATTTTGTTCGGAAGGCATTTGATTATATATATATATATATATATATATATATATATATATATATATATATATATATATATATATATATATATCCTATTTGGGCACTTAGTGACCCAATATTAAATGAGGAGGTAAATGTTCTATAGAATATACACGTATTATTTTCATCAAACTAACTTTAGCATTGTGTGGCTGGCAATGTACACCGTGTACTATTTGTGACAAAATGAAATATTATATTTTAAAAACATTTTCTAGATACTTAAAATGAAAAAAATACGGTATGAAAACGGGTCTTTTGTAACATTCGCATTCTTCCATACTTAGGTGCATTAATATTTTCCTTGTAACACTGACTAGAAGAAATTTTTGGTTTCTCAATATGAAGTCCAATTATAGCGCCAATGCCTATGACTTCAACAACATACAATTTGAACTCACCACCAGAATTGGATTGCAATTAATTTAACACAAAAAAAATATCCATATATTGACACTTTTCCAACAATTCGTAAAGTTATTATGCCTACAGTACATGAGGGCATATATACAAACTCTACAAAGATGGTATTTGTCTCTTTTTCTTTTAAATAATTTGCAACATGTGTGATACTAAGGTGTTTACAAATTTTGAATTTGAATATAGAAAATCACACAGTACTAAGAGGAGTATGTTTTATTGGAAATTGTAATGGTAAATACTTGTCCTGTCATTAACATCAAAAAGAAGTGAGTAACTTATTTATTATACTGAATTTATTATTCTTAAAAAATAAAATGTTTGAAATATTTCGGGGAAGATTTTGACCCGAAAACATTCCAATACCGTAAGCCCATGCTGGAAATCCATATATATATATATATATATATATATATATATATATATATATATATATATATATATTCCAGAACCCAACCGAATAGAAGTAACAATCGCTATAAATAAGTCAAAGAACACAAATCTCAGGGTATAGACGAAATTCTGACTGAGCTAATTTTAGCTGAAGGCGAAAAATTGCGGAACAAGATACACAAATTCATTCCCCTTATCTGGAACACAGGAAGAATTGCCACAAGAATGGAAAGAATCAATCATTGTTCCAATTCACAAGAGAGGCGACAAAACTGACTGTAATAATTATGGAGGCATTTCTCTTTTGTTAACATCCTATAAAATCCTTTCAAATATTCTATTAGCAAGAGCGACCCCATACGCAGATGAAATTATTGGAGATTATCAGTGCGGATTTAGACGAAATCGATCAACTATCGACCAAATATTTACCATTCGCCATATACTCGAAAAGAAGTGGGAATACAATACCCCGGTATATCAACTATATATTGATTTATACAACATTCTTACAGAAACTGGAATACCGAGAAAGCTAATTAGATTAATTAAGATATGTTTAAATAAATCCCAAAGTAAAGTCCGGCTAGGGAAATTTTTGTCCACGAGCTTTCACGTGGAAAATGGCCTGAAACGAGGTGATGCGTTGTCGCCATTATTATTTAACTTTGTGCTGGAATACGCTATAACGAAAATCAAAGATAGCAACCAGGGCCTAGAGTTGAACGGCATTCACCAGATTATGACATATGCTGATGATAGGAGAACAATAGAAAGAAATGCAAAGATCT
The DNA here is from genome assembly GCF_964235325.1 of Thermobia domestica. Taxonomy (NCBI): domain Eukaryota; kingdom Metazoa; phylum Arthropoda; class Insecta; order Zygentoma; family Lepismatidae; genus Thermobia; species Thermobia domestica. The sequence continues at coordinate 142,715,629 of NC_137458.1, forward strand.
TATTAAACGCTTGCAGGGACATGGGTTTAGAAGTAAATGCAGAGAAAGCTAAATACACAGAAATGCGTCGGGACCGTAATACTGCAAATTATGAATACGTTAAAATATTAAATAATACTTTTGAAATAGTTGATACTTTCAAGTATCTAGGATCAATATTAACAGACGAAAATCATATTCACGAAGAAACTAAACGTCGACTAAAAGCAGGGAATTCGTGTTACTACTAGGTTCAAAATCTCTTGTCGTCGCGAATTCTGTCGAGGAATTTGAAGCTTAAAATATATAAAATGATAATCATGCCTGTTGTTCTGTATGGTTGCGAAACATGGTCGCTTACTCTGAGAGATGAACATAGACTGAAAGTATTTGAGAACAAGATCCGGAGACGAATATTCTGACCCAAGAGGAACGGGAATGGCGGAATCTTCATAACGAGGAACCACCTAATTTATACGGTTTACCCAACATTGTTAGGGTCATCAGTTTAGGAGGCTTAGGTGGGCAGGTCATGTAGCGAGAATGGGAGAAAGTAGAAACGCTTTCAAAGTCTTGACTGGAAGACCAATCGGAAAACAACCATTAGGAAGACCTAGGCGCAGATGGGAGGACAATATTAAGATAGATCTCGCAGAGATAGGAATACAAGGTAGAAACTGGATCCAAGGATAGAAGTCAGCGGAGAGCTTTTGTGAAAGCGGCATAGAGCCTCCGAGCTTCATAGGCCATAGATATATATATATATATATATATATATATATATATATATATATATATATATATATATATATATATATATATATATATATATATATATATATATATATATATATATATATATATATTAGAGTGGAGCTAAATGGGGGTCGATTATCAAAAGTTGTCCAACGGAATAGCACTAGGGGTCAAAAGTTGTGTATTTCTAGTATAACATTCGTGATTCTTTTCATAATCTTTGTACTTCATTTTCATTCCCCGCAAGAGCTTTACAATTTTGCATTTTTTTAAAAAATGAAAATCTGAATTATTTAAAAATATTTATTTTGTTAAGCTGCCCAATGAAATCGAACTACGTGACAAAAGTTGCATAATGACTAGATTTACTACACCATTCATATTTTTAAAAATAATTTGGATCTTCGTTCTCAGCAAGGGCCTGAAATATTGCAGTTTTTATGGTAAATTTCGAAATTTGACTTAAAATGTTAAAAAAGTTTTTAAATCCCCCAAATCACTTCACATTAGCTCAAGAAAGATTTGCGTTCACTAGCATAACACCCATGGTTTTAAAATAATTTTCGTGCTTCATCTTATTACCTGCAGGAGCCTTAACATTTTCGAATTTATACAGTAAATCTCAAAATTCCGTGAAGACACTAACAATTTTCAAGTACTGTCAAACAATATCCTACTGTTCTATAGAATGTCAAGCCTTGTGTGTAACTAGCAAAATTTCGATGATTTTTAAAAATATTTTTCCTTCATCTTCGTTACCTCCAACAAGTTTTAAAATGAAGTTTCACTGCAATATCTAAAAATACATTGAGCATAATATTAAGATATGTTATGTAAATTTAACAATTTTGTATTGAAATTATTTGTGATTTACAACTCTTTGCTGGTTTCCAGAACCACCCAGAACTCACAACGAAGAGGTGAATGCATGTAGAGTTCCGCCCATCCCCCTATCCCATCCACCCTTGGAAATTCTCTCTTTAACTCGTTAGATTGTATTCAGATTGATTCGAATGTGGGCATAATATTGACCTATACAAAAGTTGCTCTGATAAACCCATCTCAAGCTAAGACACCACACACTTCAGACGAAGCTTCGGTAACAGTTTTAATGCACCTCTTGACTGCTTGAGTATGATATGGAAAATGGAAAACAGACGGAAGGACAGACGAACCTTCTGTTACTCATTTCTGTAGATCCTCCTCCGACAAATGGCTTATCAGGTGTGGGTCGGTTACTTTGCGTTCCTGCCACTTGATTAGGTCAATATAATCCTGAGCTTTGAAGTGTATTGCTGGAATACTGCTGGAGTACAGAAGGTGTTTGGTTTGAGCTTTTTGACGTTGCATCAAGGATTCTACGCATAGCTAGTTCTCGAATATTCTTTCGATCATCGGCGAGCGAGCATATAAATACCTCTGGATGCGCGAAGAAACCATTGCGCTGAATTGTCCTATCTACAATGAGCTTCTGTTCATTACTTAAGTTCCGTGAAAAGGCTATAGTGGGATCTAAGTTCACAGGAGCATCGTTCATCGTTCATTTAATGTAAAACTACATCGAAGCCTACACTTTCATGATGAATGTAACCAGCTCCTTCAAGTTCGAAGGTGGGTCGGTAGTGCTTAGGTACACTTTAAGCACTCTGTTGGTAGTAGTGATCCATCTTGGATAGGATAAAATTCCAGGACTTCTTGATGCAAGATTCAGTGGGGGAGCTCGGTCGGAAAAGTGTAAAAAGCTTTTTCAGGTTAATCATCCTGAATGAGTTTTTTCTGGGTTTTCCTCATTCACACCAAACAAATGCCGGGGTGATACCTAACATGTAGGTCCCAAGCTGCTTCCTTCCATTTCCCCGGATAGTGTGCTCACCGAAGGAGTCATCACTCAACAGTGACGGGTTAAAATGTTCAAAGATGGCAAAAGCCCTGAAATCTAAATCCTAAATCCTTGATGGAAGATTCGGTGAACACTCACCAGCAGAGATTGCTTTGCAAATATTCCACATATATCTTTGATCTGTACTAACGTTTCTTACGTTTCTTTTTCCATGGCCGGAAAACTTCCTTTAATCGCTTAAAAGTTAATGATTGGAACATCCTCACAGTTGGGTTAAACCGTTTTCTATAGTTCCCGAGAATTTTGGAGGATCCATTGATGCGTCATTTAAATTCTCTAGTTATACATTAGAATATACCGATACCATAAAGGCTGCAAAATTTCAGGCCCTTGCGGAAATGAAGATGCAAATTATTTTTAAAATCATGATGATGTAGTCAACCTAGTCATTATGCAACTTTTGCCAACTAGTTCGATTTCATTAGGCAGTTTTAAAAAAATTTCAACATATTCAAAAAACTCAAATTTTTATGAAAATTGTAAACATTTAAGGCTCTTGCGGGAAATGAAGATGAAGTACAAAAATTATTTTAAAAATCATGAATGTTATACTAGTTAATACACAACTTTTGACACCTAGTGGTATTTAATTGGACAACTTTGATTTTTTCCCTCCACCGTAATAGATATAATATAATCGACCTAATGACATAACTAGCTTTTATGTAATTATCCAAACTACTCACACACAAAAAGAGTTGCCTACGTGACTTCAACTTTACGGTTCATATATTTAGATAATTAGTAAACACGTGTATTTGTCAATAAGGGCAATATGTCATATATTAACACTAGTTCTAGTAATTAACCTAGTAACAATGTAGTTTTGGGCGATTAGATATATAGCAAAGCACCGTGCTACAAATTTAACTGTATATCATTTAATTAATTGAAAAATAACTAAATTAAGATAATTAAATCAGTAATTTTAAATTGTTTGTGTAGTAATTGGCCTAAGTTTCATTCAATATTGCTGATGATTCACGCGACTTTCAATTATCATCATGACTAATCTAAAATCCTGTGTTTTGATAACCAAATCACTGACGTTGCTGTTATTAGTAAGCAAGCGAGCTACATAACCAAGTTCTTATGCAACTTTGTAACCAAGTTGGCTACTTAAGTATGATAATTATTTACTGTATAAATTATCATTTCACAACACTTCCATACTTAAAATTATTATTCTCAATAAAGTTAGAGACTATGTATTTAAAAGAGATATTGAGAGGGAATGAAAGAGAGAGAGATTAGGATTGTCTTCCCTAATGCTCCGAAATAATCAAATACACATATTAATGTATGATACAACTTTCTCTCCTCATTAAAAGTTATTTAAGTTTTTCAAACTTCCAAACTACCTTATGAGTAAGTATGCATGGAAAGGCTTAATATAAATAATCTGTTCGTACTTTATGTATCATTAGATTTGTATCAAAAACATGAGGATGGTGCTGGAAACCCGGATTTAATTTTCGCTTATAGCTTATGTGGTTCGGACCCGAAGTTAAGCAGTCTCAAATAGCTTCGCTACTGAAAGAGATGTAAAAACTCTACAACCAACCAAAGTGGGGAAGAATGATAAGAGATACCGATAATTCAAAACGGAAATTGTAGATATTCTACTCTGTGTTCAACATTGTAACCTTTGAGTTTAGAATTCGTTTCACAATGTAATACAAAACTCAAGAACTAGGATATTTACCTTAAGCTAAGGAGGATTCAATTCTACTTATGCAAAAAAAAAAAAAAAAATAATAATAATAATAATAATAATAATAATAATAAAATAAAAGTCTGACATTCGAACATGTTCTGCACAGATTAAATTTTAGACAGGCTATATTAAATATAGGATATGCAGTTAGTATACCTCGCATTGAATTCATTAACGCCTAGATTTTCAAAAGTTTAGAGCAGCATGTGCAACAACCGGCCCACAGGCCGGTTGCGGCAAACTGAACCCTTTCATCCAGTCCGCATGATCCGTTATTGAAAATGTATTTTTTAAGAAACCTCTTTGGAACCTGAATTGAACTGTTTTCCTAGATGGCTGATGTTCACCTTAAAAATATCCTTCGCGTTGGAACATTCAATTTACCATTGATCATTGAGAGACTTTTCTGCGTTTGTTTAATAAGTAAATATTTTGGTCACCGTTATAGCAGTTTTCCTGTTTCAGTGATATTACTGTACGACGAACAAGTTCCTCCATGAATATAGCTATTCAATTCTTGCAAAAATATTATACATTATCTCGTACAACCCTCCGCACCAGTAAGGCCTTTGTGATTGGCCCACCGTCTATTCCAACTTGCACATGCCTAGTTTACAGGAATCCTTGTTAAACATTTGAATCACTTTGGCAGAATGAGAGAAAATAATTCCCGTCCGCACCAAGGACTCTTCCCAGATCATCAAATTGATAGGTGGGCACGTTACCGTTACTCTTTTCATCTTACGTAAAAGAAACTAACAAAGTATAATTGTTATAGAATTAAAATCAAACTGTGTGACTAGTGATGGGCAATGGGAATATTCCCGATGGGAAGGAAAATTAAAAATGGGAATATTCCCGGGTTTTTTCCCTGGCATATAAATTCCCGGGAAGGAATTTACTTCCATTTCTTTACTTTATTTTCCAAATTATAAGATCTACATAACTAATTAGTTTCTTTTCATTTATTATTATATATTTGTAGGCTTTAAATCATTTGAATGTTTAAAGAATGAAATTCGTTGACCGTACTTTATATATCTAATTAATAACATGATTTTTTAAAGTTACATTTCCATTTGCGCTAGAAAGTAGCAAAGAACTAATTTATAAACAATGAACAGGAACCAGTTTGTAAAGTAATGTAGAAATTATGTAGAAATAGAGATGAAGTACAGTTAATACACACCGAATCACCCTTAGTAATAGACGTTGATCTATCTGCTCTCAATGACTCGAATTTCTGAATAGGTACCCGGACTTCTCTTACATGTGAATTAACGCATGACATTTCGAGAAATAGGTAGATACAAAAGGTCGTGTGTGGCAATGATACCTGCAAAATTCTAAAGATAAGTCAGTATCTTCCAAATATTATGGACATAAATATGTATGTATAAATGTTGATAAAGTGGTGAGACATGTGTTTTCTGGCAGTTACCCAATCTAACTTGTTTATAACATTTAAAAATTTTAATATGTTTATATCAGTAGTACGGTTAAGTTTGGAATATCCACTTACATATAAATTTAAACTATTTAGCGGTGTAAAAGTATGTCGACTTTGTATGCCAAATACTTTTTTTCAACATAGGGCCTATTTACTCGCATAACACATATTGTAAGTAAATATATTCTACATTTACGTTTATTTTTTAAATATAATAAAATAACATAATACCGTTCAGAATATACATTTTAAGAAATCCTCTGGAGACAACAGTAATAAATATACTGTGATTAAAAAACGAATTTAAATTTGAAATCAATATAGTAATAGAATGCAATTTTCTTTGTCTATGTACATAAATTCCATGAATATTCTTATTTTTGGAAATTTTCCCGGGAATCTTCCCAGGGAATATTCTCAAAAAATATCTTCCCGGGAATTTGCCCATTACTATGTGTGACTAAGGTAATGTATAAAAAGTGTTTAGAATAAAACGTGTATCGATCTAATAATTCGATAAACCTATCTGAATTTACATGCTTGCTTTACGTTGTAATTACTTTGAAATTATTGATGAAGTAAAATATAATAAAAAGTTAAAACGAACTTGTAGTTAAGGAAGATGTTTTCAGAAAGATAGAGTAAACAATGATTTGTTGTTATTTCGTTGAAAACATACATCTGCTAGTTCAATGAACTATTGATGTGTTGGTTTCCATGCTATCTACTCATACCAATAATATTCTCTCTCTTTGCGTCTGTATGCTTTCAAACCTTTCTGCTTAAAAAAAGATGACCCGAGCTATGAATTACAGGCGGTCGGTATCGGCAACCGCCCCGTATAAATCTTTCAAACCCAAGACATCTTCTTTTTTCCTACTACTCCTCGCTTTCTCTCCCACACTCTCACCACTTCCTTATTCCCCCAGAATTCCTTTCGTTTTCCGTTTCCTCCCTTTTTCTTCTCTCTCTATCTCTCTCACCATTCTACCACACAATCTTACCTTCCATTCCTCTCCAAATTCCTTCAAGCAACTTGAAAACAGCTTTTTGAAATTCCACAAGTAGTTATGTTTTCTTCCCTTTTTTTTTACTCTTTTTAACTACTTTTTTATGTTTCTTTTTATTCTTTATTCTTATTTTGTATGGAAGAGGAAGCGGAACGTTTACCATTGTTTCCTCTCCTTCTTATCAGATATTCGTCCTGTCTTTATAAGCAAAGAACACGACAAATTTTTATATATTTGCTTCTTTTTTTCCTTTTCTTTATTCTCAATTCGAACGTTTTCTTTTTTATAACTTCTTCTCTTCCTTCTTGGAAACAAACGATGAAAGCAATAATCGAAATTCTTTTCCTGTTTCTTAGGAGTTTTAGCGTATTTTGATCTCTTTCTACCAACCTTTGGAAATCCTCATATTCTTCTATGGCGACTGAATCTGATGTTTCGTACTTCACTGTAATATATTCTGCTTCATGAAAGGAGATTGCAAGTATTTCAATGATATTATAACACTCTAGATATCACTTAAACAAATAAAATATTTTCTACTTACATTTTCTTTGTGTTCAAAACGTTTATTATTTTACAGAATATTTCGCCTTGTCGAAATAGACTTTGTTAAGCACACAAGAATCTTGTAAAGCTTGCTGTTTCTTGAAACCGAAGTGTAAGAAAAATTAAAAGTATTAGAATTTTAAGGGAAGATGAAGTGAAATCTTTGAGCTTTATATTCCACAATTAAGACCGTATGAGCTAAAGAAGACGATGATGATGAGAAATGAATGAAATGGTGGAATGAAGAAAGTGGGAGGAAAAGGGAGAATACAGAAAAAACCCGCTCACATGGTGTTTGTCCACCACAAAGCTCACTTGACGCGAGCTGGGATTGAACCATGAACCCCACACACTAGAAGTTAACGCTCTACCACTAAATCACCGCGGTCCTCAGAATTTTTTTGAGCATGCTGTTTGCATGCTGATTTATATTCTGTTCATTTTAGTTACCAAGTTTATGTCGACAACACATATAAGTTAGTGAGAAGATATTCTGTTTGTCAGTATTTAGAGAGGTTTGAGATACAAGTAGTTATGTTAATAAGTGACAAAAAAAAGTTAGTTTATGATGGATATTGATTTTTGTTCGTATATAATTGAAGTACACTATATCAGTGTTTCATTATATATGAAACTCGTCTGAATATTTTGTAAAATTAAGCACAGGCGTCTCTGGCAGGAGGGACGAAAGGGACGCGTTCCCTCCAATATTTTAAAGTAAAAAATATTCAATATTTTATTGTAATCATACTAACGACAGAATAACATAAATAACAATAATTATATTTATTTGAAATATAATTTTCAGGCTGTGAAACGATTATAACAGAGTTCTTGATATACATCAGGGGGTCCGTGAAGGTAAGCAGAAAGGTAACAAATTGAATCGAAGATAATAAACGGGTGGGCTTTGTAGTACCATTTTCTTTAATGCCCCCCTCGCAAATTTTATATGCCAGAAATGCCAGTGAAATGAAGACATCGTATTTTACGTTCAACTGCCGTTAAACAAGTGAACTTCCGTTCTGCGGATTAATAGTATCTACATTTTCATGTTTTGTGATGGTTCATATAAGATTGAAGCAAACAACGCAGACGTTAAAAAGAACCGTTATCAAATCAGTTCAATCCCATTGTGAAGAAGAAGAGAAATTATGGGTAAATATTGTTTTTCTCTATTAGTGTAATCGTTGTAATAAGTTTCAAAAATGAGTAACAAAAGTTGTTTGGTTAATATAATGAGACCAAAGCATAGCTTCTATTACTTCCGGCATTCAAAAATGAGTAACAGTAGCGTGATGTGAATATAAACACAAGTACGGTATATACAGACTTCTACAGAGTAGCCCATAATTATTTGTATGATGTTTGACATTGTAATATCTGTAATTCTGGAGAAAAGTTTCGGTATGATAACACTGTGTAGCCTAAGAGTTGGGATGACGGTCACTGGGTTTAGAACAGTTAGTGTATGTCAGACAGGACGGCGAAACGATTGTCTCTGGAACAGTGAAACATTCCCGAACCGTTGGATTGGTCGACCTGGGTCTGTGTAGTGGCCAGCTCGATCTCCCGATTTAAAATACCCTACTTTTTATTATGCGGTATTTTAAATGACAAAATGTATCAACATCACATACGCAATTTGGCCGAACTACGGGAAGCTATTATAGAAGAGTTCCACAGGAAACCAGTACGGGCCTGTCAAGCTGCTTGTGATAACGTTATCTTCGTCTCCAGGCAGCATCGATTGGGATGGGGTTGGTGGACCATGTCATGGAGAACAGAGATTGTAAGGAAAGGTATGAGAGTAATGCTTTTATGTGCAAGTTATGTTGCTAGTTCTTTACCACAGTCTTTGAAACATCATATATGTACATAATTATGGGCCACTCTGTGGTTAGAAAGTCTGCGTAAAAGATACCTTTGAAATGTCTCTATTATTTAAAGCTCTACTGGGAAGCCTTCAAACAGACGCAAGATTGGGAAAGTCAAGAAAATATGTTGAAAATGCCAATGGCATCTACAAGATGGATGTAACACTAGAACATTTATTTCTAGAATGTAATGAAACCAGAAATCTAAAGGACACACTGAGTTTGCAAGAAAACTATGGAAGAAAAAGAAGGGAAAAGACTACATCTCGCAAGTTCTAAAGCTAGAGTGAGCAGCTTTCAGATACATTATTTATACGTATCAATGGCGTATTTACGATTTTGTTTCGGGAGGGGCTTTGCTTAGTTTCGGGGGAGATTGCCTGAAAATGTGAAAATTCTGCAAGTTATGTCATATACTTCACTATAGTAAGTAAGATTTCGGGGAGCTTAAGCCCGGAAGCCCCCCTAAATACGCCACTGATACGTATATACAGTTAAGAGAAATCTGGGGTACAATAAATACATTATTTGTGATACCTTTATTTAGGATTCACACATGTGGTACAGGAATACTTCGATTATCGAGTTATCGCGGCTTATAATTGATACAAATATTTCCATTATTTCGCTCAAAATTAGAATTATCGCGTACGTGAGATGTAACCCACTACATATGAAACCATACTCTAATTACATAATAGTTCGAGATTCCACTCTCCAGATAGTGATATTGAAAGGGTTCACTCCAGCAGACGGCTCTACCAAAAACAAAATTTATAGGTAAAATACAATGTCAAACACTTTTTGTAAAAGAAGAGGAGTGTGAATATAAGTAATTTCAGTTAGTGGATATCATATTGAAATATATTTTGAATGGTAATGAACGTATTCTAAGTGTAACTATTTACTGAAGCGGAAGGCGGAAGAGTACAAGGGCGCGAAAAAGGTAGAAATAATCGGCGGGAATATTCTGTTCGTGTTAGCAATGGACGTTTGCGATCCATGTAATGCAATATACGATTCTATTACAAAGAATTGTGCGATAAAGAGCGTAATATTATTGTGGTTTGTGCATTAGCTCCTCATTTAGTGCATGCTGTGCAAGAAGAAACCGGAAAATGCAACAGATGTGTGAAAATTTGGTAGAGCCGTCTGTCTCGAGTAATGCCATTGAAAGATAGTGTATAACTAAAGATTAAAGAATAATTTTGTTTTTCACAAACCTTTATTTTTTTAATTAACATATTTAATGTTTCTTTTCATATTATCTGTAAACTTAAATTTATATATTTGAATAGTCATTAGTAACAATTATCACTGTTTACAATTAATCATTTTATAAGCATTATTTGTCCTAATTATCACTGATTCGTTTATTCTTATATTTGTCGTGATAACAATGTTTGCGATAATCAGGGTATCCTTTTTCTGGAAGAACATTCTATTGTTTTGGGTGCCTTTAATCAGAGTCTCTTCTTACTATCATGATCGTAGATATTATGTCACTATTCGCATGTCATTTGCCGTAAAAGAGAAACTTCCATGCATCACGTTCTTCAGCTAACCTCTTAGTCTTTACGTAAGATTTTTTGAGTTTTCATACCGTCCATCAACTATAGCCTCTTTCGCTTAGTCCTTCATTTTCTTTCCACCGTACTTTTTAGATATCCTCATAATATAGTTCCTTCTTAGTCAATGTCTCAACCAGTTTCTCTTCGTCTTTCTAATTAAACCTAAAATTATAATTTTCTTCCCACCACGTCCAACATCTCATTCGTTTGCCGTTCGAACCAACTAATTATCTTCCTTCTTCTCAGCATCCACATTTGAAAACCCTCCACTGTTTTCTTAATAACTTTTGTGTAATGTCCGTGTCCCTATCTCATGGAGTACAGTACTCCACATTGGAACATTTCAAAAGTCTTTTTCTTAATATTTATTCAAGGACCCACAAAACAAACGTTTCACCATTCCTATTCTTGTTTCTAATTCACGTTCACACTGCTTTAACTCAATGCTGTTTGTTGAAACTATTCTTCAAGAAGACCATTCTGTTTGAGCAAAATCGTACGATTTATCAAATGTTTTCTACAAAGTTTTCTACATAAAGCATACATAAAAAAAGAAAGAAATTGCAGTGATTCAGTCCTGCGTACAATTGACGATTGATTTGGTAGAAACGTATACCTAAAGAGGTTCGTTAGAAACTCGGTTTTTCTCCTATTGATTAAAGGTAACGGGATTTTTAGCCAATACATTGCATGGGGGATTCTCTGCTCCTTCTCTTCGCTTCATCTTCAGTGGTGAGGGATGCCCAAAGCTGTCTTGTTGGGAGACTCCAGAGGGATTTTCCGGTCCCGATGGTCATCTGTCTTCGCCCTAATTACTTCCTTTCTCAAGCGGATTCTGAAGAGAGATCCAAACAAGGGAAAACGAGCAGAAAGAAGGCCTTCAGCAGAAGACTAAGTATACGCACGAACTGAGGTAATGGTACTGAAAACGATAAAAAGAAAAAAAAAATAAATAAATGTAGAAAATCACCAGTAAAGATTCGAGTTAAAGGATTTCAACAACAGATTTAAAAAAAAAAAAAAAGATGAAAATTTTGAATAGGAATGAAAGAAACGCTCTGAAAAAGAGGGAATTTTAAAACATGAAATTCGAGTTCGTTAAATGTTGTCTCCATTCTTACCAATAACAATGAAATTGTAATTTAAAGAAAGGGTACAGCGCTATATATACTTTCTCCCTGAAAAGCATATTTTGAATTCTCGCAGTAGTTAGATTCTCTTTTACAGTACTGTTTGAAAGCCAGTGTACAACAACATTATAGTAAGCTTATTAACGATTAGAGCAATCCATGTTGTCTTTTATTTGCTTAATTTTTGATAACTATGCTCTTTTAATTTTTCCTAATTGTGCTTTATTTTACTTGATTGATCTCCCTCGTGGCTAATCGGAGAGTGTAGGAGTCTTCTTCACGGACGACCCGGATTTGGTTGCAGGCCGGAGGTTGCATGTTCTTCAGATCCCACTTAAGGTTCATGTTTTATATATCCTCGGTGCTAAAAGGAACGCTAAATCGAAATCCAACCAACAAGCTTTATTTTAACTTTTCTAAAACTTAAATACTCGAATGCAAATATTATTCTAAATACATTACGAGTATCGTGTTGTCTCAAGGAGTATATGTTTCATCGTAAGCCAAAAGGCGGTAGATGCATACCTTCTGCTAAGTATTGGTTTATTTTGCTACATACACTGTATAAACGTATTGGTAAGAATGGTTCTTGAGATCCTCTTTCCCGCTCGCCCACCACGTGACGAGCGCACTATGCTTGCGCGAGTACACAGGAACCCTTCTATCAGCAGTAGTACTAACTGAGGGATTATAACACCACGTTCCATCGGGGGAGGGAAGAAAATTATAATGAGAAAAAATCTTATAACAATCGTTAAGCAGGGTTGGAGATATTCACCGATGAAAAATTTGAATACGCGACAAAACGTACTAGTGACAAAACGTACCACCGACAAAACGTACCACTTACCCTGAGGGCTGCTTGTGAAAGGTTTTCTAAAAACACTTTAAATAACGACAAGCGACAAAACGTACCACTTGCCTGGAGGGCTACTTGCGAAGAGTCTTCCAATCAGCCATCAAATAATGTCAGGCGACAAAACGTACCACTTGATAGGACGGTATATAAGTATATATATATAGGCCAAAATAAGGTTAAAAGTTGAACAGATTGGTGCTGAGAAAAGTACCGATGCAAGACCAAGACTAAGACTAAGGCTAAGACTAAGACCATGCCTGCAAGATTCTCGCAACACCAAAACCAGCAAGAATTTTGCATGTGCAATATTTGAATATTTGCTGATTTCCATCACACTTTATCCAGGCTTTGGACCAGGGACGGATAGGCATTATTAGAGGGGTGCGGGCGCTTTCTCCCACAAAGGCCACCAGCATTTCAATGTCACAAAAATGAAATGCAGTTTTCTTTCTACAGTAAGTCAATAGTATTAACAATTGACAATTAAAACCAGATATTCTTTCATCAGTATATTATTCTGAATTGTTCAAAATATTATATGAAGTTCAAGGAGAACGTATTCTATATTACAAAATTAGCAGATGTTTTAGTGTACTAGTTTCTGATGCTACTGTATCTATCACTTCTGCATTCGAAATATTATTTTATAAATCTTTTTCAATAAACATCAACAAAATGTTTTCAAATGTTCCTGAGACATGGTACTCGTTAGCCTATTTTTAATGTATTTCAGTTTATTTCAATTTTGAAAACTTTCTTTCACATGTTACCTGAGTTACGGGCAAAGTCAATAAAAATTTGTATGCTGGAAACCTGGATAAGTATTACTGCACAAATTATAATTCTGCAAAATTAAAAAAGCAGCACATTGGACAATTTTGCAACACGTTTTGCATTCACTTTCCTTGTAAACAAATGTATTTTCTCCTAATTCTGAATCACTTGCACCATCAGCACAGTCATTTTTCCTCGATTGTGCTCGTCATCAAGACTGACTTTCAAGGAGTATGTAAGTTTATCGAAAGGCGCGTCTGAAAGTTCTGTTACTTGGTTAAAGTGGCTAGGGTCAAAATAATCCATAAAGTACATTGCTTGTTGAATCTTGAAGAAATACTCAAAACTACCATGTCCAATATTGTGTTGAATGCTTCGATGCAGTACCTGGTCATTGGATAGAAGCAGCTTCATCTTCATATTCAAAGGAAAAATCTTAGTCCATCTCTAAAGGCGAATTGTCGACAGGTCAATAGAAAAAAAAGAAATCACGTTCTAAGTCTTCAAATTTGTTATTGGCCCATTCTGCAAAGCTTAATGCTGCATTCTTTAACGGATTCAAAACCATCTCTCTACTCTTTCAGTTGGAACAGAGTAGTCTGCACCACAGGACTACACTAGCAGCACCCTCTATTTGGAGATAGTTTGACAGAGAGGTCGTCACTTGAAATATCTTAAGGAACATTTCTGCTGTCCGAATTGTTTTGAACTTGAGATCTTTTATATATCCTTTCGCTTTACACCTAGCTTTTGGTTTGATATTTTCTTTAGGAGCAATTTTCTTAATTGTTATGGTCAACTCTATATACAAAGCACTTTTTTGGTTCGAAAAATGGCCAAACTTTTTCTGAAAAACAGTGTGTTTTCTACCATCTTGCTTCCGCAATAACTGTAAGACGCCTTTGTTAACATTTGATCTTCCAAATGTACATTCGCTGATAAGACTCACGCATAAATATCGCACAGTCATTCAGCAGAACAATGACACAGAATCAATGCAATTTTTTGTCAGATCACATATGACATGATTGAGTATATGAGCGTAACACCACACGTGTAATCTGAGTTTCTTACTAGTTAAGCGGTTAGCGTATGCGACTTTGTCGTGGGAGACCTGGGTTCGATTCCCGGCGGGAGCTCATGTGCTTCGGATTTCCCGTAAATTAGTATGACCCGTCTCATATAGCCTCGCTGCTAAAAGGGCCGTTAAACTCAAAATCAACTGAATCACACGTTCGGTGACCTTATCTAAATTACTTTTAAGCGGAAGATCAAATTTGCTTAAGAAAGGAATAATATCCAAAAAGTTTCCATGATCTATAGCTGTGTCTTTCAGTTTATAGGCTGCTACATTTCCTCTGTAAATGGCCCTCTTTTACCAATGAGTTTCTGCACTTTGACAACTCGATACATTATCTGTCTGTTCTTCTCAACCTTATACTGCCGTTGTTTTACCTGTTCATAAGGAAGTAGTTTCTTAACATGAAGTAGTACGTTTTGTCGCGGATTAAATATCCGAAATGTTTTAATTAGTCCATGACAGGTTGTAATTTATATAAGTGGTACGTTTTGTCGTGGAATAAATATCAGAAATGCTTTAATTAATCCATGATAGGTTGTCATTTATGACAGGTCGTCAAAAGTGGTACGTTTTGTCGCGAAAATTCAAGTGGTACGTTTTGTCGCTGGTACGTTTTGTCGGGACACCCAACTTTATAGCTTCGTGAAGGATAAGAATCTCCTATCCGAGCCTTGAAATCATCACTAGTTCAACCAACTCCGAAAATATAAAGTAGAGAATCTAATACCACAATGATACCTAAACCATTGCTCACTACTTCCCAGAGGTCTGTAGCCGTCATTCCACAGTGGATTGAACGTGGTATCACATGTACTGAAACTATGTTGAGCATTCTGCTATAAAAAGAGAGTTTGATTGTTTAAATAAAGCTATAGCAGGATTTCTATTGTGTTTGCTGTGTATAACGAAAGAATCTATTGCAAATTTCAAAGTCGATTTTTTTTTTTAAGTAAGTGTGTTTGTATGATACTCTTCCTTGAAAAGCTCATAATCATAGTCCATTTTTTGTTATCAATAGGTTCTTTTTGTTTTCATATAATATTGCGTTCAGTCGGTACGGATATCTTACTCTTCGAAAAATGAAGATTGTGTTAAACGAGACATAACTGAACACACAAACCAATGTGACGTGAATAGCATACACAAGTGGCGATCAGTAATGTTTCCCACGAAATTAGAAAAAAAAAGGTTGGCTCGTCTCGATTCTCGGAAAACTTTTCTCGTCTGGTTCGGAAATTTGCTAGTCTTGTTTTGTAAACTTATTTTTAAAATATATATATTGTAATGTTTGGTAGAGTCAAATGATAGACCGGGTGTCTTTTCCCCTTCACCAAGTTTTATTACAAAATATAATATAATAAGTACAAATGTCTTTAATTCAATGTCTCTTCCTCAATGACCAAGTGAAGGAATACTAAATGTTTTGCTGGGTGCCCCTTCCACTCATGGCAGTTTCCAGAACACTTTAGCAGGTTGTTGGTTAGGCTTGGATTACAAGTTCAAGATGGATCCCTAGCCCAGTGCGACATAGGGTAAGGAAGAGGTGCTCCTAATCCACAGCGACATAGGAAGGTAAAGGTTAGGCGATCAGTTGGTCGACTGATCCTGGGTCTCTCGGTGGTCCTCTTTTTATTTGTCCTCCTCGGGTCCTTCCGTGAGGTCCGTCTGCTTTCGATGTTCCTCGGTCTTCCGTGTTGGCTTGCTGTCTGCTATGTTGTTTATAAATAATAGCACGTGTTGAGTTGACACGTGAGTCTGTTGTGATGTGGGGATCCTTGCAATATCTTCATTTTTTCCCTAAATTTTATCTAGAAGTTATAAGAAGCCTTCCGTGTCACGAAAGGTCCACGAAGACTCTGTTATAATACATTTAAACAATATTTATTATTGGAGTATTTTGTGTAATGATTTGCATGTCTGTAAACGTTGACAAATGCTCTTTATTATGTTCGTAAATCCCTTTACCTATTTACATTTTTGTAATAGGAATCATAATGTAGGTTATCTAAGACTTTAGTGTACTAGTTTTGCATACAAATACCGAGAAGCGTTCTGTCTCTTCTTAAAAAATGAGACGAGAATTATCTCATCTTTCTCGTTCCCTTGAATTTTAAAATGTACTTCTCATCTCGAAAACTAGACAACACGAGAAATTTCTCGTCTCGTCATTAAAACTAACTGACATTCGGCATCATCTTATTTTAGAACTGAAGAAAGTCTCAACAATGATTCAAAAATGTTT
Organism: Thermobia domestica; assembly: GCF_964235325.1. Taxonomy (NCBI): domain Eukaryota; kingdom Metazoa; phylum Arthropoda; class Insecta; order Zygentoma; family Lepismatidae; genus Thermobia; species Thermobia domestica. The sequence continues at coordinate 142,732,521 of NC_137458.1, forward strand.
TTCTGCTGTTTAAAACGAGACAGCTTCAATTTTGTCAAAACAATTATAAGGTAGAAATAAAACAGTTTCAAAATTTAGAAAAAAGAGAAGTCCTGCTAAAACTTAGATTCTTTCTGAAAGAACATCCCGCATTCGATAATGTTTATTTAGTAATTCTAGGCTAACGGGTACTCATGCTTGCTTATTACCCCCATCAGGAAGTCGTGGTCGGAAGGAGGGATTGCCACCTTCGACGATGGCGGGTCGCCGGAGGCAGACGGCACCAGTCCGCGGCGTCACGACGATCTACTTGTTCAAAGTTGCCGATCTTTTGCCGAGGCGGCAAGCGGTCAAAAATCGTAAAATAAAATGCCCTTTGCCGACTCTTTGCCGACTTTTGCCGACCGGCAGAGTCAGCAAAACAGCCGGAAAGGCCTCTTTACGACTCTCTGCCAACTCCTTATGCTGGCCTCTTTACGACGGCGCCGCTGGCGAATTTACTGCGCGTTTACGGCTGTTTGCCAACTGCTCGGCAAGGCAACTATTCGTCGCGGTCGAAAATCGCGCTGAAAGGCACCGGCAATCCGACCGCGGCATCTGGTCGGCATGGACAAATTGTCCGACTATAGGCGGCAGAATCCTGATGGGAACAATTCAATATACTTTGTAGTGATAAGCATTGCGTTTGAAATAATGTTCTGAAAGGGTACTTCCAGTTGCACCATTCGTGTCACCGTTGACATTGGTAAGGAAAAATTGATTCTGCTAATTTTTTGTTAATCGTTCGTCGAATGCTGAAACTGTGCTTAATGTGAATCACAAAGAAAGGAGAAGCAAAGAGGGTCAGTGGAATTTACCTGAAAGTATTACTTCTTCCCTCACAGCTGAGAAGCATATGTGAAGTGTGGTGCCTCCTGCAGGTAAAGGCATCTGGGAACCAAAAATTCTATCCTTATACAAATTACTTATTTTGTAATAGTGACAAAAACAAAATGTGAACAATGTTGTATGAGTAGTTGATGTAATCGTGGCACTAAATGTAGATGTTGGAATAGGGCTATCACACAACTACAGTTGTAACTTTCTTAACGTATGAGTTGGCAACATTGCTAGCATTCGAGTAGGGAAGGGAAGCTGTCTGCTGGGTCGGTTCTCAAGAATTCTTCTCTATAGTACGTACATACATACTCATATACATACAGTACATACGTACATACATACATATACAACATATACAGTAGAGTACATTGAATTGAATTCATTTTAACGTCCCGTTCAGCAGCGAGGCTATATGAGACGTGGACTCCGAACCACATGAACTCCCGCCGGGTACATGAAAAGTACTTAAAGTACAGTATACATACATACTACAGTATACTCACCCACCCACCCACCCAGCCACACACACACACACACCCCTGTTTGTCTACCCTACAAAAGGCGTATGCGAGCTGGGCCATAGGAAAACCGAGAATGCATTCATATCTACTTTAGTATTGAAGCTACTTTCCTGATACGTTTCCAAAAGTTGCGTCGGCAATAGAGCTACGTTCCCAGAGGCATCAGAATGCAATATCTCGTCCATGACTGGATGCGTACAAATGAGCACCCAAACCAACTGGGTATTTGCAAAACGAGTAACTGTAAAAAACGAAGACACTAACAAACAAACAAAGATAATGTGTGTAAAATGTGAGTTCAGTGAGTAAACGTGAGCAGTGCGATTAGAGCAATTGCTTTAAACACTAGTTAACTTTGTAGCAAATGAAACACATGGATTAATGCTGTTGACTTTCTTGGGTCTTCCAGTTTCTTTCCACATTTCCTTTCCACCAATTATTTCATAATCATTCAGTCTCATTAATCACCCGTCTGTTATAAGCTATAAAGTATAATCAAGGGATATAAAACTAGAAATTTCATTTGATTTCAAATGAAATAGCACATTGATTCAATTCCCGGAGAAGTTAGTTTGTGGTGGACAACATCGTTTCCATGAGTTTTCTCGGAGTACTCCCATTTCCTTCCACATTCTCATTCCACTAATTCTTCCATCGTCAGTCACTTATCTTAATCACCGCCTCCCTTAACCTAACGGCATAACGTGGGACGTTAAACTGTAAGATTTCATTTCATTTTGAAATGGAATGGCGAGACTAAAGTAGGGTTATATTTGTTTGTTTGTTCGCTGAAAGTTAGTGTTTCTTTTCAGCATCGAGGCTGTAATAGACGAAGACTTATAGGTGAAGGTGGAATCAGAACCACAATAATAGTTCATATTTTATTAATGCTACCATGAGACTATGTGACCAAAGGTCATGCTAGCTACAAGACCAGCGGGAGAACAATATTATATGCCTACAAGAAACACGAAACAAGCTACATTCTTCATACCAGGTGGGAGACCCGGATTCAATTCCCGGCGGGAGCTCATGTGATTTGGATTCAATGTTAATGAGTAGGTCAAGTCTCATATAGCCTTGCTGCTGAAAGGGACGTTAAATTCAAAATCAACTCAATTATTCGTACCATCGAATTTAATATTTTTGTTATAACGTGGAAAATGAAGTACTAAACGACAAGAATACTGCAAAACAAGATAGAATATAAAACAATAAAAGGCAGTAAGTTTAAAATTGTCAAGGAAAGGATTTTAAAAGGTTAAGACATTATCATGTTACTTGCGTTAACACTTAGCAACAACACACAAATATACTATTATACTATTGAACTAATATACTATTAGTTCATATACTATGACTAATATACTATTGAACGTCGTAATCTTCTATCACTTAAAATTTCTGTTTCTCTGAAATATTATAACATATTTGACTAATCCAATCAATTTATCTATTTTACTGTTTTAGCCGTAGTAACTATGAAACAAACCATAGCTTAAACTAATATGCAATGTTGTCAATTTTAATGCGAATGGTTAGCAATAATCTGTGCCTTCACTTTTTTGATAACTTTTTCATCCGTTTGTCTTGACATACTTACAGTACTCTTACAGAATTTTTCCTACTTCGATCTCTCCATAAAATCCATACATTTGCTCCCAAAGGATTCAACTGTTAATTTAATGAGAGAATAGTGGGACGATTTGAATCCAAAATTAGTGACTAACAGAACTTGATCCGTGCCTTCTACGTATGCACCATTCTTCTCTCGGTTTTCTGTCTTACCGGCATGCTTCAAACAATCACTGACCTTACCAGGTATTGCGGAACTCAAATGCTACACAATGCTTCATATAAGCATTATATAACTACCTATGAAATTTCGTAGTTGACTTTCCCAACTTCAGGGAACAAAACCTAACTGTAACATTCTATTCAATAATAATAATAATAATAATAATAATAATGATAATAATAATAATGTGTAACTCTGTTACTGTTCGACCACTGACATTCGCGCTATGCACTTGATAGACATATACGTTCATTTGAGTTGATTTAGAGTTCAGCAGCGAGGATATATGAGACGGAACCTACTGCTTAACGTGGAATCAGAACCACAAGTTCTCCTGCCGGGAATCGGACCCGGGTCTCCAACTCCAAACGCGCGCAATAACCGCTTAGCCACGAAGAAACTCATAGACATATTTGCTTTCGGTGCAGTTTTCATTTCTCTTTTGCAAAAACTTCAATTCCGTATATTATTGTCGCACTGTACTTGTGTATACGTAAATACATTAGCTCAGTCTCTTGAATAATTACAGGAGGAAAAGTACGGCAATGGTGGATCTTGTGGCATGTCAGGACTAATATTTTGCAACAATGGAAGCGAGTTCTATAGAAGGATAAATGTACAGAAAAAGAGGAGGTTGACAATTCTTTGAAGTATAGATAAAAAATTAAATTGGTGTTTTTGATATCCTAATTTAGACCAGTCGCAGAAACAGGCCATTCACGAGTTATTATACAAATATAAAAATATTTTATACACTCCGAACGGCATTGGATATTACAGGGGCTACAGTCACAAAATAAGAATTCCTAAATCGGCAGTGTTCCAGAACAAATCTCCATGTTCCAATGCATGTTCGAGATCAGGCAGACAATTTCAAGAACTCATTAATACTAGAATTATACGACCCACAGTTGATAATAACTTCACCTCGCCACAGAATATTTTCAAGAAACTAAATACGAACGCCTTTAGAATTTTTTTGAATTTACAGCAGCGTAAAACATACATATCTATGGGTGCCATGCCAAACTGAATATGTGTTAAACACTTTGAAAGGCAAAAACACATAACGACCTTAGATCTCTCCTCGAGCTACCACCAAATCTTGCTCCATCCGAAAAGCCCCTGATACATGACCTTCGAGGTCAATCACACAAGAAAATCTTACAAAACTCTCATATGTGTGATGGGTCATAAAACTAGCACGCAAGTTCTCTTAATTGCAACTAGGATGATTTTACGTTGATTAACGAATAAGATCTTGTTGTCGATAACATCGTGCTAAGAGGCTACAGTTTTCAACAATAGCTATCGGAATTTTATTTTAAAAATTAAGAAATATTTGTGCTTCACTTAAGACAAATTTATTTTAGTCAGAGCTGAATGCTCTCGGATATTTAGTATCAGGCAATTCTATTAAAATCTCTCCAAGAAACCAAAAAACAGCATTCAAGATTCCACCAAAAGAGAATTTTGCAAAGTTTTACGGGCTTATGCTCCTACTTACTGGCACATAAGGATTTTGTCATGAAAATAGAATCTTTTTAACAAATGTTTCCATAGCAATATTTGTATTTTCCAAATGATCTTATGGATTCTGTTCCTGGTGTTGGAGCTGTAAGGTTCCGTGTCTCAGGTGTAGGCAACTACCATAAAGCATGCTTCATTACGAGCACGTGTTTCCTGTTGAAAACATAATCACCAACAGACGGTGGAAAGAGGATACAAGAAAGACGCGAAGTTGTTCCCATGGAAATCGAAGATGGTCAACCCTCTCCTCACGAACTTCCCCTTCAGAGGACAGCCATAAAAGAAGATCTCAAATGGACAGAAGAATAAATTCCAGTGCTTGTCGCTAATCTTCTTAAACTATTCCTGAGATCGTTTTGTGTTACGGAGATTTCCTCAAATCCAACTTCTGAAGCCGTAATAGGCAAATAAGTATTTCTTTAACTACCTACCCTAGAGGCTGCAATAAACAAAGAGATACAACTACACTATCTCCTGAAACTACGATGAGTAAGAAAGATATCCTTTAAATCACCACCCTAGGCCGTTGTGGGATAGAAAATTTTATCTTTTAATCTTAAGCTACTTATCACCATCGATTTCGGTAGAGGCAAAAACATTACTTTCGTTCCAACCATAGCACTGATCTTAGAATAAGCTAGCAATTAGTTATTTCAAACTAATTTATGGCTTTAAACTTGTTTCAGAGGCATATTGAAACGTGGGTCGCATGGACACTGCTCTCAATAGATTTGCGTGCACCGGAATATATTTACTTAACCCTCAGATATTTACAGACACAACTATCTGTCCAGAAACTTGATTCGTGTCGTAAGGTGATACACTAGACCTACCTGTGAACACCCACAATGTTCAACTTCGGTAGGGGTTGAGGAAAAGGGGGTACTTCTTGTTTATCGTCTGCAGGGAATCTATGTTCTCCACATATGCCGGAGAAATCAGAATCTTATCGTTCATCAACTAGTAAAGTGCTCTCCATTAGTGAACAGTTATAATCATTGCCGGTAAATCGCAAGAGGCATTTAGCGTCACGCACCAGAACTGGGTAGATTTCGATACCATATGAGGCAAATTGAAAGAAAAAGTGACTTCAGCAAACGAAGTAGCAAAGTAACGTAACAAGAAGCTAATGAACCACCACACAGACTACGAGAAAATATTAACAGGAAAGCATCACTGAATTCATAATTTGTGGTGAAACGTTCAATGAAGGCTGAGTGTAGTGTGAATTCTGCGATGGCTGGGTACATGAAACGGCACCTCAATTAAATCAACAGATATCATTACACACGTTACCATTGTTAGCTTCGTGGGTAGGTTTTCTTATTGTTCCTTCTATGTGTAGAATATGATGTTTTTCAATTATCTTGCGTGTTCGTTAGTGCTCGCCAATATTCCAAATATGTTAAATTTAGCGATCTGTGTTGTCATTTGTTTATTTCATTATTTTGGCATTTATGTCGATATCTTCAGTTTGTTAATAAAGTTCACATTCCATATTTCAGGGTTATTTCGTGGCAATTTTATATCTTTTTACCAAGAGGCACTTCAATGTGTTAAAATGTCTGGGGCTACCTCCTTTCCCATAAAAATGTTAACTAATACATGTTTATCTTGCCAGGTTTACTTTCAGAAAATGCTTGGCACTCTTGAGTTAGGTACTAATTTGTGCAAAACAAAAAGTTGGACACCAGTCAACTCCCCTCCTGAAATTGGAGGAGGCAGTGCTCCCTTACATCACTCTTCCGTCTTGTTACGCCACTACGAATTTTATGATTCCTGATGCAGGGACGACCATGTTTTCAAAGATTTTGTATCCATTTAACACAGGCTGCTAGTATAGAACAGATAATTAGGCCCAAATGAAGATCAATAATAGAGTGAGAGCAGCTAGATTCATTTTTTCTACTCTTGGATAAAATTCACAAAACAAGGTTACTTCCCTTTCCAGCAATGCTGCATGATTTGCTATATCTATGCGATGTGCATTGTTAAATCAGTGTACAAAAGCATTTTTTTTTCGCTACAACTGAATGCCGCAACAGATCAACGAAAGGTACAAAAATCTACCAAGATAACCTACATAAAATCAATAGGTTTCGTTCTGAAACAATCACAGGAAAATATGGATGTTATCAATATGGTTGACTAGTAGGTGGGAAACATTTTGAATATCAATGTTCAGCTAGGAGCGCACAATGTAGAAATTGCAACGAATATAATCATTTTGCACAATATTGTCCAAAAGGTATACAAATAGGTACATAAGAAGAATCAATGAGTTGCCTGATGAAGATATTCAGAAGGAAGACAAGATCTTCATCCTTACTGAATTACAGAAGAATTAGATGACAGAAGCAAATACGAATGTAGAAGATGAACGAAATTTTAGTTCAGTGGAGATTTTATGTTAAGGTCCATTCAGGTAGCCAATACAGAGAAGAAAATATGTTCACTAGTAATTAATCGAATTTAATTGGTAAAACGAAATTCAGAGGTTAAACACGAGAATCTTGAACCAGAAAATCGATAACAGAGGAATCAGGTCTGTAGACACACCGACAAACAGGTAGTAGAAATGGAATACCTTAGTATGAGTCAGGGAATACGTACAAGTTCAACAATAATAGAAGGAAAGAATACAAATAATAGAAGTCCAAAACAAATATGGTAAACAGGTGAGAACAGAAAATAAAGTTACGAAAGAAAGAAACAGAAGAAGTCAATACAGAAATGTAGATAGTAAAATAATAAGAATGTGTAAAAATAAAAGAGAAGGCGAAGATATAAAGGGATTAGTCAAGAAAAAAGATGTAGAGGATAAGTATAAAGAAATGATACAAAGAGATTATGGATGGAAGTCTGAAGAATTAAAGCAAACCGTTGAGACACAGGTGAAAAAGAGAGTCAGAGAGAAAAGGAATGCGTACAAGTTTACTTTTGGCGCACCACTAGAAACAATTGTTAAAACTTATAATTCTTTTACTAATTTCCTTCTTATTGTCCCCTAAAAGGTTTCCCTTGGCGACATGAAAATGTCTCACTTGGCATAGATAAAATACAGGGATGAATAATTAAATATTATAGTGCAAAAACTCAAACCAACCTGCCTTAGGTGGCCATTAAAACACGAATGCTATCCACTCAGGTCAAGGAAGAATAAAGCTGGTGGGTCCGTACGCTAGCGCGGGAGTGCGTCCGAAAGGAACAAGTCTGTCAGCAGTCGGGGATATGTGCGCAAGCCAAGATGAAAAGGAATGGGTTTTGTCAATGGTACGAATTTCAATAGCACTTGTAATTTTTTTTCTAGTAACGTTGCACTTGAACATATAAAATACAGGTTTTTTACATTGTGCAAAAATATGCTGCCAGTGGAAAATAACATCCGGCGTAAATCACTTGTGATCATTTTATACTAGAACACTACACTTGTAAACCTATAATACAGAGTATTACTTTGTATTTTATTCTGTCGCCATTTGTTCCTTATAAACATGCCTATCCATACAAAGAATTGAATTTTACATGTAAATAGTTCAAAGTGTCGTGCGCCAAAGCTACACCTGCACATAAGAATGAGATACAGGTGAAGACGGGGGTTAAGAGGGAAAGAAGCTGCAAAAGGAGTGAAAAGGGAGAAATTTTTGTATGATGGTTATTAGTAGCGAAAAATACATTAATGAAGTGCCATCTGACAAAGTAGAAGAAGAGAAGAAAACGAAAAAAAAGTTCTGATATAAAACAGTTGAATATTTGTTGTTTGTAGTTGAAAGATAAAGTGTTGAATGTTTGTTGATTTCGGCTCCTATTGCCTATTATTTCGTGTGCTTGTGGGAACTCAAACGATGTTTTCGAATATCGTAGCTTTTGATATGTTAATAGTATTGAGTGAAGTCGGGAGAATTATCGCGAGGCTGCGCGGCTATATGATCAACGGTTTTTCAATCGTGCTGGGCAGTCGAGGAAAGCGTTTCGTCTTGCACTTGGTGTGCAGAGGACTGGGCATGTCCCTTCTCAACACAAAAGACGTCAGCAGATCAGGCGCCGTGTTTAGGATAAACGGTCTCCCGGCATCATTGCTGCAGTCCATGTGGTTCCCCAAATCTCGAAAACACGATTCGCCAGGGATGCTGCGATAAGCAACATGACGGTTTGGAGGATTCTGCTCAACAACGTGCTCCATTTTGACCATGTTCATCTGAATCAGGAACTCCGAGAACAAGATGTACATATCCGTCTAGTTTTGTCAGTGGATGAGTGCCAGGAAACCCATGTTTGCACCGGGACATTCTGTGAACGGATGTAGCAACCTTCAAGAGTAATGGAGATGTCAACATACACAACGCACACTACTGGTCCAGTTTGAATCTTTTTTTTGAAGTGTCTACGTGCACTACGAACAGAGAAAAATGCCTGTGCCGGTGGACTGATAGTAGCAATTCAACTTCAAATAACAGACGTAGATCCCAAACCGCAGAATTTAACGCTAAGTGTTTCCCGTTAAAGTGGTTTCTATTTCAATAATACTTCCAAAGAAATCGAAATTGATACCAATTTCCATTTGAAATTTTGGAGTTGACCACCGTGGATGTATCCCCGCTACGCCAATTGATATAGAAGCATCACCATTGATTCTTCACGTACGATTTGGTCATTCAGTTTTTTGTTGTTTGAAGTGTCTGCGTGTACTACGAACAGAGGAAAATGACTGAGATGGCAATTGGTCTGAAGTGGCAATTCAACAAATAACATAAGTAGATACCAAACCATACAATATGACGAAAAGTGTTTCCCGTAAAAGTTGTTTCTTTATCAGTAATACTTTCAAAGAAGTCGAAATTGATACCAGTTTCCATTAAAAAATTTGGAGTTAATCCCTTTGATGCATTCCCGCTACGCCACTGGATATGGGAGTATCACCATTTTATTATTCAGATACGATTTAGTCATTCATTTTCTGTTTGAAGTGTCTCCGTGCACTATGAACAGAAAAATGAGTTTACCGGGTTGTCTGATAGTAGCAATACAACAAATAATAGACGTAGATCCGAAGCCGTAGAATTTAACGAAAAGTGTTTCCCGTAAAAGTTAATTCTTTTTCAATATTACTTCTAAAAAATCGAAATTGATACCAAAAATTTTGGTGTTGACCCCCTTGGTGTATTCCCGCTACGCCACTGGATATGGAAGTATCACCATTTGATTCTTCATGTACCATTTGGTCATTCATTTTTTGTTTCCAGCGTCTACGTGCACTAGAAGCTGAGAAAAATGTCTAAGACTGGTGGTCTGATACACCCTCTTCCCCTCCCTACATTGGACCGTCAAACTAAAATGATAAAAGTCATCCCAGGTCCGAACTTCATCCATGTTGAAAATTTGAATGAGATCGGTTTGGTGATTCCAAAGTTATGAGGTTTTACTAGTATATACCCGCTTCGCTGGGTGAAATGAAAATTTAAATGCACAATTCCGTGTCTCATGTGTTCTGTACCCGTGAAATATGCTGTTTTCGTTTTTAATGGCATCGAATTAAACGGCATCGGAAAGATTATTGATCACCTCGCCAATCCCGAATACCACGTATTCGACGCTAATATTAATCATTTTCAATCATTTCATTATCTCCCAAGCTACGGGGCTGAGTTTGGTTTCAAACGGGATCGGAAGTGTCATTCTTCATCTCAGCGACCCTAAAAACTACTGATCAGACACTAGTGTCGGATAATTTTGAACATTTATATATATATATATATATATATATATATATATATATATATATATATATATATATATATATATATATATATATATATCCCCCTCCTCTTCTTTCATGTTGTGCGGCACGGCATTGGATGTGTTACGGGTCATCTCAGTGACCCAGGAAACTATGGATTCGACACTAATATGGGTTATTTTTTATTTCCCTCTCCCCCTCTCAGAAGACGCGCGGCTGAATTTGGAATTAACACCATACGAAGTGTCATTGTTCATCTCGGCGATCCCAGAAACTATATTCAACACTAATTTCGAATAATTATATCCCCCTCCCCCTTGTTGCGGCCTATGTCATCGGAAGTATCACTGTCCATCTGAGCGACCCCAAAAATGTGGATTAAGCACTAATATATGTCATTTTCGACCATTTTTAAACGTTTTACTCCCCCTCAACCAAGTTGAAGGTTTGAATCTGAATTTAAACGTAATCGAAAGTATCACTGCTCATCTAAGCGACCCAGAAAACTATAAATTCTACTGATAGTGGACATATTCGACCATTTTTAATATATCTCTTTCTCCCCCTTCTTCAACTTGTGGAGCTGATTTTGGATTTAAACCGGATCGGAAATGTCTCTGTTCATCATAATGATCCCGAAAACTATGGATTAGACACTAATATTGGTCATTTTCAATCATTATTACATACAACTCCTCCTCCCCTCAACCGTGCTGCGGTACACGGCGTCAAAATTGTCACTGTTAATCTCAGCAAATCCTAAAACTATGGATTCGACACTAATATTAGCCATTTCCGATCATTTTTAATGTTTATTTCCCTCCCCTACGTTGCAACTTCCCCCTTCTCAACTATCAGGGCTGAACTTGGATTGTTACAGCATCAGAAGTGTCACTGTTTCTCTCATCGATCCCGAAAACTATGGATTCAACACTAATATTGGTCATTTTGATCATTTTTAAATTTCTCCTCCTTCCCCCTCCCCTACGTTGCATCGTCAAAGTGAGTATCCTTAATCCCTGCCCGAAAACTCATGTATGTTGAAAATTTGATTGAGATCGGTCGGATGGTTCAAGAATGATAAAGTCACAAAGGCAGTCATTTTTATTTTTTACATATATCTCCCCCTCCCTCTCCCCTATGGTGGCTCGCCATAGTGAAACGATAAAAAGCACCCAAGGCCCGACCCTCATACATGTTGAAAATTTGATCGAGATTGGTTGTGTGGTTCAAAAGTTATTAGTTTTTATTCATGTCCCCCTCCCAACCCCCTTCCCTAGGATCTACCGTTAAAGTGAAATTACAAAAATGTTTCCACATCCGAACCTTATGCATGTTGAAAATTTGATTGAGATTGGTCGGGTGATTCAAGAGTGATGAAGTCACAAAGACAGTCATTTTTTTTACATATATCTCCCCCTCCTCCTTCTCTATACTGGCTCGTCATAGTGAAACGATAAAAAGCACCCAAGGCCCGACCCTCATACATGTTGAAAATTTGATCGAGATTGGTTGTGTGGTTCAAAAGTTATTAGTTTTATTAATTTTTATTCATGTCCCCCTCCCCACCCCCTTCCCTAGAATCTACCGTTAAAGTGAAATTACAAAAATATTTCCAGATCCGAATCTCATGTATGTTGAAACTCTAAATGAGATCGGTCGGATAGTTCAAGATTTATTAAGTTACAAAAATAGTCACTTTCAGTCTTATATAAATTGATTTTTATATACCTCCCCCTCCTCCTCCCATACGTTGTTCAGTCTATTTAAAATTATAGAAAAAATCCCAGGCCTACACCTAATCTATGTTGAAAATTTGATCAAGATCGGTTGAGTGGTTCGGGAGTTATTAAGTTTTATTTATTTTTATACCCATTCCCCCTCCCCCCTCACTTATACCATCCAAGTGAATAGCCTAAAACCAGCCCGGCCTTGAACCTCATCCATGTTACAAATTTGATCGAGATCGATCAAGCGGTTCAGCAGATTTAAAGTCATAAACATAGTGATTTTCAATTTTATATATATAGATATATTTTTATATACACACGTCTCCCTCCCCTTTCCCTCCCCTCAGCTCTCCTCAGCTCCCCTCTCCCTCTCATTTTAGGCATAGGGTTATTTTTACGTAATATTCATATCCGAGTTCTTACTGTGAAAAATTCCTTGCTATAGTTGCTATTTTTCTTTAACGTTTCAACAAATACTTGATTGGCAACAATGGTGAACGCAGCCGTTGGGAGTTTGAATTGCTCTAGTTCCTGCTTGGAATACACACGTAGATGGCACTGCGTCGGAATACACACCGATCGAGAAACGAAATTTTTAGTCTGAGCACACACTTTACACACACAAACCGGCTGTATCCGTATAAACGAGCGGAGGCAAAAGAACTCGCGGGGGGGCCCCTATAATGGTCCTGCACGCGTTAAAAGTAAAAAACTTTTCGAGCAACCACTAAAAAATGCTCGCTTTGCAAAAATTGCTCAGAGTGCTGCTCTGTAGCCGATCGACCTACAAAGATTGGCGGGTTCACCAACGCACACACACACACACACACACACACACACACATATATATATATATATATATATATATATATATATATATATATATATATATATATATATATATATATATATATATGTATGTATATATGTATATATATATAAAGTAGTGCAGTATTTTATATTGGCCTATAGGCCTAAAAACCTTGAGTCCATGACTTTTCTCTTTCTCTTTGTTCTTTCGAGACTTCTTATCTTTCTTTTTCCTTTTCTTGGTTATGTGATCGCCGGGGAATGTCAACTCCATGGTTACCAGATCTCCAGTTTGGAGTTAATGGGTTCGAAATACATTCTATGAGTTTATGAGCCATCTGACTCCCTTGCCCTAGTACAGTGTCTAGAGCCTGCACCTTTGCTGCAAGTTGTCCCAGATTCTATTTTCGTTAGGAGATTATGTATACATAACAAATCTACGAACTTAAATATTAAATTCCCTATAATTAATTATGCATGCTATTTATAACTGAAATTTATGTTGCACTTAATTGTTGTTAGCTTAACAATAGGCTAGCTTTAAATTATTATCATTGTTGCGGAATACTATCACCAGGCACGTACACTATTTTATTATAATGATTTGATGGAGGAAATGAAACTTAAAATTAGTTGCGATGGTAAAGGATTGTACAGTAAGTTTTCTGTTTGGAAATCTGTAATACCAAAACTTCAAAGCAGCCGCTCTGATTTCTGAATAACTTTGAAAGGCTTGGTCATTTAAAATATGTGTGTTTCGTTGACAAATATCATCTAACAAGTCATCAATGATCCTCCTATTTGTATCAAATTCGGAGGTTAAGTCATCTTTGAAAATCATTCTTGCTTACACAGAAAGGATAATAATGATTGTAGTAAATTATGGAGTGTTGCTTTCAAGGATGTAGGTGCATTAAAATAACGCAGTATATTTTCGCTATGCCAGTCAGTAATTAGTGAACATCGGACAAATGTTTATTGTAATGATAGTTTTATGGTCAGATTATAGAAACGTGTATAAACAGAAATTGTGATGGCCGAATTTTGTGTACGATACAGGTGAGCTCCAATATGACCTGTCAAGATCTCAGAAAATTGTTGTGGAAAATAGATCTCTTCTTGACACAGCGAAGAGCTCCCAAAAGTATGAATAATAAGGTTGGTGTTCATAATCACTAATTTACTTTCGCTTATTGTTTTACACTATACGTTTAGTTAGTAGTAATATTATTGAGATAGTAGTCAGTAATAATGCTTATAAGAGTTAGAAGTAATGTTGCTAATAGATTGATTGACTTGTGGGTTTACTGTCCCGTTCAGCAGCGAGGCTATATGAGATGTGGACCTACTGATTAACATGGAATCCGAACCACATGAGCTCCTGCCGGGAATCGAACCCGGGTCTCCACGCCAAAGGCACTAGGCTAACCGCTTAGCCACGAGGGAGCTCATATTGCTAATAGAGTAACCCTTTTAAGATTTATGGTATCTTTAAATACCATGGCTAGTGTTGTCTTTGACCGCTTATTTAGGTTCTAAAACAGATATTTAAGGCGTTTTCTTTATTGGTAAAGTCAAGAATGGACCGGAGAAAACCCCAGATGCATTTTGGAATCGGATGGTCAACTTGGCGGCACCAAGTGGGAGCGTTGGGGCGTGACATGCCTTAAGGCAATTTTTTTTTTTTAAAAAATCATGTTTTTAGTTTTCAAGGTAGTAAATTGAAACTTTGAATACGGATTCTGTGCACCTTTGACTATTTCTCATTTTCTTTAAATCCCTACGTGACCCCGGGCTCAAGGCCGAGGGTCGCAACTATTCCAAGAGGGGTATTTTTTTCAGAAAAAAAATCGGTTTTCCGATTGTTCCGGTTTAGGTGTATGATACGGACATGTGAGTGGTACCGTTGGAAAGGGCTCGTTATATTGAAGAAAATGGCGTTTGAATCATGACGGGTCACTTTTGACTTTCAAAAATTTCTCCTGACCTTAGTTTCCAAGATACATGATTGAAAGTTTGCACACGTATTGGAAGTCTAAAATTTACCTAAAAAATGGAATATATAAAATTATTCAGTTTCAAAATTCTGTCCTCAATTTCACAAATGCCATTGGTTTCCGGGTTTGATTTCAGTTCAATCTGACAACCATAGTCAACTCATCGACTTCCGACGGGCTGAAATAGCAAACCATGGAGAACTATAAGGGAAGATGAAATACCTCAAAACAGCACAGATTTTACTCTAATCCTTTCGGTCTCAATAACGGATATTGAGTTCTTTCCAATTTTCCTTTGAAATATCATGCGGTTTTGACAGATAATGAAGGCGAAGACTATTAGACTGCTGCATATTTTATTTTTAGTTTGTTCAATGGTTTTGTATGTGATATACATATTATACAGTAGAGTATCAAATTTTTTACAGAGACGTGTGACATAGAAAACTACAGATAATGTTATTCGAAGATTCAAATGTTGCGTATCAAATATTATATGTTCGTACTAAAACTGAAGCAATTATTGTTAATCATGTATTATATCCTTAAACCCTGTTAATCTGTCTATTGAAGTTTTAGGGGGATTTCATCTTTCGGTGTTGCAACAGATAAGAAGTAATAATGGTTCTATGAAATGTTTACAAATTTTAATTCCATAATCTGACGTTAAATCTGGAGGAATTCAAACAAATGTTATAGAGCTAAACAAACACCCCGAATGAAAAGCCTCAAACGATTTCGTATTATGTATGCGACACTCTTAGCAAGAGAGGCATTTGGTAAGTGTATTGCTATCTCAGGAGATGACACAGATACTAATTGATAATTGTTGGAATTACTAAGACGTCGGGAAATAATCTTTAAGTCCACCTTGAAGAACAATTTAAATGAATCATAAGTAGAAATCGACTGCCCGGCACACATACAACTACCTAGGTAGTTGTATTCAACATGACATTATTGCAGGACTCACATTGGATACTGATTTTGTAGTACTAAAAGTACTTAATTATTTCTGCTTATATAGTGCGTACTGAAAATATCAAGTATTTTTATGAATGACTAGAAGTAAAATATAGGCAGCTGTTAAGTGATTCTACGACAATGTGGCTGTTTTTTTCCTTGCATTACAAAACTAATTGAGATGTACCCTACACTGAAATCGGATTTGCCGCAAAGGATGAGGTACTAGTTTTTTTTCTTTTTTTCTTTTTTTCTTTTTTTTTTTTTTTTTTTTTTTTAATGAGCTTAGTGAGAAGCAAGGTTGTGGTTTGTTCGCTCTTCTATATCAGTTTCTTATCTCCCATTGTATGATTAGAAAGACATTCTCGAAAGAGTTTTTAATGTTGGAGAAAGGCAAAAATCAATTTTAAATCTTTGAAACTAAGGAAGATCTTGAGAATAAAGTGGGATGAAGACTATAATTGTAATAAGGGATAAGTTAGAAAATGTAATAGCACATTTGTACGATGCAACAATTACATATCTGATTAAATCACTGGTTGAGTGACAAAAAGTTTCAGTGCTTAAGTGGATAGATTTGAAGATTGTTCCAAACTGGAATTATATGGAACAAACAATCCTGTATCTTAATAATAAACTTAATGACAAAATAAATTATATAAAATGCTTGGATCAATTTTGCAATTTTCAGAAGTTCTTGACGAATTACGTTAGTACTGAAGGAGATCTGCTGTTAGCAAATGCTATCTGATGTAAATATTTCCAACACGCCAAGACTTGTTTCTCTGAGCTACTGAAAATTTCAGTGTTCTCTTCCTCTATTCCTAGTCACAATACTAGTGTATAAGAAATGTTTTATCTAGCAAACAGTCAGGGACGAAAGAGAAAACAGATTAAGATGTTGAGTCTGTTAAGGGAACTATTAGTTTAATATATATTTATTATTATATAATTATAAAGAATTTACTTGCGTACAATTTCATGGTTATTTGTTGCAAAATAAGAAATCACTTTCTGATATTGTACGCACAAACAAATGCCTAAATATACACTTGAGTTTTGTTATACAGATAGAGATAATAGTTCTCCATCAAATATTTCTTGAGATCTTTGTCTCTCGAACGAATGGATACACGGACGCAGTAAATATACATGGAGGAGCTTTGATAAATCAAGTTCCTAAAATATAAATGAAGAGTTATGGTCCTACGTAAACTTTGATTTGAATGATGTGTTGTCATCCCATCGGTTCGCTACTCTGATCTGACTTCAGGCTTCGCCATACCTTTTAATTCAACTAACTCTTCTATCCCCTAACAAAGGTATGTTAATAGTCAGAGTGAAGCTGAATCGTAGATCTATAATTCAATTTCCATTGGGAATTGAATTGTAGATCACGGAATACGAAAGACATCAGCGCAAACTATCAACTTCCGTGAATCTAGTTTTGATCTATGTGATATTTGTTGTAAATGTTTTCTTCTCTATTGAATATAATTGATTTATAGTATAAAAGAACAAATGCTTTCAAAAAAAATCCTATTCCTTTGCATAGACATTTTGTGAATAGAACTATTGACTTTCAATTGACTGAAAATTTAGAACATGTTTCTTAAAGATAAAGTTTATATTATGTTGTTATATAATGATAAAAACCTCCATATCATGTAATATATACCACATAGAAATAGCTTCAGAACTTGATGTTTCAGTAGCCTTTCTTTACACCTAAAGAAAAGAGAGCGTTTACAAAATAATTCATGTGAAAGAAAATGTATAACAAAGGCTTCCCTACAAACGATGAAAAAAGGGTGAAGAAATGCTGTGCCAAAGAATTGTTTATGATGTGTGTGGGTCTATTGCATCGACCTTTATACGTATCTGCCAATTCGCTATTCTTCAAGTTTCTCTTATATATATATATATATATATATATATATATATATATATATATATATATATATATATATATATAACAAAAAATACCTCGCAACCATTGAGTTTCCTTTGTGGGTAAAGGAAAGTTTAATGGCGGGGTTGGTGGAGCAGATTTTGCTGTTGGTCTCACAACGACATTTTTAGTCTTGAAGAATAGTCGGTCCTAAGGGAAAGTTTTATCTTGTCTCGGATGACAGATTCATGTTCTTTGTCCTTCCAGCTCTTCTCCCCCCCTAAAAATGGCGTAAAGCGTAAAGGAAGTGTTAGTGCCGAGGTAGAAGATGGAGGAGACACAAGGGCAGAAGGTGGGGTGTCCGAGGCCAAAATCCCTATATAGATGATTGTTCTACGTACACGGATGAAAGAAAAAGTGTCCGTTATATATAGTATGTTGATGTATTTTTTTTTATCGGAGGAAAATACTGCTTCTTTTGTGTTTCTCATATGCGTATAACAATAACGGAGTAAATGAAGAAAGACTCAGTTAAGAGAAAAAAAATAAGTTCAAAACAAGCTGAGATATAAAGGAAACACAACAGAATAGAAAATACATAAGTAATAGTTCATTTGTTGGAACTAACAGAAAGGAGATGTCACATATAATGATGATGATTATGGCAATGTTATGTTTCTTTTTTGGTAATATGTTAACGTAATGAAGAACTATTTTGGTTTCGTCTCTTGTATTTCATGAGAAAATAAAGAGAAAATCTTTGCATCAATAACTTTATATTATGAAAAATGTACCTACAAAATATATCTGTCTTAATGCTTTCATTTATACAAAATATATCCCATTTCTTTGTAGCCTTGTCCGGTGGCATTCTCATGTATTACAGTTCTTTTGGGGATGAGATAGTATGGCGAGAATTCAAGCGACTGGAGAGTTGATCTTCTTTGATGTTCCTGTACTTGCTAACTGCATCGCATTCTAACTGCTGGTAATTTGGAGCTCACGCTAATACTAGATCTTTTCCTTCGTACTTCTATCTTACATAAGGACGTAACACATAAAAGTTGAAGACCCATTTATGTGTATTTCTCCTCTTCTTCAAATTGATAGATGAATGAAAGAGATATAGGAATATTACGTTACAAGAAACGAGTTAGAAACCTATATGCTAAAGAGTTTGCCTTTAACCTTGTATAAAATATCCACCAAATTCATTTAGAATCGAATTTATAGGGATTTAGATTTTAATCATGTTACAAGCAAAAACAGAAAATTACCAAATCAGTTCTCGTAAACTATTCAAAATAATATGCTACATATCAATTATAAGCTAAGGATAAATACTGAGTAACAGTCTTGCACTTTGTTTAGGATTCGTGGACTTCAAGAAAGCTCTTGACTTGGTTTCATTGGTGATATATTTATGTAACTTAAATTTGTCAAAATTACGAATATTGAGTTTCTACAATGTATGCTCGAATGCTACATTCATTAATAAGCTACGCGGCGTAATGAAAGAAAAAAATCACAATTGTAAAGAGAAAAGTACTGTAAGAAGGGAAATTCAATAACTCCGAGTGATATTTTCTAAAGTGTTGAAATAATTATCCAGAAACTTAAGCCATGAAAAATTTAGAGTAAAATTTAGGAATGAATACTTTAACCACATTAGATTCTTTGATGATGTAGGTCTAATTCAGTTTTGTTTCAAGTTCAGGTGTACAATACGTGAAGATATATGGGAAGAAGATTGAAATGAGTGTGTGTGTAAGTATGGCAATTAAATATTTAAGGTGGAAAGATGAATAAAGTAACAACCTGAAGATATAAAGTGGCATAGAGCTCATTCAAAAGATTAAATTATATCCTTATAAGTAAACTAGTCTGGCTAGCTTGAGGCTCCACTCCCAGACCCCCCCTCCTGTTTCCTCTGCCTATGGCCTTGCACCTCTTGAACCACAATTGTACCAAATTTCTTTTCGTATTTCAATCATCTACGAGATACGATTTTTTATTCCACGAAAACATCCATTTCAATAACATGGGAAATTCTTTATCCCCCTTTAGACCCCTTAGAAACTAAAAATTTTACTTTTGCCAATTTTCCTGTGGGTTAGTTTCGGAAGATTACAATCATGCCAAATTTCATTATTCTAATCCTACCCGAAGTGCCTAAATATTTTAGGGTATAGAAGATGTCTCATATAAATAACAAGGGAAAATTTTTCAGTTCCCTATATAACCACTCTAAAAAGTTGAAAATTTTTATTTTTGGTGATTTACCTAGGTACCACTAACAAAAATGTACAAACATACCTTAGTTTCAAGTTTTTATTCCAATTCGAAGTACCTAAAATATGATATTATATACGAAAAAGGGCCCATTTAAATAACATTGGGAATTTCTTCATCGGCCCTTTAGAACTCCAAAAAATTAAAAATATTCACTTTTGGCAATTTTCCTATCGGTTAGACCCGATAAGCTAAAATCATGTCAAATTTAATCATTGTAGCCCCACAGGAAGTGCCCAATAATTTTGGGGGTAAAATTACCGATGTACCTGAGAAGTAAAGCAAGAGTATCTTATACAATAGGTACAACCTACCCGCTTGTTTGTATGAAAGTAAAAAGTAAATCTTGAATGCAAAAACAACCTGAAAGATTAATTATTACGGAAAGACCAGTCGAAAGATTGATTAAAGCTTGTAAAAATTAGAAAACTAAGATAGAAATAATAGGTTGATAAATGCTTTCAAAACCGTGAAACGGCAACAGTAGAGGAGGTAAGGCTAAATCGACTACCAACAACAAATAGAAGTTAGACAACACTTTCTGTAGCAGTGGATTTCCAGAAATAAAAAGACAACTTAAAATATGACCAAATCCAAGACGGATAGGTGATGCAAGCTATTTTGCAGAAGCGAAATGAATGAGAAGGATGATATAAATCTATATATGGGAATAAGGAAACCTTTATTCAGTAATAGTTCAATAACGGTTGTTGTATAATCAATAACGTTTAACCCTTTAACGCACCATTTTTCCGATCAAACTGATTTCTTTTTAATTTGAAGTGGTTTTTGTCTAGGAAACAAGGGAATTTGAAAAAAAAACAATTAATGCAAATAATATGTGGTCTATGGAATATTTTATGGTGTTTACATATAGGGTTTATGCAAAGTTGCGCATTGACATCTGCAAAGTCCACTAAAACCAGACAGAACCAATAAACCGCAACGAATGTAAGCGTACTTGCACTTTTGCACTCATTACACTTCTGTCTAACACAGAAAAAGTCAACATTTCAAAGCTGTCCACCTAAACAAGCAAAGAACGCTCAAAAATGACAATATAACATACTCTGCGTGTAACAAGTAAGACAAAGAGTCCAACGCTGGCTGTAACATCTAGCGGGAAATTCAAACCTTCATTGGTGAAAGGACATCTTAGCTGATACGCAAAGCTGCTTTTCTATGTCCGAACTAGAAACTACATGGTGCAATACAACTTCAAAGTAAACTTTGCATATATGCAAAGCTGCGCGCTAAAGGGTTGATCTTTTGCAAGATTATACCCTCCGCTTGATATTATCCAGAGTTAATTTTCTAATCAACATCGTACCGCGTACGTTTCAGAATATGCCCCTGTTTCAGTTATAAAATCTACTATTAAGAAAAGCTTACGACTTACGTGACACTGCTGGAAGAGTTTATATGTTAGAAGTTCTTGCCGGAGACACTCGGTATTATTTAATTAAGTGTATTGCAATTTAAAAAAAATAATGGCATTAAATGTAATCAAAGAGTACATTTCTGGTCTTAAAGTTTATCAACATTGAAAGTAGAAGGGGATAAGTTAGGCGAAATATGTACATAACAGAATTTATAAATACAATACGAACACCATTCTAACAATATCTTCAAATTGTATTAGTTCTCTTTATCGGATTCTTCGCAATTCACCAGAGAAGTACGCTTACGGAAAATTATATTATGTACTTTCGTTCTATTAATACGTTGTTCCCGAGGACTTCTACAACGTATCTGTCTTTCTGTTTTCCGAATTTTATCTCGTTAATACTTCTACAATACATATATTCACACAGTAATCTAAAATTTATATTTTTTATCATACTTATTATATCTTCCTAAATTAACGAACGTTCTTTTCTTTTGTGCATTTAAAAATTACAGCATGAGACAAACCTGATGGTGTTTGAAGGCGGTGCCTTTTAACCCTTTTAGGATTTCCACTTTTTGAGGTAAATTTTTGACTTTCACTCAAACAATACTGCTTCCTTACTGTTTATCGTAGGACAATGGTTCATACCTCGTTTTTTTCCACAATAGATCACACTTTGCAATGGTACCACTCGCTTGTTCGTATTATGCACTATAAACGGGAAATTTTTTTTAAAAACGAGATTTTTCGAAATTTTTTATTAAATTTGTGTCCCTCTAGCCGCGACCTGGGTTCCGGTAAGGATTTTATTTAAAAAAAAACTACGTTGTTATGCTCGTAATACGTCTGCAAACTTTCATTCTTGTATCTTGAAAACTGAGGTCGGGAGAAATTTTTGAAAGTCTCAAGTGACCCATTTTTTTCATATATGCATATACATATGGGTCAATCCATACGAAGTGGTCCCGAGTTGTTTGCTCGACCGTCTCCAAAAATTATAAAACTTTGAGTGTAATCACCCTCGTGTATGAGAAGGTCAATAACACTATTCGCGTTGTCGTATGTACAAGTGTTTCTGAGTGACGGACATCTTGGTTGTCAGTGGGGTGCCAATTTTTGCATTTGCAAGCGTTTACGAAAACTACAGTTGCTCAGTACGTATGAATCAGGCGAACACCAAACAAAAACGAATGTTTAGAGAAGAGGCTGAAGTTAATGGAGAATATATAGTCTTGCTTCTAAATAAATATGCAGGGTTGCAAACCAATACATGAAATCACTAGAAAAGGTACAGAAAATTACACTTTTAAAGGGGCTGTACTTTGGAATGGCACAAAGTGAAGGGTTCATAAATTTTGTGCTGAATACTATTGCACGTACAGAGTCTGCATAAATATGCACAGCTATGGTACTACTGGCATCGTAGATTGAAGGCATCCAATAGTATAAGAATAGAAAATAACCGAGATGCAAAAGATGGAAAAGAAAAGTTGGCTACAAAGGTAATATATGAGAAGTACACAGAAGTCTAGTTAGGATTTGACAAGCACCGTGCTCGTGGATTTTCTCGGGGTTCTCCCGTTTCCTCCCACTTTCCGCATTCCACCATTTCATTCATTTTCCATCATCACCGTCTCCTTTAGCCTAACCGGCATAACCGTGGGAGGTAAAACTTAAAGATTTCATTTCATTTCATTTTCTAGTTCGGATTGAAAGTCTGTAGGATAGAAGCTACTGTTAGACCAAGTTGGTGGTAGCAAAATGTAAAACAAAATCTTCAGATATATGATATTAATAACATTATGGTTTGTCACAAAATATAATCTACAAAGCATTTTTCCTTGTGCCGATGAATCTTCGAATTCCAGAAACCATTTGCTATTATAATTATTAGAAATGTCTCAGTTTCTGGCATCTGTTGATAGAAGAAATTAAACTTAGATTTAAAATGCCCTTAATAAAATTATAGTTTGAAATGAAAGAGAAAGAGAGAGACCTATCCGTGTGGCGAACAGAGATACGAAAATAGACAGAGACAGAGGCTAAAAACAGCCAAGCTATCACTTTGCTTCTACCAACGTAATAATGACGTCAAGAGATATTGTTCGGGGAAGGGATGATTTAGTGTAGGAAGGGAGAGGGGGAAAACTTACTGAGATGGCTGGCTCGTTGGGTGAATAGGAGAAATGTGAACAATCAATACTCAGATAGACTTTTTCATTCCTTGCTCTTATCTCAGTGAACATACATTATTACAATTGCACATATATATATATATATATATATATATATATATATATATATATATATATATATATATATATATATATATATATATATATATATATATATACTGTTATTTAGTTAATATAATGCATAACGGAATTCGTTTAGAATCACCCTCTTATTTCAAAAAGACAAATGACAAATAGAGGTAATTCTTTATGGAAGCATATTCGTTATGTTTTCATCTAAGGATTTATTTTATTTTGAAACATAAAATGATTATTACATCTAGATCTAATTCATGAATAGCACAGCACAGACGGTAAGACGGCTACCTACCAACGAAGTGGACTAGATTCGATCCCTAGTAAGGGAGGATTTTTTTTTTATCATTCTACTGTCGTTCCAATGTGACTTTGACGTTCACAAAGTCACTTTAAAATTTAGTACCTGAGACAAACTTTCGGGTGAAAAGGCTGGAACGTTGTTGATATATGATTCACACTGAGTGAGTGAATGCTGAAACATCACTACCATGTGGTGATGATTTTAGGAGATATCTCGGGGAGAATTCTTCTAGGAAGCAAGTCTCCGATCGTGCTCAACAACGTTTATCTACACTTTTGTAGTACTACTTTAACCTTGTATATTGAAATTCTCCCTGGGAAATTATCTGAGATCATCATTTCTTCCTTGAACGCTGAAATCAGGGGAAAGTGATAGCTTTACCTTCATCCGAGCGAAAATGAAGATTATATTTTCATTATTAAAACTACCATACTTTAATTACAAGTATGTCTTACTTATACATCATCATCCTCACCACACCTCCTCAATCTTTCCACCAATGCACAATATTTTGAACATTTTTCAACAGAGAGAATAATTAAACATGAAGGCGATTTCATCTTTATTTTAGGACTCTACGTTACGATATTCAGCATCTTATTAGTTGGATTAAGTCTAGATCTGCTGCTAGCGTCATGTGGCTTCACTCTTTCTGATGAACTACTGAAAAGGTTGTCGTGAAGTAATTGTGGTTGTGATTGTGCTTATTGTCGTAAGGATAACTGACTTGAAACTTTGTGAATATACGAGATAGACTATTGGGTGTTCATATTGGAAGAAATTAGGCTGCAACATGGAGATTATCTTGGAATATTATTATATTCTTTAATTCTGTGCCGCTTACCGTTGATAAATATTCCTGGATTAATTAGTTTGTTGATTATTCTGGGACAGTAGAGTACGCAGAAATTTATTTAGGGGGGGTTCATACTCAATATGAGGGTAGTTTATATTGTAACATAATTTCAAATCTTCAATGTATATTAAAAACTTTTAAAATTAAAAACAAAAGAAACAAACAGGATGAGGTTCCGTAAACGAACTTTCAAAAAAATGAAAGCTAAAAATGAAAGTGAAAATGTCCAAATACAATAACAAAATAAGGAACTGCATACAGGTAAAAAGCCAAAAAACAGGATATATAAACCATAAAAATGAAAAATAAAGTGGTAATTTTGGGCAGTCCTTTGACAGTTGCTTCATTAGTTAGGACAACTTAGAGTCAACCATCAGAACCTCATCAGGATGGACCTCAGCCTGTACCGCTATAACCTTCTGTAAGTACTTATTAATTATGCCGAGAAACAACGCATAAGAAGTTCGTGCGTGGAGGTCTTCCTCCATGACAGGCATTTTTTTTGTTAAATCTGTAATTTCTATATTATTGCCATAACCTTTCTTATGTACTACATATTATTGTCATAACCTTTTCTTTATGTAACTATCTTCATTAAATTATCAAAAATGCATCAAAAATAGTATTATCCTACTACCGAGTATAACAATAAGCTATCTGCCACAATCACTTATACCAATAGTAAACAAAAACCATGATTTTAAGTTACGAAACAATATTAAAGTTCTCAAAATTTCCCCTAAAATTAGGCTAAAATAACACAAAAGTCGAAATTTCGGGGGGGGGGGTCCGGACCCCGTGGATCCACCCCCTGCATACGTCCCTGTTCTGGGATCTTATGAAAACACTTGAATTGGAGAATTAATCAGTCAAAAAGAATTTGGAAACATTAGTCCATGTATTTGGTTAACAAATCGAATAAAAGACAACTTTCTTTAAAACTCAACGAAAGGTGTAATCTCTACATAACTTGTTTGCTTTAGAATTTCTACCGATTCTTAAATAAGAGAATAATCAAAATTAACTTTTTTTTACAATAAACGATGTCTTATTTCTAGGAATTTAATTTAAAAATATTACGAAAATTAAACGAAAACTAAACATGATTATTGTTGATATTAGGGATAGATAGTAGCTGAGAGAAACACCAATGGTTTCAAAGGAATGTCAAGTGCAAGCGAATCGGAATGAAAATTTAAGGCCTTACGCGATACTATACCGGGAATAGAAATCTCAAAAATAAATTGTCCTATTTTTGAGTGATAGAGTACTTAGCTCTGTTGCGTATGGTCTTTGGTTCGATCTCCGGCTAAGGAAGTTTGTAGTGGACAATATCGTGTCCATGGTGTTTCTCGGGGTACTCCAATTTCTTCCCACACTCTCATCCCACCAATTTTTCTATCATCGTTCACTTGCCTTAATCATCGATCTCCTTTAGTCTAAAGGGCATAATGATGGAACGTTAAACTGCAAGACTCAATTTCATTATTTTATATCTTATAGTTTTTTTATCTAATTTTCTACATAATTGCCATTTCGGTCTATGCATTCTTGTAGGCGCTGTGGCAGTTTTTGTATGCTCGTCATACCAGCTCTCTTCCATGTGTTTGAGAACGCGTTAAACCTTATCGGTCGTTGCTGAAGGACATTCGGACTACCTGTTATTCAACTCATTTGTTCAACTTAGCAATTATATCATGGGAAACTGACTGTCTCCGGCTTCTTTCTTCGTTACGAATTTCAGTCCGACCAGCTACAAACTCTCTACAGTACTTGCGGAGATTTTTGTTACAGCCATACACGACTTGTCACATACTTTCATCAATTAATGATAAGTTTCAATCGAATCAACACTTTTTGCGTTCAAAAGGCTGGATAACTGCACGAACTTCACACTTAGTGTTAGCGCCAAGTGAGAGCTCCATCATCCAAACTATGACTGAGCGTCGCAGCGACGTGTGGCGCGGAAGCTTCGTTAAGAATGGGGGGAAACAACAAGCAGCAGTGCTGCCAACAGCCGCACGAACGGTCTTCCTTCATCCCTAGCTTTTTAAAGGATTTACTTTTGGGATTATCCTCGTAACCTAAAAAAAAAAGTTCCCCTGCTTGACCTAGGTCAGGACTTGCTTTCCCCCTTCTCAAAAGCAAAATGGTTTGGTTTCGTTTTGATTAGCTATCAGCTTAGATGAAATGAACTGTAGATAATTCTGTCTTTAGTAGGCTTTACTAGGAGAGACATACAAAGCAAAACCTTTCAAAGCATCTGTGGATGATCAAAGTTTTTTCTAGACATCAGTTGTATTAGTTTTAATAAAGTCAACAAAGCTACTTTGTGACATTGTTTTCAAGTTCTTATTTCAAATTAAATTGAACTAAATCCTGTTATTTTTCAAACCACCTCTTCTTTTTTTTAACAAGCTTCGGAAGAACAAAATCATTTACAATTATTGATTTTCCGTTCAATTCCACAGGGATTCACATTATTCAGCCTCACGGTCTACTTTTTGTATGAATATTCTATCCACATATGTGCTCGCGGAAGGGAAAAATTAATTTTTAAAAAATAAAGCAAAAAGAATGACCAAATTTTTGTTTGTTTGGGTATGAAACAAACTTTCGCTAAATTGATCGATAAAAGAATAACATTATATATATATATATATATATATATATATATATATATATATATATATATATATATAAATGTATAATGAATGTATCTGTTACATTTCAATTCAGTTTGCTCTGAATAGTATGAGTGCCTCAAAGTGACGAAGCGCTATGGGATTTCATTGAATAGTGTTTACAAAGTATATAACGAAATAAATAAGTAAATTTTTAATTAAGCTTTTTCCTTTACAAAGCATGTTTATCTTCTCTTTTTTAATCATGAATGCTATTCTCACGTAGTAGTTGAAAGGAAATTGTAGAGTGTCATATAGAAAGCTGTTTCTCGTATCCTAATTAGAGTAGATTCATCGTTTTTACGTCACTGAGTTTGTAATGAAGTAGGGATTTCGAATGATATCATGTTACGTTTCAAGAGTTTGGGAAATGTTCCTAATACGTTTCCTTTAATGATCTTGCCTATTGGGTACCCAGTTTTAAATATCACAAAGAAGAAAACCGTATGTGAATTACGTAAAAACCGTAGGCTACATGCGTAAATCTTGTACTTTTTTGGACTTAGCTTACGACTATATGTCCTACAACAAACGTATAACTGCAAATGTATATTTTATACGAACTCTCCGTATAAGTGTTCCGAATAAAAGTACTTTCCGTATGAAAGAAAGACCTGCATATACGCAGTAAGGATCGTACATACAGATTAACGTATATAACATATAGTTGACGTATGTAACATGTATATGTATGTAATATATGGAAGGCAGACATCTTGCAGCGGTCTGATGTAACATATAAACATGAAAAAGGCAATACGTATTTATTAGTATATGGATAACGTATGCTCTGCACCAGATTTCTCTAGTAAACATATGGATTACTTATATTTGTACAATATACTGTTGTCTGGATAACGGATTTTTCTCAGTGTGTACGAATGATACCCTCAAAAATACTATAGTCCAGAAAGTATAACGTCGTTGGGTTCCCGCACCTGGGCCTGCTCGTCACTGGGGGTGTGTGGTAAGAGGGTAGCTAATCACCACCAACCGTCTATTGAGCTCAGCGAGCCACGAGTAACCAAGTTGACCACTCCCCATAAACGCCACTACAACTTTTCGCGGGAAGCGAACGACCTATACATGTACCTTCTGTACTATACATGTTTTAGGTCTTACACTTTGCCAATTTTCATTGATGTACGGTTAATAATGAAGAAGGTATAAAAGTTTCCTCAAGCAAGAAAAATATTTTGTTGCTACTATGACTTGGAGACATTACTTTTGTAAGGGAGGGAAAGGGTGTGTTTTCATACCGAAACATAACGGGTAATGGGATAATTAAGCAAATCATTAATCGCTATTAATAATCTCGGTGCGAATACATGAGTCATTGTTCTCGAAAACTGACGAAATATCTAATGATTATAAGGAATATTATTTACGAAATGTGTTAGGAAATAAATAAATAATTGTTTAAATCAATTTTTGCTCCTAGAACCTTTATTTCTATTTTAGTAAATGGTGGTCCCAGATAACCGAGTATACAGTGGTGTTTTTATTTTTAAAAAATGCCTAGCTACGAAAGTAACTATTAATTTCATCGTGAATATTGTAAACAAATCGGCTTGTGTACTACTGTTATAAATAGTAATTAATCACAGCGGGTATTTAGTTTTCAGGATAAAAATAAAGAGATAGTGCATTTTTGTATATGAGCTTTCTCTTGGCTAAGCGGTTAAGATACGTGCCTTTGGGGTGGGAAACTCTGGTTCAATTCCAGACGTTTGTGTGGGGTTGGGATTCCACGCTAAGCTATAAGTCCATGTCTCATATAGCCTCGTTGCTGAAAGGGACGCCAAATTCAAATCTAATCAAATCATAAGTAAAAGGTAGTAACTGACCTGATGAGTGAAATGAGAGAGAACAAAAGCACTTACAATGTAATTAAATAATTAAGTACGTCATTAATTATCATTAATAATCTCGGCTAATATATGAGTCAGTGTTATCGAAAACTGGCGAAATATTATGGGAGCGTAATGATTATACCCTTTATAGTTTTCTTAAGTTGAGTTTGAAAGAGCACAAGTAATAGTCAATAAATGAAAGCAGAAGTCTCTTATCTTATTTTTTACGGAGCCACAATATTTTGTAATAGTTCAATCAAATCCAGGAGATGAATATTGTAATATACTGTAAGTAGAGCCAACAATGTACTGTACGCGGGAGTTTCAACTTTTCACACTTTTATTATAAAAATGTCGTATATAAGTATCCTAAGGTATTGTAGGTTATTGATGGGTACAAGCCGCTGATAATTTCTTGATTCCAACGTCCTTTTTTATAGCCGTTCTTTGGAAGGAGAACCTGTGGAGGGGCTGTCGGATTTCTTCGTGGTTGTCCGTGTCCTCCTCGTCTCGTCCTCTTCGTAATTTCCTTCTGTTGTCTGCTACGACTTGTTTACACATTGTGAAAACACGTGTTTCTAGTAAAATCATGTGACTCATAGTAGAGACCTGCATGGGCCGGGCCTGGCTCGACTCTGTTATTTCTTTGGGCCGGGCCGGGCTTGGGCGGGCCGATACTGTTATTTCTTTGGGCCGGGCCGGGCTTGGGCTGGTCGACACTGATTTCTCTTGAGGTCGGGCCGGGCTGGGGCCGATCAATTGCAATTCTTTAATAATTATTGACTTTCGTTAAACGATAATTGGAATAAAGCCAAACATTGAAGAAGTGTGTCCGTGAAAAATGTTACAAAGAATGCAATAGCTATTTACACTTAATGCTTGCTTAGCGGCTCCACTTTCACTATAGAGGATTGCAGGCATTATGCGGTAAATTGAGTATGGCCTTGATCTTCACTGAACTCAAAATATAAAAAGATGGGGTGGGAATGTTTTGCCTGTCGCTAAACAATATTGCCATCTTCACTTTATGCTAAAAATCAATAAGGTTAGATTTTTGTTATAGGGAATGGAGTTTTCGTTCTCTTGATGACAGGCAAAGTTCTAGGAGGCAATGGTACCATTCGGGAGGCAAGCGTCAGGTTGTGAACCAAAGTTTGGAAAATGTTTCTGAGGGTTAGGACAAATTTAGTGCTAAATATTGAGAAAGATTGGGGCTCGAGCTAATTTTTTAAAAAAATTTATCGGGCCGGGGTCGGGCCAAAAACTTTTAAAATTTATCGGGCCTGGGCCGGGCTTGGGCCAAGAATTTTGAAAAACTTATCGGGCCGGGCCGGGCTCGGGCCGAAAATCTCCAAAACTTTTCGGGCCCGGGCTGGGCCGGGCCTAGGTGCGTTCGGGCTGGATTGGGCTCGGGCCGAAAAATTCGGCCCGTGCAGGTCTCTAACTCATAGTACGTGTGGGCATATGGATCCTTGAAATATTTAAACTTTGTTTAAGGACAAAGTTGAATAAGTAATCGTAGAATAAGAAATCATTGAATAGTATACAATATATCAGAATATAATAATATATATATATATCAGTATGGTGGTGGATCTAGTCTGGAGCCAGATGTACCTTGGCCATCCCAGTTTTTTGAGTAACAAAAATAATTGAACCTATAATTAATATATTTTTGAAAGTTTATAGTAAACTCATGATATATCTATCATAGTCTGGGTTCTAGCTGCCTCCTCTCTCCCATTTTTACCTACTAGATCTGTCACTGAGATAGATAAATATATATATTTTTGTTTGTTTCAGTGTTGTGACAGTTCATCTTTTGGAACATGTTTCTGGGATTGTCTTCAACACTGGAAAACAAAAATCAAGAAAATGGCACGGACTATTCTTTGCTTAATTACTCAACTTATATTTCGAGAAAGTTTGAACATTCATAATTTGACCGTGATTGATTTACTGTGAATAGTCTCGCTTTCTACAAATTTCATTGGAAAGATACAGCGGATTGTGCTGCCATCTATTGTATATACTCGAGCTTTTTCACTTACCATAATAGTGCAAGAATAAGTATTATGAATGACAGCTTAAATCAGTTCTTTCCCTAAAACATTTGTTTCTAGGTTAATAAAGACTGCTCCAAGATAACCGAATATATACAGTTACGTTTCTCTCTCTCCCCCTTTTTTTTCCTGAAATGCCTAGCTACTAGTTGTATCAGAATAACGAAAGTGACTATTAATTTTAACATGAATATTAACCCCACCATATAGCAGTTGTGCTTCTTTTTATAATATAGCAATTTGCTACATAAAGTGTAAGTTGTTAAAAAACGCTGATATACATATACATAAATAAGTACATTTACATAAATTGTTGAACGCAAAAATGCAATATCAATTATGTTTCACTTGTGAAAACCTAGCTAAGAGTAAATTATTGTCTAAGAAAATAGTCAATAAATAAATACAGTACATAGGTCTATATTTACACATACTTGCAAATATTTTTTCTTATATTTGTGCATCTGCCGAAATCACTTCATATGATATTATTGACCAGCTCCTCATTTTAAAATTTGGTGAGTAGATTCTTGTAGCTTCTTTTTGCTCAGAAATATTCAAAATTTAATAAAAAAAAGGTTTACTGCTTTAACATCAAATTAAGTTAAATGCATATGAACAAAATTTAAAGGAAACTACTTCTGTTGAGATTCGAGAAAAGACAGATAGTATATAGATATATATGTTTTATTTTATCTCTAAATCCACAGAAATATAGAAGGAAAAGTATTTCCGATGTCACTGCTCGCTTGTTTATATATTTTATAAAATCACGAATACAGACAACATCTACGCACACAGGTCAACAGAGAGAGTGAGAAAGGAAAACCAGAGAAATAGAGAGCAACAGAGACAAAAACAGAAGAGACTATAAGATGGAGAGAAAGTTTACCCGAATCCTCGATATTCCGACTCGTTATTGGTGGTAGTTGTAAGAAGGTATCGATTTATCGATAATCGAAAAATGCCGCAAAACTGAGCGGCTGTCGGGAATATAGCTTTTTGTGTCAATTGGAAGAAAGAAAGTCTTCAGAAAGTTGATGTATACTCTGTTTGTGTATGCGTCAGAGACCGAGAGAGAGGCAGGAAGAGAAGGGGATACAGAGAGAGAGAGATAGAGAGAGAGAGAGAAGGAAAGAGAGGAGGATAGAGATCACGGGATAAAGAGAGAGAGACAGACAGAGAGCGAGGAGGAGAAGAAGAAAATATATTTAATGAAATTGTTAACATTGCTCTCCTTGCATTTATTTGTTTGGTTCAAGAACTTCTGGCGCCTAATTTGCAATAAACATTAAGAAGACTGTTTTCGGTTTGTGCAGAAAGAAGTAAACAGAAGAAGTGTCATGTCCTTTTTCCTTTTTTTTAAAGTGCGATTTAGAGTTACCTGAAAGTAATTATCCTGTTAAGAATGTTAACATTTGTGCCATTTTACATATTGGAACAAAAGAGTTACTCAAGCATGTAACACATATATATAGTATGCCATGTTCCCTCAGGTACATGGGAATGTGTCCATTATGTGCCTTATATACTTCTGAGAAAGAAATCACATGGATGGCAAGTGATAGTCACAGTCTGTGTCCGCCCCTAGGCACATGCCTGACATGCACCTGGGGAACGTGCCAAGTGTGTTCTAGATATGTTCCCCATCCAGTAAGCGTCAATGAACCACAAAATTACTCCTCCAAAATATGTTAAATCGCCTATATGCGTAAAGTGTTTACATTAAGGTGAGTATAAACAACATTTTAAACAAGTAAAAAAATTTAGGGTTACTCTAGGGTGGGCGCGAACGACCAACCTTTGGATTACTAGCCGCATGCTCTTCCGACTTGGCCACAGAGGCGATGAAGAGAACGTTGCTTGTAGAGGGATAAATTATTGATTTCTTTTGCATTCGGGTAATCAGAGTGCCCTTTAACCGCATATATTCGACTATAATCGTTTGGGGTCAGATAAAACCATGTAATTTTATAACAAATTGAGGAGCGTCTATTTACTTTATTTCACGGTTCTTCCATATTCACTTTTAAATGATCGGCGACAGTTGCCATCTAATAAAGTTGATGCGTTTATTGCTTCTAGTACACACTCGCTTAGAAAAAGAAGCAACAAATGCATCAAATATGGAAGATGAATTTAGAACACCTAAATGATGAATGCCTAGCACATCTTGTGCTGTTAGGGTATCTGAAACAATATGTACCTAAAGGACGTACCTAAAACCATGACAGATATATGTACCAAGTGACGACATAGAAACAAATGATTGTTAGAGTGCGAAACTGAGCCAAGTATATAAATGCTATATTTGTGGTACTTGGCTGCAAATATCAATTAGGTGTAACAAGTACCTAAAACTGTAGGTAGCTGAAGTACATACTTCGCACATGAATATCATATGCGCCAAGTGTCGGGTACCAAAAGAGTAGCTGGGACATCTAAATGGCACATGCCTAGCACATCTTGTGCTGTTAGGGAGTCATTCGATTCGTATTGTCAAGTAGATCAATAATTGTTATGCTATTTTTCTCGAAAATTCAATTTTTACACCGGAATAACATCTAAATTTATGCTGAAACTTGAAGATAAAGTTATGATTGCATGACAAAATCCAAAAGGGCAAAACCCAAAGAAAATTCTGATAAAACGAATAAAATTCAAGGGACAGAATCATAGGCACAGCCTAATAAAAAGATGATTGTTTTTTTTTTTTTTAACTGTCATGGATGTAAAATGCTATCAGAAAATTTTCACTTTATTGAAATAACACTTTTAAAAAAATACCGAAAAATCAATACAAAACGTATAGTAATTAGATATATATTTCACCTTTTGGTCTTTGCTAAAAAAAAAAGTCTTGATCAGTATTTCAGAATTAAAACAAATAAAATAATTATACAATACTGAAAATAAGACTGCTATTTGCTACTTCATAAGGATGAAAATTCTTTTAAATAACATGACAGTTACTTTTCGTAATGAAAATGAATGGTCTTACAGTAATACTGTAAACAGTAGTGTATTAAACATGTAGGTCTACTAAATGTATAATAAATAGAAGTACTCAAAACTTTTCATATTGGTATGTGTGAAAGTAATTAAAGGTAATCTACTCTTTTATTATAACATTTTTTACGTTTTATTGGGTTTTCAGTATTATTAAAAGAGAAAAAAGTTGCTTTAATAAACTGAAAAAATACAGATAACATTTTAGAATATATGGCAATTAAAGGAAAAAAAAATAATCATATAGGGTGTGTATTGGCACATCCAATGTATGTTAACTATAAATATCCTGATGGAACAATAGTTTTTGTTAACATTATTTGTTTATTTCATTTCAGGTACGTTACAAATTATGATTAGATTCTCCAAATGCTAGCACAACCTACACGAATGTAAGTAAACTTCATTTCCATCACTTTTATAGGCTTTCTATTGACCAAAAAGAAAGATTGACTTTTTATTTGATACTCTGTTTATTTGAATTACTGTTTTGTTATTATTTGATAATTACTACGATAATATAGCATTAGTAGGTATAATTTTACGTGACGTAAGTTGATGACATATTCAGACTATTTTTTATTTTTTTATTAAAATGTGTGTGTGTGTCTTACTATACTTTATTTCTAGCCTTGTAACATGTATTCGAACTAAGAGTTTTATTTTTCTAAAGTCAGTAATTAAGTTTTGAATTATTAATTTATAAGTTTATGGCTGAAATGTTTGTGGCCAATCTCGATGTGTACCTCATTTTCAGACAAGAATTATGTTTTAAGTTGTAAAATGCTTTAAATTATATATATATATATATATGATTTCAAGGGGTTCCATTTGTGTAATTCCATGTGAAGATAATTTATTTATTATAAAGAATTCGAGTATTATTCTTGGTTTTCCGTAAGCTAAAAGCCTATTTTTATATAAAAATATTTATTTTGGTGTAAATCCGAAATTAAAATTAAAGTCCGAACTATTTTCTTCAGCTTGTATGATCTTGATTTCATACAATATTAGATAAGTTAAATGTGGCCATATGCGTGAGTGTTCACACGATTGCTAATCTTTTCTAGCAGTGTCTTAGCGTAGAGAGTTAGGCTATACTGAACGAAAGGATCAAAATGGTGAGTTAAGTATGTTTTGTTTGTCAAAAGTTATGAGTACTTCATTTTAAAACAGCCACTAAAGTAAACATTGCTTTCATTTAATTAAAGAAGTCTATTTCTAAGTTGCATACTTACTTTACTTGCGTACTTTGAATTCTAAGTGACGAAAATAGAATTTCTACAACTTAAATAAGTAACTGAACTGTTTGCTTATAGGAGTAGTGCCCAATTACTTCATTGTTGCCGACCATTTTTTATTATTATTATTTTTAAGGCAAAGTACGTATCACATAACTTCAAATTTTGTTATTTACGAAGTAATTATAGTTGAGAGGCAGAAAGTAAAGTTAACAACAAATAAATTACATTTCGTTTATTCTGTATGTTATAAGCATACAACATATATTACATACATGTGGGGGGCCAATAGCATTGTTCATGCATTTTATATGAAATAATAATAATGCCACGGACCTCTTATATTTGTTCCACTGACCTCTAAGTGTCTGCGGGTCACAAATTGGGAAATATTTACCTGTAATGGACCGAATTGTCAATTGTAGTTCGAATTGACAACTAAATCGCTTCAATGTATTTGATTTTACTAATTCCAAGTGAAGTTATAGTAAGCAGAAGTATTTACAAGATTTATATAGAGCAAGTCAAAATAAGGAACCAAATTTCAGAATTTTTTTTCTGTGAAATTTAATAAACATATGTTATTGTGACACATATGCTCACAAAGGTAAACTGCCTCTTTTCTTCAAATATACCGCAAGTGTTGTATCTGAGCACCCCATGTAACACGGCACACATCAAGCCATATCCTCTCCTAACAAACCTTTTACAGCATGTTCCAGTCAATATCAACAATTCATTTCGTGCTTGCTACTGACTTTTAGCGGTAGAAGGTGGAAAAACTGAATGGAAACTAAAATTTGAAGGTTTACATTTTGAAGAGCATGTCTCACAATAACACATGTTTATTCGAGTTCACTCAATAAATTTCACTAGTTAACAAAGGTTTTGTTACATAAAAGGAAATACCTGTTCTTAAAGGAACTTTTTGCGCTGAATTCGAATATGCACTCGGTTTTTCTCCATCACGTACGATTTTCCCGTAACAGAGGGATTTTCGGGAAATCCCTCAAAAATTTCCCTTTTCGTTTATTTTACACCCCAAGATCTTGTCCCCTTGCATAAACTAACATAGAAATTATACCTAAGTATACTTTGATTCATATTTAACAAACCCTCCAAGTTTCGTAATAATCGCTTTATTCTTTCTAGAGAAATAAATATGTTTGTATGTATACTCTGTGTACTGTTTATTGCACCTTATAGTAATGCTTTCAGATCTCTTAAGTTGAGGTAAAACGTTTTGCTTTATTACCACAAACACATATAAAAAATATAATACAATATAATTTACAAGTGTGACAATTTACAATAAACAATAATACAAATGTACCAAAAGGTCATGAAAAGACAATCAAAACTATCACAATCTATGAAACTTCCATTGGGTTACAAAAACGTA
The DNA here is from genome assembly GCF_964235325.1 of Thermobia domestica. Classification (NCBI taxonomy): domain Eukaryota; kingdom Metazoa; phylum Arthropoda; class Insecta; order Zygentoma; family Lepismatidae; genus Thermobia; species Thermobia domestica. The sequence continues at coordinate 142,769,720 of NC_137458.1, forward strand.
CACTACTTCCTTCTTTTGTAAGAAATGTTGCATTCTCTAACAAGACCCCAACAATAGTCCCCCATCATTGAAGGATCCCATCGTCCCAGGTACCTTTTCTCCATTGCCATTATATCTTGGTGGAATCTTTCCCCCTGTTCGTCGCTGAGAGCACCTAGGTTAGCAGGAAAGAAGCTGAGGTGGGAGTGCAAAAAGTGGATTTTTAAAGACATCCTACAACCCAACTCTTTGTATTTCTGTATCATGTCCTGTACGATTTCTGTGTAACTCTCAGCTTTGTTATTGCCCAGAAAGTTGCGCACAACACACTTAAATGCTGTCCAGGCAGCTAGCTCAGCACTGTTTAACTTGCTGTCAAAGCTATCATCAAGCATTAATTTCCTAATTTGGGGACCAATAAACACTCCCGCTGAAATCTTAGCATCACTCAGGTTAGGGAACTTATCTCGCAAATACTTGAAACCTTCACCAGATGTGTCCATGGCTTTGACAAAGTTTTTCACAAGTCCTAACTTGATATGAAGTGGCGGTAGTAATATCTTATTAGGATCTACCAAAGGAGCGTATTTGACGTTGCATTCTCCAGGTACGTAATTCACTCTAGGTTCCCATTCCTTCACTTCATAATGTTTGTCATCAGCTCGGCTATCCCATAAACATAAAAAACATTGGTACTTCGTGTAACCGCACTGCAGTCCTAATAAAATACCAACTACCTTGAGATCACAACATATTTGCCAACAATGGTCCTTGTAATTTATAAGATTTAGCAAAGTTGACATGGTGTCATAGGATTCCTTAATCTTCACTGAGTGCGCAAGTGGTATAGAAGGTTTTTTATTTCCATTATGTAAAAGGACAGCTTTAAGAGCCTGCCTTACTAAAAATAATACGAAATTTACCATTTTATTTTGCTTGATTATTCATCAGTGAAAGGAGATAATGAAATGCAAGTTACTACAATCATAGATAATGCTATTCTACAACAGAAAATATGAACCTGAAGAATGTTCAATGTTGCAATCCATAGAAATTACAGTGTTGCCACAAAAACAATTTCCCTAAAATCTAAGTTAAAACAGCGAGTAGAGGAATGAACTCAACTGCATTTGATTACGTATCATGTTGTCTTGGTTTCCTGTGAACTACTTTTTAATTAACACTATTATTTAGTTTTAATAACTGTATGCTAAAACTATCATGTTTATTACAAACTAAATACAACTACTATTTAAAAAGTAGTTCACAGGAAACCAAAATAATATGATACGTAACCAAATGCAGTTGAGTTTGTTCCTCTACTCGCTACATTAACTTAGATTTCAGGGAAATTGTTATTCTGGCAACACTGTAATTTCTATGGATGGCAACACTGAACATTATTCAGATTCATATTTTCTGTTGTAGAATAGCATTATCTATGATTGTGGTGATTTACATTTCATTATCTCCTTTCACTGATGAATAAACAACCAAAAGAAAAATGGTAAATTTTGTACTATTTTTAGTAAGGCAGGCTCTTAAGGCTGACCTTTGACGCGTCGATAAATAACCTCCATTCTTCTGGAACGTAAGGAATTCCTAGCTCCGCCATCAACCCATTTATATCCGTACATACGCACACATTATCTTGCATTGAGAAATAGCTTGAAAATTGAACATGCCTTTTCCTATACACTGATATGTTCGTTTCTGCATCCAATAAGTTCCACTGCTGGAGCCTTGATCCCAGAAGTTCCGCCTCTTGTTTTGTCAGGTGCAAATCACGGACTAGGTCATTAAGTTCACATTGCCGGATGAAATGTGGCTCGCGAACACAGTCAGGGATGAACGTTGGGTCCTTGGATGTACATGTTGATGTCGATGGTTCATCAAGGTCATGATCATCATCAGAGTCTTTTGGCCATATCTCTTCCCAGTTGGTAGGGGGCTCGGGAAGTGGAAGTTCATCCCCGTGCGGAATAGGTCTAATTGCGGATTTAACGTTGGGATAACTTATTGTGTATTTGCTTTTTTTTAGAATGTCCCTTAACTACTGTGAGACAAAAATAACAATCATCCAGATGGTTGGTGGGTTCTCTCCACACCATTGGTACAGCAAATTTCATGAACCTCCGTTTCCCCTTGTACGTTGGAAGTACATTCTATTTTTATACACGTTTCTAATTTACAGAGAGCAATACAAGTGTGTTGTTGACTATTGTAAATATTCATTTTTATGTCTGTGTTTGTAGTAATAAAGCAAATCGTTTTTACCCCAACTCAGGAGATCTGAAAGCATTACTATCAGGTGCAATAAACAGTGCACACAGTATACATACAAATATATTTATTTCTCTAGAAAGAACAAAGCGATTTTTACGAAACTTTTAGGATTTATTAAATATAAATCAAGGTATACTTACGTATAATTTCTATGTTACTATATGTAAGGGGACAGGAGCTAGGGGAATAAAATATCTGAAAAAGGGAAAATTTTGAGGGAATTTCCCGAAAATCCCTCTGTTACGGGAAAACTGTACGTGATGGAGAGAAACCGAGTGCATATTCGAATTCAGCGCAAAAAGTTCCTTTAAGATCAGGTGATTTTTCTCATGTAACAAACAAAAAGTTTAAATTTGTTAACTAGTGTTTCTGAAATCGGGTTCATCGTTTTGATTTGCCCTGTATATCCTGTCCATATATTTTATATGGGCAAATAGAGCTGACTCTATGTGATGTTTCCATATCCAATAAGAGAAAAACAATTCTGAACTGTGCCGCAAGCAATTTTCCAGGTAATTTTGCGCAATAATTTTGGATCGAGTCACATATATGCATTTCTACTATGTGGAATTAAGTTTTTAATCCGTTTTTCTGCAATGAAATAATTATGAACTTGTGCAAGTAAATCAGTTTACAGCTACCATTTTCGAAACTATGACTAATACCTTGTTCATATTACAGGAAGTTATATTAACTTTCTTTTTCTAAAAAAAAAAAAAAAAAAAAAAATATCACAATGTCCAGTACTGGCATAACCTAATTTATTAATATAGGAAAAAATGGGCTTCCTAGTTTCGCTCATACGACAAAGTGAATTTTGCACTCGGATATACGACTATATTTTGAACAACATTTAATAATTTAAATTATCTGAAAATTGATAAATTTTATATAACTATAGTACAAAACAATCATTCCCTTGGAAACATTGTTGCAGTTCTCATTTTAGCCAATGTTCTACTTAAAGTATAGCCAATCCAAGCCAAAAGATTAAAGTATAGCTAAGGAATTTCCCGTAAAAAGTTTCCGTTGATTTCTGGTAAGAAATGTATTAACTTTGCATGCACTTTGGACTGTTATTTAAACATGGTGATTATTCATTAATGCTAGAAAGAATTCTATTACATTTTATTCCGTAATTAAATATACATGATATCTGTTGTGATGAGTAAGTAACATGAGTATTGAATGAGAATTAGTGATTCAAGTTGATATACAGATATAGCATAAATTGAGTAAAAAGTAATTAGTTTATATGTATAATCAGCTAGGCAATGCAAAATACATCTACCCATTTATATTTCATACATTTGTCCACAAAAGCAATTTTAAATGCAATCGATATGTTTATTCGATTTGCGATGCCTATGAATAATTTTAAAAAGTAATGTATAATGTATATATACTCTACATATTTCAGTATTGAAATAAGAAAAATAAGAACTGTACATATATAAAATGTCATTTTTTTCTCTGGTTACTATTGTAACCTAGATATTATAGCATCTGTATCATAACAACTATGTTATCAAGATAATTTTTGCCTATTGTATTCCAATAGAAGTTCATTTGCTTTTCTACCGACAATTTTAATTTGCTCTTATAATAGGAATTTGATTCAGTAGAAAAGAATATATAATTTGAAATAAAATATTTTTATATTTTAAAAATAAAATGTTACTTTTCTTTAACAGCAGTAGAGTGTTTATGAAGGAGTGAAATATCTTGGATAAAAAGTAAACACTCTTCTTGGAGCAATATTGAATATTTAATTTATTAAACATCCCATTTCACTTATAGAGTCAGATTGCGTAAATAATTTGAATTTCTGAAATAAAACAATTTAAATTATTTGTGATAAGTTACATTAGTTTCCGTCGAAACTGGTGACCTAAACGATTTAAAACGACCTAAACGATAAACATGAATGAAAAGTAATAGAATATCGATTGAATATAAATATATAAAGGTAACCAAGAAAGTTCTGTCGCATTTCTCACCTTAGAACATCGATATGTCACCTAACAAGGGAAGAGCGGGAGATTATATATCGAAGGGGAAGATAGCTTATACACCAATCGAAACAACTAATGACACCTATCACGAAACTGTAACAAAAATTTTCCGAATGCATATACTGTGAAAGTTATATGAATATACAGGGTGTCCAGAAAATCCGTTTACACCCCTAGAATCGCAAACGGTGAGACAGATGCCAAAACAGGAAAATCATGTGTTTAACCATTTTAAAAGTACAACGTATCAAAGCAAAAAGAATTGTCCCAGGAGCTCTCACTGGGTCCCAGGCGAGGTCCAACTCAAAAATTGCAAATGGTAAAGGGGTCAAAGTAACACGTCGTTAGAAACGTGTTGGGAAATAAAAGAACACGGAACAGGTCTCGACTCTCTAAAATTACACTGTGCAAAATGGCGGCCGGTCAAAATGTCAGCAAAAACGTCATTGTAAAATTTATGCCCCCCCCCCCTAAAAACGTGAAACAGTGAGACAGATGTCAAAACAGGAAGATACGTGTATCATCATTTCAAAAGTACAATGATTGAAAGTAAAACTATTTGTCCCAGGGTCCTGCACAGGGTCCCAGATAGGGTCCTACTCAAAATTTTCAAATGACAAGGGGGATCAAGTAGCATATCGTTGGAAAGCTGTTGTTAAATGAGAGTAGATGAAATAAGTCTGGGCGCTCTACGATAACACTGTGCAAACATCTTTCTTTTAAGTTATTCTTTCTGTAGTCGAGTTTTAGTTTGTTTTCACTTTAATTCTTGTACTCAGCGGAAAGAAAGGAATGCCCTTTTGTGAGATTCTGCTCTTTGGGATCTGTAATGTGTAACAAAATAAATAAATATAATAAAATAAAAGAATATTAAGAAATAAAGTAAAGAAAAGAAATAACATTTGACATCTTTGAGCATAGAACTGACTAGGTAACATATAGTGTACAATAGTAGTACTTATACTCTTTGTCTGGATTATCAAGTATAATATGATTTTAAAAAAAAATTCTTGCACCTGGAATAGCGAATACGTGCAAATGTCTCACAAGGGCAAGTGTCGATTGCAAAATGGAAAGCGAATGCGCTCGGAGAATCGAAATGAGAATGTACACCTTGTCTCAAAAAGGTTGAGCGCATTCTTTATTGGTGTTTTGAAGCAAACATTTTCTAAGTCCAGCTTCGGGTATCTTCGGGAAAAAGTAAGCCAGGTTCGAACCTCCAAGCCAGCCTTTGCAATCGGGAAAAAGTTTGCAGATTTGTTTTTCTTCTTTTAAATATAATAAGACTTGTTACCAAGTGTTTAAAAAAGCAACATTGATTGAAATACTTAATGATACAATATTTCGAAACCTTTTTTTTTTTTTAATGTCAGCACATGCTTGTTTGTCATTTAGCTCTCCATACGTAATGGAACATTTAAATACGTTAAAGAATCTTTCCATATGTAAAAGAATGCTCAAAGTTAAGAAATAGAACATAATTATCGCCTGAGTACTAAAATAAAAGTCAAAGTAGAACAGAAACAGCGTTTGTAATGGATATGAATGTCATAAATATCTTGAGATCCGTTATACATCGCTAGAACCATAGTTCTAGAAGTCCTTGTGTTAGCTCATTGGTAAGATGTCGTATTTCAAATCTTAAGGTTGAGAATTCGAATCCCGTCTAGGTTAGTCCTTTTTTAAAATTATATTTTCCGCAATGCATGAAAAATTATATAAAATAATTACATTAGAATACATAAGTTGTGTATATATAACATAATCATTGCAGAACATAGTAATTATTATGTTTAAAATATAACATCTGAGATAATTTTCACAGTAGGTCGGTATTATATATGAGGATGTAAATACAACTTAAGAAACTCGTTCAATAGCAATAAATAAGTTATGTAGTGTATTTATTTGCATCTATTTGTCATACAGATGTAACTTTTCATTATTCTCATTACAGCATGTCATTTACATTCGTGAAATACAATATATTCCTACGGATATAGAAAGTGTATAAACAGAGTATCCAAAGTCGTATCCTGCTTCAAGACACATAACTTTTCCCGATCCCCTTAACGTCACGGGAAGAAACAAAAACTCTCTTTAGAACTGAATGTCGTTACTTAGAGTCTCATTCGAATACGTTGAATATGCTTTTGTATATTCATCTCTCTCTCTCTCTCTCTTTCGCTTTGTTTATGTGTGTGTGTGTGTGTGTTGCGGAATATCCCAAGTTGAATACAACATTTGCCAAGTATATGAGCATCATTGTCATCGAATACCAGAAATTGAAAGTCGTGTTTCTTCAGGTTAGGTTTGCGTGTTCATGTTAGCTCACTGGTAGAGTAGGGACTTGCCAATAAAGAGGTCTTGAGTTCAAAGCCTACAGCTAATTATCATTCTTTTGTTAGTAGGATTGCACAGAAATCGGATACAAGGAGTGGTTTACTTCTAGAGATATTTTCAGAAGCGTTTAGGTAGCCCTGAAAAGGGCTGTTTTCGGGAGTTAAGGCGGGGACATTAATATTGTGTCCAAGACCCTTCTGAATTTATTACATGCTCCATTCTTCTGGGCATGGAATCTATTACATGGGTGACAAATCTATCTCCTTCCCCTACCTCCAGCCATGCTTCGGAAACAAGATGCCACAGGTCATCCTGAGTTCTTGGTGGATCTGCCTCAGGCCAACTTTCCCTTAGAGTACGCTTCACTTCTGCCCACATATTTTCCATGAGATTGAGGTCTGCTCCACGAGCGGCCAGTCGATTAAATCAATCTCAGGGTGCCCTGCGAACCATTCCTGAATCACACGGAAAGTATGTATTGGCGACTGGTATTGCTGGAACTGAATTACACCATCAGGCTGAAATACTCGTACAGATAGCACCATGAAATTACTGATAATGTCTAAGTACTGAGCATTGTCCAGATGTCCTTCAATTCTATGAAGCTGTCCTGCTCCGCGACTGGAAATCCAACCCCAACATAAAATAGATACATGGCCACTGCAATTGCAAGCAGCCACATATTCATGGTCATATCGGGTGCCTCTCGGACGATACACAAAACGGCGTCCCTCCTTTAATGTTGTGAATATGGATTCATCTGAGAAAACTACGTTTTCCCAATAGAGACCCACATTCGCCTGTGCAAACGCGAGACGGTAAATTTTCTGGTCGTCTGAGAGTTTTTCCTTCACGGCAGCAACACGGCCACGTAACCCAGCATGACGAAGCCTTCGCAGAGCTGTATGCTTTCTACCAGGAAAGAGAGAAACTCCCCTTAGCTGTCTAGACGTCCTTGGTGGGTCTAATCGGGCTTCGTTTACTAATCTCGCATCTTGGGCTTCGGTTGACACATGCGGACGACCAGGAGATCGTAAATTATCAGTCTGACCTGTAGCACCATATTTCCGAATCCATCGCCTTCTTGTAGAGGCCGGGACACCTACTCGCCTGCTAGCTGCAGTTGCAGAATAACCTTCCAACTCCCATAAAGTAATTACTGCTGTACGTCTATCCATAGTTACCAATGTTCTGAGCTGTGAGAAGGAAGCAATAGGTAGGTAAAAGCTAGTACCTGACGTGTGATTGGTTACTTGCACGACACGCCTATTGTGGGGAACAGCGTTGCCAGATCTAGCATAATGATGCTAGATCTAGCATAATTTGCATGTCTCTAGCATCTAGCATCTTGCTTTTAGCATCCTGCCCAAATCTAGCACAATTTCAGCAAGTTTATCAGAAAGCCGTAAAATCTGGAGATGAGAAAGAAGTTGGTCGTGGGAAGAAAAAGAACGGCAGAAACGTATCCTCTTCCATTGATTCATACAGTCGGTAAACCATACAGGCAGTCTTATTTTCCGAAGTAAGTTCGAAACGTCTTTGGGATTTTTTGTGGCTCCACCCAGGGTTTTCTAATCCTTTAACTCCGAGGCATGGGTGGAGCTATGGGGGCCATTCTCCCCCAACTTTTTGACAACTTCACCATCTTTATTTCTGACTTCATGATCATATTTATTCCTGAAATGACAGCTCCGAGACCGGCCAAAAATCTGCCGCCCCCCCCCCCAGCAGACGATTCCCAACTCCCCTTATGCTGCGAAGTAATTTTCTTTCAAAATATGTAAACAAAAACTTTTCATTCATTTATACGATATATACGCCATTGAGTCTGGCAACGACTGCATTAATTTAGCTGAGTTAAAATTTTGGTGCGTGAAGTATTGCATTCTTGCTCTCTGTGTATTTTAAGTTACGTTATCGTATCTCAACTTCGTTTTTTTAAACTCCTGAATTAGTAATTATGAGGATCTAGCATAATTTGACCGAATCTAGCATAAGTTCGATCAGGTTTTGGAATAATTCCGAGCTGTGAGTCTGGCAACGCTGGTGGGGAACGACTTGGTCAACGACTCGCGAAAGAAATCTGAAAATGGTGTGCCGTAATAATAATATCAAAAAAGTTTTTATAAAGGAATATTAATACATACGAAAAGCTGTTTAAAGAATGAATTGTTATACTGACTTTACACGTATAAAAACATATACCATATACCAAACAGATTGAGCGATATGATGATAGCTGTTTTGAGACAAACTCTTTCGAAGTCCAACTTCGGGTATCTTCGGAAAACAGTAAACTAAAGCTGCTGGTTCGAACCTCCAAAGCCAACCTTAGTAATCGGGAAACGATGTACAGATATGTTTTTCCTTCTGTTAAATATAATAAGACATGTTAAAATGGTATTAAGTGTAGAAAAAAGTAACATTGAAATACTTAATGATACAATATTTCGAGACTATGTATTCACACTCTCGTTTCGTCATTGTGATTTCCATACGGAAAAGAGCATTTACGTATGAGCTCAGTTATATTTCAGAAGCAGCTTCCGAAAAGCGGTCATGTTAGCTCAGTGGTACACCACCGAGCGTTTAAATCGTGAGTTCGATACCCGATCAGGTGAAATTCTTTTATGATATTCTACTTTCCTCAATGCATGAAAATTATGTAAAATAGTTACATTACAATTCATCAGTTGTATATATCAGTTGAATATATATATTCATATCATCAGTTGTATATATCAGTTGAATATATATATTCATATCATTTCACGACATAAGTAATTCTTATCTTTAAAATATAACATCTGAGGTATTGACAAAACGTCGGTGTGTTATGTGTGAATATTGAATACAAATTTAAAAAATCGTGTAATAGCAATAAATAAGTTATGTAATGTATTTATTCGCAGCTACTTTCATCGCAGATAACTTCTCAATATTCGCATTACAGCATTTAGGTAGAGCATATCGAAAATCGGATCGTGGTCCAAGACAAAAAACTAGCTAGGCCCAAACTGTCACGTAAGAAATTCGCGAATAGCAAAAGTAAAGTGAAGAGATTGAGAGCGGTAATTCCTTAATCGCTCTCTCTCAACTCTCTCTTATCTGCATTTATACACATAAAAGTGTATGTATGTATGTTCCAACATAACTCATGTATGCCTAGGGCAAGGTTTCTCAACCTGGGAGTCGCGGCCCCTAGGGGATCGCGAAGATAGGCGGAAGAGATAAATATAGTTAGAATCTAATACCAGGAATTATTTTTAAATATTATTTTTAATTTTGTTCTGATAAGCATACTTTTGTTTTTTATACACACTGTAAAGAACAATAAAAAATAAGTCTACTGAACATTTTCAAAGGGTGTAGAATTCGTGTTACTATTCGATTCAAAGTCTTGTCGTCGCGAATTCTGTCGAGAAACTTGAAGCTTAAAATATACAAAACGATAATCATGCCTGTTGTTCTGTATGGTTGCGAAACATGGTCGCTTACTTTGAGGGAAGAACATAGACTGAAAGTATTTGAGAACAAGATCCTTAGACGAATATTCGGACCCAAGAGGAACGGGAATGGGGAATGGCGGAAACTTCATAACGAGGAACTACATAATTTATACGGTTTACCCAACATTGTTAGGGTCGTCAAGTCTAGAAGGCTTAGGTGGGCAGGTCATGTAGCTAGAATGGAAGAAAGTAGAAACGCTTTCAAAATCTTGACTGGAAGACCAATCGGAAAACGACCATTAGGAAGACCTAGGCGCAGATGGGAGGACAATATTAAGATGGATTTCGCTGAGATACGAATACAAAGTAGAAACTGGATCCAATTGGCTAAGGATAGAAGTCAGTGTAGAGCTTTTGTGAACGCGGCATTGAACCTCCGGGTTCCATAGGCCATAGAGTTAGTTAGTTAGTAGAGTTGTTTAAAAATGAATTTAAATCAAAGAGGTATGATATAAAACTAATGAGAACTGTATATAGAAATACTAGAAAAATACACATGCAACAAAACCTGCACATTGAAATACAATTAAAATTAAAACCTAATGAGACACCTAAGCATGGTGTAATTTCACTAGTTCAGCAATGTCCGGTTCAATCTTCATGACGAACATTATCAAGCCATTTTCAACTGATAAGCGATTTCTTATCTTTGTTTTAATGTTTACCATAAAAAACACACTTTCGCACAAGTACGATATAGCAAATGGAATTATTACTTTTAAAGCAGCAATCCCCAGACCAGGATATTCTTCTCTCCTCATCAGGCAGAACTTGTCCAAGTCTTCGTTACAAAAAACCAGTTGCAAAGACTTGTCGCATGATCATTCTATTATTTGGTCAAGAAGTTGTGGGCTTAGATCGGATACGTTAATGGCCTCTTCAATGAAGGAGTTTAACATCCATCTTGAACCAGCACCTTCGTCATTGGGAATATAGATATTACAGTTACTTTATCCACTGTCAGTGCCGGGCGCCGAAAAAAGGGGCCACACATTTCGGAGGAAGTGTGTTACTCATGTTAGGAAAGTGCATGTGCACATGTGTAAAATAGAAGGAAAAACGTAATAAAATGTGCTCAAAATTAAGGAAAGGTAGGGTTTATTTTGAAAATGTTATTGAGCTTCGTGCCAACCATGGTGGCGCTTCGTAGCTAGTCTGTCGACGTCACTCATATATACGGTGACATCGTACTATACTCTCGCCCCGGGCGCTGATTTTCCATGGCACTGTTCACTATAAACAAAAAAATGGATTCTACTATTATAGAAATAGGTATGTTAAAAATCCCACACAAGCTTATTATAAAACAAATTATAAAAGGGTCGCTGGCAAGAGCGTGTGATAAAAGGGGATCGTGATAGGAATTAGATTGAGAACCACTGACCTAGAGTAATTTTAACCACATTTCTTATAGTTTCGAAAAGAGTGCTGTCGGGTTACCTATGGTGAATGGGAGGGGGATACATATAAAAGATTGGTAGAAAATGATCGATATTAGATTCATAGTTTTCGGGGTCGCTTAGATAAATAGTGAGACTTTCAATTTCGCTTAACTCCGATTAAGCTCTCATTAGTGGGGATGGGCACGAACGACTTTTCTTTGAAACTCGACTCGACTCGAAACAGACATCTTTGAGGTCTACTCTTGGACTCGGCGCGAAAAATATCTTCCAACTCGACTCGGATTAGAGTCAAATTGAACCAAAACGAGCAAAATCCTGTGTGTAGTCCTACCTGGACAATACATAGACAATAATTATTCTATCATCAATTATACTACTATTACTACAAATAATAATAATAATAATAATAATAATAATAATAATAATTATTATTATTATTATTATTATTATTATTATTATTATTATTATTATTATTATTATTATTATTATTATTATTATTATTATTATTATTATTATTATTATGACAACACCGTGTACAAACATGAACAATAGATGGTTAGTAAAGGAATACTAAAAGCTAGTTGACTGCCGACGTCGGTAGTCATGAACTCTACAAGGCAAAGACATCGTTCATTACTCTAAGCTGTAAGCGTCGGTGGACTACAGATGGTCAACTATTGACCTCTCGCCAGAAATTGGTGGCCCCGCAGCAACGATCCGTGGTGGCCCAAGTTCCATTTTGAAAACTTTACTACCAGCAGCAGAGACGCGATGAAACGCCAACGAACCACAAAATTACTCTCCCAAAATATGTCAAAATGCCTATATGTGTGATTTGTTTATATTTAGGTGAATCAAAAAACACAAAACAAATACCCGGGGTGGACACAAACTATCAATATTACGATTACTAGGCACGTGTTCTTCTGACTTCCCCACGGAAATGATCATAAAAAGCTTGGTTGTTGAAGGATAAATCATTGACGTCTTAATTTAGCCAATCAGACAAACCCCTACATCTCGAGTTCTAGAAGGTGATACCGTGAACCGTTTCAGATTTATTGCTTCCTGGTGGAGTACTATCCATAAGCAAAATTTGAGCATAATAGCCGACATGCATCTTCGGTGCCTCTTATCTTTAGTACAATTTTAACCAGAGATGGTGTGGGTCAATGAAAATTTGATCCACGACCCACCATGACCCACTATCACCCACCACCCAAATGCCCCATTGGCCCACTCTGATCCATCAACTATCGTGATCCATTCTTACCCACCACCAACTATGAACCACTCTGAACCATTGTGACCAACTCCGACCCACCAAAACCCATCGACATCAACTCTGACCGATGGCCCACGTCCTCCTCTCCATTGGCTAAAGAGGTTACACTTGTAATAAAACAAGACTGTGAAATTATCACTTATCGGAGTTTGAATTTCTACCGTTAATGGCTCAAGCACCTCTCTGTTACAATACTGGTGGGTCTGACCTTTACGATATATAATGGCAAAGTGTTTCTCATCTTCCAAATTAAAATGAATTTAAATATATCATATATAATTATTTCTTTGTTGCCTTACGGACACATTTCAGTAGAAAATAGGGTGAAATTTGAAAGTTTCAAATCAAGGAAAAGTAGACCAACGTAAAAAAAACAGAGAGAGAGAGAGAGAGAGAGAAACTAATTTTCTATATAATTAAGCATGCCGTACTAATTGAAAATGCCCATGTAATTAAGTTTAGAATACAAATTTTATGGCCATTTTTCTCTAACTTTATGGCTTGATTGCCTTATGCTCGGAACGCTCCATATATTAAACACCAGCTTCAGCAATTATAAATAGAAAGCAGTGGGTATAAAATTCAAAAAGAACTTTAATTTGCATTACCCAATTTGTTTCTCAACTAATATCAATCGTTTTCGATTATTTTTACAAATCAACCCACTACCAATTTCCAATATATAGAAAATGCACCCCCGTCCCCCCGCTCATAAAAGATAATTTTAAAAAATGCCAGGACATATTCTCTTTATTTTTAATAAAGAGTTATATGCTGAATTTCAGCTCTCAGTTGAACGGCTTGTGAGATACTCAATTTTTCGCTCATGTGGTTCGGATTCCACGTTAATCAGTAGGTCCACGTCTCATATAGCCTCGCTGCTGAAAGGGACGCTAAACTAAACTCAACTCAACTCAATTTTTCGCAAAAATTCGGACTTCTACTCCCCCTAAGGATATGTATTATAATGAAAGTGACACGCGTATGATAACTTCCCAGTTGGGATTGGAGCCTGATTATATACCAAACGTCAATTTATTTGACTTTGCAATTTGACCGTGATGATTACGGAGACATAGTTACTTTCAATTTTTTATGATACATATCCTTATTTCATATGTTACAGATGATTCAAAAATACTTTTTCAAGCAGTTAGCTCTTCTAGAATCTCACAGGCTGCATCCCAAAATCCAACTCCTACTATCCTATGACAATCCAAAAGTGACTGAACTGTTTTTATTAGGAACAAATGACAAAAGAAAAATGGAGATCTTGAAAGTAAAATGTAGAAAAGCTCGGTGCCCCCAATAACTACATATTTCTCCGCCCCTTCATCCCGAACTTAAAAATAAAACTTAATTCGAATATGGTTAATTAGTGAATTTATTACAGTTAAATTCCACTCACTACATGCTACAGCTACAACTATGTAACAAAAAATAACAACTGTGAAACATGTTCTGAATTACTATTAGATTTCTTACGCTATTATTAAACATATTAGAATAGTAAAAGAGGATTGTTCGTGAAATAGTATATTTGCTCTTGATTTATAACTTTTTCATACGGAAAAAAATAAAATATTATTCAAGTTTTAAACTTTGCACTCTACAAATATGTTGCCCTCTAGGCAATGGGACTAATGTGAAATGTGGACTATTGTGGACTAATGGGAAATCCTGCACTGTTAGCGGCGCTGAAAACTTACGATTCGATTCTAATATCGAATGATTTCGATATCTTTATGTCGCTACGTAACCACCCTGGGTGCTAATGGGAGCTTAGTTGGACTTGAATTGAAAGTAGAACCATTCACCTAAGCGACCACGAAACTATGGATTCGATACTAATATCGACCCGTTTCTAGCATTTTTGATATGTATCCCGACAGTACTCTTTTTCCAGACAGTAAGAAATATAGTTAAAATTGCTCTAGATATATCAGAATTATGTTGAAATACACACATAAATCCACTTTTATATTCTGTATAAATAGAGAGTGAGCGAGCGAGCGAGCGAGAGAGGGCGACTGAAGGCATCACCACTTCCACATTGCAAAAGCATATATCAGGAATTGAATTGAAAATCTATGTACAGACTTTCTGCTGTGGCATGCTTCATAAGGACAATTCCAGTCTGCTCACGTGACCTTTGGGGTTCATGATTTTTTTTTGTGAGCGTTCCGACTTTGGATTCTCTGTTTATACCTTCTGTTTATGCA
The DNA here is from genome assembly GCF_964235325.1 of Thermobia domestica. Lineage (NCBI taxonomy): Eukaryota > Metazoa > Arthropoda > Insecta > Zygentoma > Lepismatidae > Thermobia > Thermobia domestica. The sequence continues at coordinate 142,784,762 of NC_137458.1, forward strand.
TCGAATAACTTTTCAAGAACATAAATGACATTCTGTATTATGAATGTTGAGAATTACCCTCTATATGACAAATAGCTGCAAATAAATACACTACATGATTTATTTATTGCTATTGAACGAGTTTCTTAAGTTGTATTTACATCCTCATATATAATACCAACCTACTGTGAAAATTATCTCAGATGTTATATTTTAAACATAATAATTACTATGTTCTGCAATGATTATGTTATATATACACAAGTTATGTATTCTAATGTAATTATTTTATATAATTTTTCATGCATTGCGGAAAATATAATTTAAAAAAAAGGGTTAACCTAAACGGGATTCGAACTCAAAACCTTATGATTTGAAATCCGACAGCTTACCAATGAGCTAGCACAAGGACTTCTAGAATTATGCTTCTAGCGATGTATAACGGATCTCAAGATAATTATGACATTCATATCCATTACAAACGCTGTTTCTGTTCTACTTTGACTTTTATTTTAGTACTCAGGCGATAATTATGTTCTATTTCTTAACTTTGAGCATTCTTTTACATATGGAAAGATTCTTTAACGTATTTAAATGTTCCATTACGTATGGAGAGCTAAATGACAAACAAGCATGTGCTGACATAAAAAAAAAAAAGGTTTCGAAATATTGTATCATTAAGTATTTCAATCAATGTTGCTTTTTTAAACACTTGGTAACAAGTCTTATTATATTTAAAAGAAGAAAAACAAATCTGCAAACTTTTTCCCGATTGCAAAGGCTGGCTTGGAGGTTCGAACCTGGCTTACTTTTTCCCGAAGATACCCGAAGCTGGACTTAGAAAATTATTGCCTCAAAACACCAGTAAAGAATGCGCTCAACCTTTTTGAGACAAGGTGTACATTTTAACCGGCCGCCAGTTTGTACAGTTTAATTTTAGAGAGTCGAGACTTGTTCCATCTTCTTTCATATCGCCACAGATCTGCTACTTGACCTCTCTTATCATTTGCAATTTTTGAGTTGGACCCTGCGGGTGGCCCTGGGACAACACTTTTCGCTTTGATAAGTTGTACTTTTAAAATGATCAAATAAATGTTTTCCGATTTTGGCATCTGCCTCACCGTTTGCAATTCTACAAGTGGAAACGGATTTTCTGGACACCCTATATATTCGTATAACTCGCACAGTATATGCATTCGGAAAATTTTTATTACAGTTTAACTTCTGTCGTCAGTTCTTTCGATTGGTGCATAGAAATCTTCCACTTCGATATACGATCTCTCTCTCTTCCCTTGTAAGTCGTACCTGCAAGATCAAAAATAGTCCCCATCGGCACGACGACCTTCTGCCAACGTTCTGGCAGGCCATGGATTCCATCGCGGTAGAACTTGGTGAACTGAAGCGAAAAAGGTATCAAGTGCATTTTGCACCTGTACTAGGGATTTGAACTGGCGTCCTATAAAATGATTGTCCAATAAATGAAATAGATGATAATCGGAAAGTGTAATGTCTGGGGAGTATGGCAGATGCAATAGTGTTCCAAATTAAAGGCGTAGAATGGCACCCCGGGTCATCCTAGCACGTGGGGCTTTGCGTTGTTCTGTAAGCGAATCCCTTTGCGATTCAGAAGTGCTGGCTCCAGAGTTTTGAGTTCTTGAACACGGCTCAACTGCTGACAGCACACAGTTGCATTAATGCTTTGACCAGCTACTAGCAGTTCTCGATGCGCAATGCCAAGAACAGTAAACCAAACACACAGCAGTAAACCTTCTTCTGGTGAAGTGCTGGTTTCGCCTGTTTTGGAACCGGTTCATGAGATGCTAACCAATGATGACGGATCCGTGGAGCTTCGTACACTTGTCATCGCATGTCAACAACCTGTCCAGAAATGACTTCCTCTTCAGACGAGACAGTAGAGAAACAGGTGTCTGCTTGCGTTGCCCTCTGTCCCAGAGCCAAATCATACGGGACCCATCGACCCATCTTGTAGTGCTTCCCAAGTTGATGGAGGTGCTGGCGAATGGTTTCTCCACTCAAAGTGAATTATAGTCCGTCCCAGTTCTTCACATGTATGGCCACTGTTCGCCTCAATTGCTGCATGAAGATCTTCATTTTGTAATGTGTTGGTCTTCTGGCACGAATCCTTCGATTGTTTCGTCAGCGTCCTTAAACTTGTTGAACCACCGCTGCACTGTCCGCATAATCACGACACCCTGATCAATGGCCTAGCATATCTCTCGCTGCGCTGCAGCGGTGTTTGACCCCAGTTTGAACTCGTACAGCGTACACTCCTTATGAAGCTCTGTGGAGGTCCCATGTTCACTCTGTCCTTACACAAGTTCACATTTGTAACTAAACTGCCGCAAGCAGGTGACCGTCGCCTTATCTTCACCCGCATTGCACAGTGTGAGGCCCAATTGAACTCATACCTCGACGAAAAGCGACAGAACTTTCTTGGTTACCTTTATACGAAATGTCAATACGGCCTCCATTGTAACAAGTGCAACATGTAAGATAAACCAATAAAATCTTAATAAATATTTAGTGTTCTCTTTTCGTAATTTAACGTTCTACGCATTAATATAATGAATCACAATATTCATTATTTCCATAAGTGATCTGTTTTTGTACTTAGTTCTTATAGAGCATTCCTGAATTTTTTTTTCTACTAATGTGAAGGTCGAATTTCTTCCGAAAACTTACTTATGCAATTTACTCATATCTGCATTAAAGCCTAGTCTTTCCAGCAACACCTCTAAGTTATAAAAAAAAATAACCCTAAATAGATAAGCAAAATCTGTTGAGGCTTTAACTTACAAAAGATGCGATACACTGTGCAGAAGATATTATTTCTTAAAGTTATTCTTTGTAGGGTTTATTTCTAATGGTTATCATTATTGCAATTTTCTAATTATTTTCTTGGTTTATGTGTTTTCTATTCTGTTGCTCATTCTTCTAGGCTTTTCTTGTAATTTGAGTGATTTTTTATAGATGTCTTTGATTAATTTTATTACATTGTGAAGCTTATATTTGAGATTCATTCCTTCTGAAGCACTTTTTTTTTAATGAGATGTATATGTGGATCATTTGACTTGTCACCACTTGAACAAATAATCCCGCAACTGATTGCCCATTAAATCCTAATTAATTAATTAATAAAAACATGTAAGTTAATGGTATTATGAGTTAATCTTTATAGAATTTATTATCTGAATACTATAGGATTTTTTCAGTAATAATACAATGAATAACTAGTGAATTCTATTGTGATAATATTAATTACTACTACAAGCATATCACAAAGAAATTGAAAGTTTTCGTATAGTAAGCACCTATCGATTAAAAAACACAATTTTATATAACAATTTCTTATTTAATTGTATTCATGCTTGCAGTGTTGTTATCCTAAGATAATTGTATCTGACTCTTATAATTTCAGTAAATAAATTTTATAAATATTCTATCAGGCCTTATTTTCATACTGTCAAACTAAATACAACAAACTGAGCAAGGCACTGTGATAATATATAAAAACACAATCAAGTAACAGTTTCAACACAATAACTGTGTCTTCATCAGACTTCCACTTCTTCTTTGTTGTGAGAAGGAGTCGAAATCCGATGAAGACAGTTATTGTGTAGAAACTGTTTTGTGACTGTGTTTTTTATATATTATCACATAGCCTTGACTCAGTGTGTTGTTCTATTTAGCTTGAAAATAAATCTTGCATTTGTGTAAAAAATAAAATAATTTCTAACTTTACTAAATATTAAAGAGTAAGGAAGCAATCCATCATTGCAAATTTAAAGTTAGAAACAAACAAAACGTAAATGATAAACCATTATATAAATGTAACATATTTATCTAAAGATCAATAGATAAGTTTATATTACATGTATAATATATTTTCAATTCACCAAGAAAATATTTAAAATTTAAAAAAAAATAAAAGATTATAACGCGACATGAAATCTTAATTGATTTGTAAGTGACGCCTGGGTTTTGTAAACAAGGTTTAAAGAGGATGTTGTTTACTAATCTGTAGATTTATTTGCAGAGAGGTTTCTGGCTTTACCTGTTTGCAAATGATTCCCAACAGTCTTCCAAGGGATTTCATGTTAACAGCTCGCGTGTCGTATTGATTACAACAGAGCAGAATAAAATTTCCATCAACGATCTTGATTTGATTGTGTCCTCGCTTGCCTCTCTCTGACACGCTTTTACAGTCTATAACCAATAGCGTGGAATGATCGAATTTTTATTGGGCCACACAATAACCAACTTCAATAAATAAATAAACAAATAAAGGTTAGAGGGAGGAAAAAAGGTTTTTTTTTTTTTTTTTTTTTAAGACATACTTTCAAGAAAGTTTGACGTTCATTTCGAAACGAAAGGCATGAACCACACATTCTTTCTTAACTTAGGAAGGCTTAATTTATTGAAAAAGTTTATTTATTTATTTATTTATTTATTTATTTATTTTAGCTTTTGAAGTTAGTACGCAGAGATTTTTAGTCAAATTACAACATGTCACTTGCAACGTATTGTTGTGACATAATTGTTAGATTACATAGAGCGATAATATGTAAAAATACGCTTTATATTCAGATAGGCAACGCGATTAATGGACATTAGCATTGATTGATCGTTTCGTTAATATTCGTTAACATCACTTCTAAACTATATGTAGTAGAAGCAAATTGTTGATAATTTACTAAAATAAAATAAACGTCACGTTGAAGGTAATAATATCGGTCACATTTCTCATATCAAATCAATTATTTGTGTGATGGGTGTTGATCGAAAAGTACATTTAAAGAAATTTATCATATCAGTAAACCATCCTTTCTGGGCATATGTAGCGAGCAAAGTACAAGTGAATTAACTAAAATTGGCAAAGTTGTGAGAAAAAGACATAAAGTTTGTACGATGTGCTTAAGTTAATACTGTTCCTTACTTTATAAGAAATACGATATACAATATCTGGACATCAATATTTTAAGCTTTGAAAAAAATTTCAGAAACAGATATGTCGAAAATGACTAAAAAAAAATGGATTTGATTCCTTTGTGTACTGAAAGCGTCATTTTAATTTGATTTGACTTGATTTTTTAGTTTATCATCCCTTTCAACAGTGATACTATATGAGACGTGGATCTACAACTTAACGTGGAACCTGAATTACACCAGTCCCGCCAGGAACCAAACTCGGGTCTCCCAGCCGAAAGGCGCGTACACTAGCCACTTAGACAGGAGGGAGCTCGATTCCCTTGTGCACTGAACTCGTCATATCAAAAATAAATGCATTATACTATATTATAAAGTTAGGGATAAAATATTTACTCTCAAAATTTATCGAATTTGATCTTAAATGATTCTCAATGTGTGATATTAAGAAAGCATGCCAAATACCAGCAAGTTCTTAATAATTTGTAAGAAACATTCATACCACATTTATGTCCTTAATAAACTATCTACAAGTAAAAGAGATTGTGTGTATCACCGTAGTTAAACATAAATAGTAATAAATACAAAATCTAGTAGTTAACAAAGTATTTTGTTACAAGTAGGTCTATAGAAGACGTAAATAAACTCAAATAGGCAGTAGTATAAAGGATCACACATTTCAAGTTTCAATTTCATCCGGGTGAAGTCAACCGCTGGAGAATGTTATCTATCATATAACGGTGATGTGTAACGTCTACTACGTTTGTTTCAATAGATACCTACCGTTAAAATAACCTTTATACGTTAATATGTAATCCGTTAAAGAATTCGGTCGAGATGTTTGCTCTAGTTATCTATTGCAAACAACAAAATTAAAAAAAAATCACTTCCACTCAAAACTTATAGTATGGAAGAACGCATGGAAGTAAGGCACCGTTATCCGTTAAGATGTTAACGGATGAACTCAGTTAACGATCTTGGCTGAAAAATTGTTCTAACTATCCAGTGAAAAAAAAGAAAAGCACAGAACTTGAGACTTAGCTTTCGTTCAAGAGTTATCGTAGGCACTAACGGAGAAGCGTAAGTCACCGTTACCCGTTAAGATTTTATCGGATTCACTTCATTACCAAACTACCATTACCAAGATAATCGCTCTACGTATTTACTCCAAAACAAACACAATTCTAAAAGTTCTTTTCGTTGAAGAGTTATCGTGTAGAGTAACGGAGGACTTACTAACATCACAATCTTATAAGACCCACTAGCTTGATCATAATAACAGTACAGTCTTATACACTGAGGTATGTGGCGTAAGTAAAATCGTATGTTACATTTGTAAATCCTGTAGTTTTTGGACTCAATATACAGCAAACGTATAACTGAAAACGCATATTTTATAATACTTTCTGTATAAGTGTTTCATCTGTACGTGCTTTCCGCATGAAATAATATAGGCGGTAAGGATCTCAGATACAAATGGACGTATATAACATATAGCTAACATATAGCATATATATAACATACAGCTATGTGAGACGGGACCTACTGATTAACGTGGAATCCGAAACATGTGAGCTCCCGTCGGGAATCAAACCCGGGTCTCCCACTCCAAAGGCGCGTATGCTAACCGCTTAGGCACGAAGAAGCTCGCCCCTCAATGTAACTCAATTTAACTCTCAATAACTCAGTTAGTAATTAAGTTAGGAAGACAATTGTGCTATCAATGTCTTCCTGAAGGAGGAAGCTTTTAATTGATATGCATTTTCATGGGTGGACACAGAGCCAAGGGCAACTTATCCAATTAATACGAAATGTGGGTTTCCAGGAAGTCTTGATAGATATTTCCGGTCAGCCTCTGCGGGAATATGTGTGAACCTAGTGAAGTGTCACCGACAATACCCTCACCGACCTCAATTGCTTCGTTCTTCAGGAAGACCTTGATACCAAAATTACCTTGTTAGCTTAATTAGGAGCTGAGCTATTGAGGTTTAAATTAAGTCACATTGAGGAGCGTCCAAAATGTGACTATTTCACACCGTCAGGCGGCTAAATGCCCGTAACTCTGTAAGGATGCATTTCCCGACATTAAGGGCATATGAACATTTTTTTACTTCTCTAACCCTAAGGAATCCACCCCTGAAACTTCGCGGTACCTTTTTGTTACACCCTGTACAATCGTTTTCGATAAATTATCTGAGAAAAACACTTTGACACCAAGGAAACTTTACAGGAGCGTCATTTCTGATTTAAATATAATTTGTAGCGACCAATAACAGGATCAGATGTCATACTACCTATTAACATGGAACTAAAAGAAAAATACACCTTTCAAGTCTTTCTATATGCCATTAGGGAGAAGACAGTACGTAAGTATGGCTAATCTACTATACAAAATTGAAATTGACCATGTTTGTGAGACTATGTTCTTTTGAACCACGCTACCGATCTCCATCACCTTTGACAAATAGATTAGGTCTGGGCCTGGGATGGTTTTTATCATTTCACTTTGACGGTGAAACTTAGGGAAGGGGAAGAGATATTTAAAAATGATCGAGAATGACCGATATTAGTGTCGAATCCATAGTTTTCGGGGTCGATGAAAAAAAAAAAAAAAGATATTTCCGATGCTTTTTAAATCCAAATTCAGCCCCAATACTTGGGTAGGGGTGCGGGTGATATATATATAAAAGTTCGAAAATGACCTACATTAGTGTCGAATCCATAGTTTTCACAGATGAGAAAAAGTGAATTTGAAGTTTTTATTTAAACTCTGCTATTCAGGTAATCATCGCTAGTCAAATATAATAACCAGTGGCGTTGTTTCGGAAGGGCAAGGGTGGGCAATTGCTCCTATAATTTGAGGAACAACTAATATACTAATTAACAACGTGATACTCTTATATTGATGGACAATATTCACTCCTTAATGGTAAAAGTCGAAATGGTGTTACTGATAAGGAAAACTTAGAACTATAGTTAGTTATCAGGTGTGCGTATTAATCGTAATTTTCGCGCCACATAAACTTTAATTTTTATGGTAGTTACATTAGTTAATTTAATTCAAAACAATTTCATTATTCTAGGTAATGTAAAATAGGCTTTTTGCAAATTGGGAACATCAAATCGTTTCCTTCCCCTCATATCCCCCTCGAATAGACAAATAAATTCAGTTCATTTTCTAGTGGCATCCTTAGATGTTTTATGTTGTATATATATATATATATATATATATATATATATATATATATATGTGTGTGTGTGTGTGTGTGTGTGTGTCTTCCCCCTTTTTCTTTTATCTAACTTGTTAGCGACATCTGGCGTTCAACGGATGTTCATAAAATTTTCAACAGAGCCTACAGTCTCTTCCCATTGGAATTTTCAAAATTGAAGACTCGTGTCCTAGAAAACATCGCTCTCATAACACTCTTTTTTTAAAAAAAACGTCCCTGTTCTTTTTTTCTTATATGAAAATAAAACGGAAATAAGGGAAAACGATTGGTACGAATACACAAGAATGAAAACATTAAAAAAAGAGAAAAAAAACGAGGAAATGGAAAGTTATGACAAGCTTCGAGAATATTCGTAAAACTATTCTTCTGTTTCACATTATAAATTTATTCTTGTATTTTTTGACCGTATTCTTTCGTCAGATGAGTGTTGATAAAATATTAAAGATTATCCTTATATTTTATTCACCTGAGTGTCATAGGCGTAACTAGAAGGGAAGTCAGGAAGAATCTTCACTCTAATGGACTGTTAGTTCCACAGAAAGATTTTTATTGGATGACAATAATGTATTAAGTTAATCACCGATTTCGCAAATTGATTTTGTGTAGCGTAATAATATTTCGCCCATTCCTCCGTATTTTCTTGCTTCCTGCATACGGCTTTGAAAGCTGGAAACCACCAGATGGTTGGCATCATGGATGCTGATTCTGGAGAGGCAAGGAGGCCTGGGTCTCCCAAAGTTTGCTTGAGCCTTCCAGAATCTGGATATGTTTGCTTATATACTGTATATATCGGGTGCTTTTAGAACTAACTAATTATATATACTGTATATATATTCTCACGGGGCTCTGTTTTCCCGGCCAAAAGGCAGAGAAACATGAGATACTACAGGTTAAATTTTGTCTAGGGATATAGGGATTAAGATACACCCATCTAGTTGTACCCTATATTTCTATCCTAGAAAGGATGGGTTTAGGACTAGCATAAAGGAAGAACTCTCTTTCTTCATTTAACAATATACTATTTAATAAAATAAAAATAAAGATAACAAGAAAAGAGAAAGAAGACAAATTATAACAACTTAGTTGTTTCAAATTTCAAGTTTAAGTAATTACAGAATAAAGTGACATCACAAATTACAAATTACAATGACAGATATTAATTGCAACCGTTTTCAGTCAATTAAGGAGTTAAGTTATTCTAGCATTTGAAAAGATGATGAATTTTGTTGAGAGTTCTCCACTAGTACTTTGCCACATTGAATTTGTTCCGAGGCTGCCTGCCAACAAAAGGTTACTTAAGACAGAAACATATTTACTTGGAATCTGATGTTAGGTTTCGTGCAAGGTCTTGACACTTGATGAACACTCCACTGTCAATCGCACTGAACTAACCCGAAGTCTGACGGATTCGGTCATTTTATCATGGCCGCATTGTTGACGCATGTAGTGATGTGATATTTTGGATTTTTCCAGAATTCAGGATGAGTCTCTTCTTCACGTGTGAATGTGAGGAAGGAAGAAAGACAGTACAAGGGTCATGCGCAATTGCTTATCCGGAATCTGTTTACTTCAACAATAAAAATAAGTGATTGTCTAAGGAGGGAGAGGGAGAAGTTGGATATTCGGGAGATGGTATCTCACTTGATCGGAAGCAGTGGCTCAGTGGTAGAACGTTCACTTCCGTTGCTTGGGGTCCCTGGTTGGATTCCAGCTCACGCCGTGTGAACTTTGTGGTAGACAAATACCGTGTTCGTTGTTTTTCTCGGGGTTCTCCCGTTTCCTCCCACTTTCTTCATTTCACTCATCTCTCATTATCACCGTTTCCTTTAGCCTATCCGGCATAACCGTGGGGCGTAAAACTTAAAGATTTCATTTCATTTTTTGTTGTTTAGCCCGGACCAATTTGCACAGTCGCAAATAAACAGAAATCTTATGTGTCCTCCATCTGCATAGACTGCCGAAAACATGAAAAAATGAACTTTAAAGGTCCATAGCTCCAAACGTATAAGACCTACCGTAGTCGGGTCGAGACTTTACTTAGGAACTAGTATGTGCCCTATCCAAATATCCATGTTTCAGAATCCTAAGGTACTCACGCAACATTTTTTATACAGGAAGTTTTGGTACGGGCATATAATTTGAAGTAGACACAAACTACCTATATAAAATGTGTTGCGGAAGTACTGCAGGATTCGGAGACATGTATTTTTGGATGGGGCATATATTAGTTCCTAAGTAAAGTCTTGACCCGACTACGGTAGGTACTATAATTTTGGAGCTATGGACCTTTAAAGTTCATTTTTTCATGTTTTCGTTAGTCTATAGCTCCGAAAGAAAGTATTTGTGCACCCAGCTTGGCGTATACTTTTTGTCTCATCTTGGTGTCTTTAATCATTTCCCAAACGTAGTCGGTGTTGTTTTGAAACACCCTATATATATACTAAAATTTTACTAAGCACGAGCTACAATTTTGATGCCTCGTAACTCGTTACCAAAGGTCTGGAAAAAGAAAAAATATACACGTACTCCCATGCGCAAAAAATATTGCGCGTATACTGTAACTCACAATTTTTCGCAATTATTCCATTTTCCATATGTTTATTGGTAAAATTCAGTTATTAGTACGTGGAGATAATAGAAAGCAATCCATCTAAGGAGATATTTCCAAAAAATATAATAAAATAATAAAAATATAAGCAAAAAACAAAATTATGTTCGGTTTTGTGTATACTGGCAATAATGTTTTCGAGGGAATTTTTGGAGTAGCACAGCACGATTGCAGAGGGAATAACAAGATTAGTAGGAGAAGACCTGAACCAAGGAATGGAAATTGGAGTAAAATATTGCATTTATTGGCTTAAATCTAGGGTGTAAATTGTCTGCCAAATATAAATTAGCTTCTGTAAGCAAGATGTTATGCGAAAATATATAAACAAAGAGAAAAACTGTTGTCTTAAGTTTGGAAGTGACATGCTCTATAGCCATGAGCATTTACTTCTTAAGAAAAAGATCGGCAACAAAAGAAAATCTGTGTGGTCAAGTGGGTAGAGTGATGGACCAGTAATTCTTGTACTGTTTTGACACCAGATCGAATCCCATCCGGTCCTGTTCAATTTTTTTTCTTTACAAAACATTGTAGAAAGTGTATAATTTTTATGTTAATAAGAAACGAAATAATATAATAATGAAATAACTTTTTGTTTTTCTGATTACGTATTTTTTCAGAATTAGCTTACTATTTATTACTAATAGCGATTGTTTTTAGTTTATGGTATGGTATGCTTAACCGTTCCCTCTCCGTTTTTACACAGCTTCAACTCACTGCGAGTGTCTGTGAGTCAGGAACAGAAAAAAACAAAACAAGAGCAACCTGCAGCTTACACACAGCGTGAGGAACACAGTCACAGCGATAGCTCGTTGTCATGAAGAAAAAAAACTGTTCTAGTGTTTCTGTGTGTGTGTTTCTTTTTAAAGTATTGACTCTCTCTCTCTCTCCTTTTGTTTCATATCCACAAGTGCAACAAATGCAAGTCTGTGTGAAAAAAAAAATCAAGAATGCTTTCTTTAAACAAAAGTAAATTTTACAGCTCTCTTTGTGAGGAACGCGAATGCTTCCAAAAGATGCCATGAATATTAACTATAATCGTACCGAATTATACAGTAGCATGAAAAACTGATAATAAAATGATGTAACATGCATAAGCTTTTTTTTTCTAGAGTAACCACACATTAAACATAACAAATTAAATTTTTGAGATTACAAATTATCACAGTACGTGTCGGTGTAGGCCTATTCGTTTTCACATTCGAGCGACGAAAGAAGAAAGTGTGGTGATAGTTATAAAAACCGAATACTAGATTTCAATAAATTCAAGTTACATGGCTCCTACATATCGAAAAAAATGATTTTTCGATGTCTGTCCATCTATTTGTCTCTCGGTTCGTCACGCTTTTACACGCACTCAAATAGAGGCCATACTGTTCAACGTATCTGCACCGAATTCTAGACATAACGTTTTAATAACATAATATCTTTCGAATTTTATGTCCTTCGACACCTAAAAGCAAGGGTAATTTACTGAAGGATTAAAATTTAAAATAATTCAATTTTCTCAAATAAAAAAAAGCTGTGACGATTTTATTTACTTTTGATAAATATATATTTTATTAACAAATCTCCACCACATATGAATAATTTTTCTGAAAAAATATATATGGTGTAATTTACTGTATGGTATGCGTTCTTTTTGCACAATTTTCTCAACCACATTTCATAAATAAACGTATCATTAATTACCTAACAATATGACAACTCGTTCGAAGGAGTAGCTTAATCTTAGGGTGAGCTTTCCCCCGATGGTTTTCCCATTAACGCCTCAGGCAATTTTGTTCATATTTCGTAAAGAAATATTTCATTAATAAACTAACATAGAGCATAAATAGTTTATTCCGATAACATACAGAAGAAGTGGTTTTCTCAAGGGTTGATTTTTTTTGGACAATTGTCTCAGTAATAACTGAGACAAATTTGTTCTAATTTCAGTAAAAATATTTTCTGTAATAATCTTACAATATGGTATAACTCGCTTGTTCCGAAAAGAAAAATCCAAAAGAGATAGTTTACTTTGACAGTGAAATTTTTCCCGACGATTTGCTTAAAAATTACTCGATATACTGTCAAAAGTACAGATAGAAGAGTTTACCTTTGGGGGTAAGCTTTTCCCGATGACCTTCCTAAAAACAACTCAGGAGATGTTTGTTGTTCATATTTTATAAATACGTGTTACATAAATAACCTAGCTATATGGTATAATTCCCTCATCCGGAAAATCTAGGAATGGTATATTACTTTTGACAGTAAGTTTTACCCTGCGATTTTCTCAAGAACGACTCAGGCGATTGTGTTTGTATTTCATAAATAAATGTTTTATGAAAACACTAACAGTATAGCATAGCTCGTTTGTACTGAAAAGATCCACAAGGGATAATTTATTCTTGGGGAATGACTTTTTGCATAATTTTCTCAGAAATTACTCAGACGCTTTTGCTTATAGTTCACATACAATTATATCCTTTATAATTCTAATATATGGATCAAGTTATTTCTAACGGAAATATGACCAATGGGTACTTTACTTTTGGGCCTGAAGTTTCTTCTAGCAAAGTTTTCCAAAACATTATTTTATTCGCAATTTCCCAAATAAATGTTTCAATAACAGTTGCAGCCTAACATAAGTCAGTGTAAAAAATTCGAGCGAGAAAGTACAGTGCGTTTACTCCGTACCCTTTCTTAAATATATTTTTAAATGTTACACCTAATCGCAATTTTCCGAACAAAATCGAAACTTCTTTTTAAATGTGCCTTGTTGTGGTCAAATGGTTCAAGTGCATTGGTTCTGGATTAGATTTCCAGTGAGAGCTAGTGTATCTTCATCCAAGAGATGTGACACGTCGGTGCAAAGAAAAAAGTGTTTAAATAAGCCTAACCAAGCTAATCAACAAAAGAAATAATACAAGTTACGAAATTATCGTAGAAACGTTGTTAATATTAGGTAGGTTCGACTGGAATGTCCAAACAATTGTCAATTCCAAAGGTCTTTGTTTTCGTCCGGCGGGAGCTCATGTGGTTCGGATTTCACGTTAATCAGTAGGTCCACGTCTCATATAGCCTCGCTGCTGAAAGGGACGATAAACTCAAAATCACATCACACATCTTTGTTTTCGCCTTTGTTTTAGCTCATAAATGTCTCAGTCATAAGCTCTTTAGTGGCTAGCTTACGCGCCTTTGGCGTGGAAGACCCGGCTTCGATTCCTGGCGAGAGCTCACGTGGTTCGGAGTCCACGTTAATCAATAGGCCGACGTCTCATATAGCTTCGTTGCTGAACGAGACGTTAAACTCAAACTCAATGTCTTTGTGTATGGTTTTGTATATACGTGGCATGGACATTAAATTTTGATTTCTACCATATGTATCTAATTACATACACACCTATAGAACGAACACAACAAACTTGGAATATCTACATTGTTTGCGAATGGAAAATAATCACGCTCTACTGTACAGGACAGCCGTGTGTATGGAATTCCATACACATGGCAATCAACGTATTAAGAAATGTATAATAATAAGAATTATTATTATTATTATTATTATTATTATTATTATTAATAATAATAATAATAATAATAAACAGAAAACGATACGATCACTTACACAATTTATAAATATAAGTTAACATTTAATAAGCATATAACTGCAATGGAATTAAGTTGTTTCTCTCTCTCCCTGAACGCTACAGCCCTTATTGTTCTAAGGCGTAGAAGAGAACTTGTGGCACCCACGATTTGGGGCGGTGTGTGGTCACAACTTGGTACCCCTTTGTTGTTAGTCCTAGCTTTCTAGACGGATGCAGTTATTACCGGTAGAATATACAAGCAAATAGACTTTTGTATTACTATTAAAGTAAATAATTACACTCATTCCTTCAATGTGATACTTGTGGTTGCTTAACCGTATACAGACAGCTGATCCATGAAAAAATCGTTAATAATAATAATAATAATAATAATAATAATAATAATAATAATAATAATAATAATAATAATAATAATAATAATAATAATAATAATAATAAATAACAGGAACTCGACAAATATTCTTGCAAATAATAGGAAAAAGTTTGCGTCACACTGTTCACTTTGCTGGACACACCAGTGTGGCGCGTTATACCGATTGTGGCACACTGGAATATAGGGTATGTTTTTTTTTTTCAACTATTCCAACTGCTTCAATTGAAATGGATCTATAATAATAAGAGAATGAATTTAGTCTTCTTACCCTTCAATTTAGAAATAAGGTTCGCGAGAATTTCATAAAAGAATAATATACTCAGAATTGTATATAGTAGTTTGTTTTATTCGAAATTACATACCGGTACTTCCTGCAACCGTTTTTTGATTGAAATGATTTGAAATGAAATTTTTAAGTTTTACGTCCCACGATTATGCCGGATAGGCTAAAAGAGACAGTGATGATAAGAAATGAATGAAATGGTGGAATGAAAAAAGTGGGATAAAACGGGAGAACCTCGAGATAACCCACGCACACAGTGTTTGTCCAGCACAAGGTTCACTTGGCGCGAGCATAGATCGAACCAAGGACTCCATGCACCAAAGGTGAACGCTCTACCACTGAAACACCGTGGTCTCTGAAATTACTTATGGAACTACCGAGAACTATGCTGTAATATTTGAATGTGCTCCAAGTTTACAATAATTAGTTTAGTTAAATTCATTATTAACAATTAAATAATTGCATTCATTATTAACAGGTAAATGCTGTTGATGCAAAGACTTAAATCTAGCGATACCGCGAGCGTAAGTATTAAACAGAGGGATTTTAAAGAGCCCCCTGAGCTGGGGGCCCTGGGCTCCATTGGCTCTGCCCTTAATCCGCTAATGCCTATAGATTATAAATTAAAGGGGACGGGCCGAGTCCGTTCTAAAAATTCCGGCCCGTGCAGACCTCTAGCTCCTGTGTATATGCTATCTGAAAATACAGGTTTCGCTTATCCGACATAAAACAGGCAGGCAGAACGCCGGATAATATGGATGTGTTAAGGAAAGACCTATAAAAAGTCAAACTATGATATAATTTTACACATTACGCATCTAATTATCATCTTTGCAAGAAACAAATATAATGCATTGACTCAGTGATATCCAGCGTGAGGTCCTGGAAGCTGTCCCTTACCAAACCTCAAGCACTTTTTTAATAAACCTACTTTTTCCCTTTTGAGTTTTTTTTTATGTCAGATTACTTTGAGTCAGTGTCCAAACTGTGGACAATGCGTTGTTGTTATAATTCTAACAAGTAACACTTCCCAAGTGTAACACTCCGATTTTGATAAAATTTGGCAGGTAGATACTATACATAAAATAAACAAATAAGTGCTTTTTTATTTTTTATTTATTTATTTTTTTATTTATTTTTATTTTTATTTTTTTTTTTTGCTGAAAAACGGTTTTAGGGGGCAAAAGCCCTCACCCAAAATTTGAAAGTTGACGCTCGAAAGGCAAAAACAAGTGGACCAAAGTGAACGAAATTGTGAACAGATATTGCGGACATAAAATTAGAGAATACGTGTTTTGTATTTTCCTGGAAAAAACGGTTAGGTGGGGCACAGATCCCTCCAAACCTTTGATCATGAAATATCAAAAGTGCTAATAACAGTATGTCAGAAGTGCCTAAATTTACATGAAGAATTGGAACAAAACTTTGTGTTAGGACAATAAGCAAAAAATAAACAAATTCGGCTTTTTTATTTCCTGCGAAAAAACGGTTTTAGAGGACAAAAGGTCCCCCCCATGAATTTTGAAATTTGACGCAAGAAAGGCAAGAAAAAATGTACCGAACTGAATGAAATTGTTCACAAATGTTGTAGAGGTAAGATGAGGAAATACGTGCTTCGTATTTTCCTGAAAAGAGAAAAAAACCTTTTGAGTGGACCGAGGCGTTGAATGTCGGAAGGATTGGACCGAAGCGAATGAAATTGTCTGTAGATATTGGATATGAAAAATAAAGCCCTCGTGTTTCACAAGTGTCTCCATCAGATTTCTTCAAATTTGGCAGATCAACAACAAGCACAAACAGTATAGCGTATTTTGTAGTATTTCACGAGGCAACTTTAACCCTTACAATGTTTTTCCGCATAAACAAAAACTCGTGCCGATTAATTTCCTGTTTGCTGTTGATGTGCCAAAATTGATAGGGACATCTTTAAAACACGAAAGTCCTTATTTTACATACAGTCTATACAATATCTACACACAATTTCATTTTCTTCGGTCCACTCCTTCCTGCACTTTTACGGTAATATTAACTTTTTTTTGGAGGGGCTCTAGGCCCCAACACTGTTTTTTCATACAAATTAAAATGCATTTCATTTATTGTTTTGCAAATTGTCCCTATACGAAGTTTTGTTGCAATTCTCCATACTCTTTAGGAACTTCTGACGTATACATACTTATTTGCACTTTTGATATTTCCTAATCAACAGCTTAGAAGAGTAGTACTCCCCCCCGTATGCCCGAATGACTCATCCTCACTCTCTTTTACGACCAGGGTGAAAGGTCAATGACCTGGCCCGGGGTCAATGACCTAGGGGTACCTAGGACCACCCCCTCTAAATTTTGGCAGGGGTACCATGGCCCACTCCCTAAATTTTGGCAGGGGTACATAGGACCACCCCCCTTAAATTTTGGAAATTGCCAAATCTAAAAATTTGGTATGGTAGCCTAGGACCATAGTATGTACCTCTATTAGTATTGGGTGTCTATGTCGTTCCCTTTTATGGGTAAAATATTGCCAAAAAGTCAAATTTCGGGGGTTTTTGACCTAATTTATCCCCTTTGATGAGGTATTATTACCCTATATAGTTATATGGACGTATACAGGGGTCCATTCCCTTTCATAAGACATGGGTATATTGGTGCACCCCTTGAAAAATTTGGGAGGGGTACCTTGGCCCACCCCTTAAATTTTGGAAATTGCCCAATTTAAACATTGGGTATTATAGTACAGGACCCTAATATCTATTATGATAAATTTGGACGGTCCACCTTGTTTCCTTCTAGGGGTACAAAATTGCCAAAAAATATAAACGTAAGCAATACGTTATACCACGTGTTTGGTTTTCGACCTAATTTATCTCCTTGGATGAGGTCCTATTACCTTATATAGTTATATGGTCATGTATAGTGGTCCATTATCTATCATAAGACATGGGTACATTGGTGCACCCCTTGAAAAATTTGGGAAGAGTACCTTGGCCCACCCCTTAAATTTTGGAAATTGCCAAATCTAAAAATTTGGTGTGGTAGCCTAGGACCATAGTATGTACCTCTATCAGTATTGGGTGTCTATGTCGTTCCCTTTCATGGGTAAAAAATTGCCAAAAATTCAAATTTCGGGGGTTTTTGACGTAATTTATCACCTTTGATGAGGTGTTATTACCCTATATAGTTATATGAGCGTATACAGGAGTCTATTATCTTTCATAAGATATGGGTACATTGGTGCACCCCTTTAAAAATTTGGGAGGGGTACCTTGGCCCACCCCTTAAATTTTAGAAATTGCCCAATTTAAACATTGGGTATTATAGTACAGGACCCTAATATGTATTATGATAAATTTGGATGGTCCACCTCGTTCCCTTTTAGGGGTACAAAATTGCCAAAATATAAACGTAAGCAATACGTAGTACCACGTGTTTGGATTTTGGTCGATTTTATCCCCGTTGATGAGGTCCTATTACCTTATATGGTTATATGGGCGTATACAGGTGTCCATTACCTTTCATAAGACATGGGTACATTAATGCACCCCTTGAAAAATTTGGGAGGGGTACTTTGGCCCACCCCTTAAATTTTGGAAATTGACCAATTTAAACATTGGGTATTATAGTACCGGATCCTAACATGTATTATGATAAATTTGGATGGTCCACCTCGTTTCCTTCTAGGGGTACAAAATTGTCAAAATATAAACGTAAGCAATACGTTGTACCACGTGTTTGGTCTTTTGGCCCAATTTATCCTCTTGGATGAGGTTCTATTACCTTATATGGTTATATGGTTATGTATAGGGGTCTATTCCCTATCATAAGACATAGGTACATTTGTGCACTCCTTTAAAAATTTGGGAGGGGTACTTTGGCCCACCCCTTAAATTTTAGAAATTGCTCATTTTATATATTTGGTATTATAGTACTGGACCCTAACATGTATTATGATAAAATTTGGGTGGTCCACCTCGTTCCCTTTTAGGGGTACAAAATTGCCAAAATATAAACGTAAGCAATACGTTGTACCACGTGTTTGGTCTTTTGGCCCAATTTATCCTCTTGGATGAGGTTCTATTACCTTATATGGTTATATGGTTATGTATAGGGGTCTATTCCCTATCATAAGACATAGGTACATTTGTGCACTCCTTTAAAAATTTGGGAGGGGTACTTTGGCCCGCCCCTTTAATTTTGGAAATTGCCCCTTTTACATGTTTGGTATTATAGTATAGAACCCTAATATATATATATATATATATTACTATAAATTTGGGTGGTTCACCACGTTTCCTTTGATGGGTACGAAATTGTCAAATTTTAGTACAACCACGTGTTTGGTTTCGGCTCAATTTATCCCCTTGGATGAGGTCCTATTACCTTATATGGTTATATGATCATGTATAGGGGTCCATTCCATATCCCCTTAAATTTTGGAAATTTCCAATTTAAGCATTCGGTATCATAGTACATGACCTCAACATGTATCATGATAAATTTGGGTGGTCCATCTTGTTCCCTTTCATGGGTAAAAATTATTAAAATATAAACATAAGCAATATGTTGTACCATGCGTTTGGTTTTTGGCCCAATTTCTACCCTTTGATGGGGTTCTATTACCTTATATTGTTATATGGTCATGTATATGGGTTCATTTCCTATCATAAGACATGGGTACATTGACGCACCCCTTGAAAAATTTGGGAGGGGTATCTTGGCTCATCCACTCGGTTTTAGAAATTGTTTTAATATAAGCATTTGGTATCATAGTACAGGACTTCAATATGTACCACTATAAATTTGGATGGTCCACATCGTTCCCTTTCATGGGTAAAGAACTACCAAAAATCGAATTTCGGAGGTTATTGACACCTATTTAGCACGTTATATGGTTTATTACCTTTATATGTTTATGTTCCCTTTTAAATTTGGGAATTATCAAATAACAAAATTCGGTAAACGTTTTCTAGGACCCGTTGGTATTCCTCTTATGGCCAAATATTCAAAATTTAAATGTTATTGACCGGCTTTATTATTGAATAAGTACAGGATTTATTACTTTTTTCATAAGACACAGGTGTATTTGTGTACCAATCTTAAATTTTGGGAGGGGGTACATTTCTTATTGTCATATCAATAATTGGTAATTGTTCTTTGGGTAAATCATTGTGATCACGTGATCAGTTATTGACCTATGATGGGATTAGGAGTCCAGGACATTGGTACATTGAAACTTTGTAGGATAATTTGAGAATGCGTCATTGGTATTGATTATTACAGCCAAATATAAACGTAAGCAAGACGTTGTACCACGTGATTGACCTTGAGTTTTAGAAATCTGATAGCTAACCTTATTGAAACTTATGACTCATAGTCTTAAGGGAATACATGCTACAACACTGGCAAAGTTATTGTTGATGCAATTTGATTGGCTGATCACTATCTTTCCTGCAATCTGATTGGCTGATCACTATCTTTCGTGCAATCTGATTGGTTGATGAGTTTCAAATCTTTGCTGAATTCAGTTTTGTTTTAACATTTAAAAAGTTTTTGAATTTTTTGTTTGAAACTTTGGTTTGACATTTTTTCGTGTGATATTTTTAGTTTAAAAATTTTTGTTTCGAAAGTTTTGTTTGAAAATTTTGTTTCAAAATTTTGTTTGAAACTTTTCGTTTGAAATTTTTGTTTGAAAAAAATTTTGTTTGAAATTTTTGTTTCAAAATTTTGTTTGAATTTTTTTTTTGCTTGAAACATTTTGTTTGAAAATTCTTGCTTTCAAATTTTTTGTTTGAATTTTTTGTTTCAGAATTTTGTTTGAAATTTTTTTTGACAACTTTTGTTTCAAAATTTTTTGTTTAAAATTTTTTTGTTTGAAATTTTTTTCGTTTCAAAATTTTGTTTAAAATTTTTGTTTGAAATTTTTCGTTTCCAAATTTTTTTTGTTTAAATTTGTTTAAGTTTGTGCACTCATTAGTGAAGAACCGAAACTGCTTAAAAGAAAATTTGGTTTGAAATTTTTTCGTTTAAAAAATTTTGTTTCAAAATTTTGGTTTGACATTTTTAAAAGTTTGTGCGCTTATTAGTAAAGAACCGGAACTGTTTAGAACAAAAACCTTTGTCAATATTTGTTTTCATGATGCAATAGTACACGTCAGAACATGTGGTTTGTTCTTGAAATGAAAAAACACAATTCATTGAAATGGATCATTTTATTACACTCCACATACATCCATACCAGATAGTGGTTCTGGATATTGTCGATACAATGTGTTTTGAACTTCTTGCACTAGTTTGTCTTTAGCATATAATTTTAATTCCAATTGAAGTCTTTTAAGGTCTAAGGCAATATCAATTGGTGGAAACTCAATGTCCATTTGATCACAAATAAACTGTTTATCAATACAGGTATGCACCCACGAACGATGTTGACAACCATCACAATATCTAGATACATGTTGTACAATATGCATAACACATTTTTCAAAATAGTACTTTTTCAGGAATATACTAGTTTTGTTGCACACTTCCACTGCATGTTTAACACACTGAAATACGCTGATAAATTTGTTCCATTCTGTTTCCGTTAGATACACCATGTTGCGAGGGACATGAAATGTACTCTTCTTACGTAACAGCACCATCTTCTCTTCGAGGACTGTACGCAGCACCACTTCATGATTTGAGCCTAATGATTTGACTATGGTCACATTTAGCTCATCATGAAAATAATCGTTCATTTGGTCGATTCGTGAACATAATATTTGCCATTCTTCACAGGTCAGTTGTACACCAAATTGTTCTGCTTTGCCCAATCGAATCACAGGTTCAAATGTTCTAGCACTGATACCAATCATCACATGTTTTGTTTGAAATATATTTATTGGATAATAGCTTGCGAAGATGAATTCTTTATCGTTAGAAGTACACATCTTTCCTCCTGAAAAGCACTTGCTCAAATGATTTCGTGGGATGACACTGTATTGGTTGATTTATAGTTATTGCTGACGTCATTGGTAAGGAATGTGCTGATTCATGATTTCATCACAGTTGCTGACGTCATGCCGACCAACCAAATTCATACAACTACAGCTGACGTGCTGATTCATGATTTCATCACAATGGCTGACGAATCCGGCTGCGTACTAAATTCAACTGATGACTTCGACCCAAGAATCCTTTGTAACATAAAGATACAGATCCAGTATTTAAGAAACGCAGCAGTTCTTCTTGTTTTGATGCCTCCATGGGTAAATATCTTGCTGGTAAAATTATATTCTTATCATTTTCAAGCTTCACTACGATTCTTACTCCAAACTTTGTAGGGATCATTTGGCTAGCTAAGATTCTATAAGGTACATTCTGTTGTAAATCAGTAATCTTGGTAAATGATTTCATCACATCACGTGTGTTTAGAAACTGCAGACAAGTAGCCATGATGACGTTATCATGAATACTAACTCGAACGATGATGCAAAACTGATGACGTTGCATGATCATGTTCTGACGTGCACCATAATGTTGCCAGAGGTTTTTGTTCTAAACAGTTCCAGTTCTTTACTAATAAGTGCACAAACTTTTAAAAATGTCAAAACCAAACTTTGAAACAAAAATTTAGAACAAAAAATCTTTGAAACAAAATTTTGAAACGAAAAAACATTCAAACAAAAAAATTTCAAACGAAAGAAATTCAAACAAAATTTTGAAACAAAAAAAATTTCAAACAAAATTTTGAAACAAAAAATTTCAAACAAAAATTTTTTCAAACAAAAATATCAAACGAAAAGTTTCAAACAAAATTTTGAAACGAAAAAAATTTCAAACAAAAAAATTTTAAACAAAAAAATTTGAAACAAAAGTTGTCAAAAAAATTTCAAACAAAATTCTGAAACAAAAAATTCAAACAAAAAATTTGAAAGCAAGAATTTTCAAACAAAATGTTTCAAGCAAAAAAAAATTTCAAACTAAAAAATTTTTACGTTTCACGGTTAACCGTCAAACTTTATCCGGTTTTTAACTATTCGATTAACAAATAAACGGTTTTGATCATATTTATCATTGAGTGTAAAATGTTGAACGAAAACAAGATTTTTAAATGTAAAACAAAACTTAAAAACTGAATACAGTAAAGATTTAAAACTCATCAACCAATCAGATTGCACGAAAGATAGTGATCAGCCAATCAGATTGCAGGAAAGATAGTGATCAGCCAATCAAATTGCATCAACAATAACTTTGCCAGTGTTGTAGCATGTATTCCCTTAAGACTATGAGTCATAAGTTTCAATAAGGTTAGCTATCAGATTTCTAAAACTCAAGGTCAATCACGTGGTACAACGTCTTGCTTACGTTTATATTTGGCTGTAATAATCAATACCAATGACGCATTCTCAAATTATCCTACAAAGTTTCAATGTACCAATGTCCTGGACTCCTAATCCCATCATAGGTCAATAACTGATCACGTGATCACAATGATTTACCCAAAGAACAATTACCAATTATTGATATGACAATAAGAAATGTACCCCCTCCCAAAATTTAAGATTGGTACACAAATACACCTGTGTCTTATGAAAAAAGTAATAAATCCTGTACTTATTCAATAATAAAGCCGGTCAATAACATTTAAATTTTGAATATTTGGCCATAAGAGGAATACCAACGGGTCCTAGAAAACGTTTACCGAATTTTGTTATTTGATAATTCCCAAATTTAAAAGGGAACATAAACATATAAAGGTAATAAACCATATAACGTGCTAAATAGGTGTCAATAACCTCCGAAATTCGATTTTTGGTAGTTCTTTACCCATGAAAGGGAACGATGTGGACCATCCAAATTTATAGTGGTACATATTGAAGTCCTGTACTATGATACCAAATGCTTATATTAAAACAATTTCTAAAACCGAGTGGATGAGCCAAGATACCCCTCCCAAATTTTTCAAGGGGTGCGTCAATGTACCCATGTCTTATGATAGGAAATGAACCCATATACATGACCATATAACAATATAAGGTAATAGAACCCCATCAAAGGGTAGAAATTGGGCCAAAAACCAAACGCATGGTACAACATATTGCTTATGTTTATATTTTAATAATTTTTACCCATGAAAGGGAACAAGATGGACCACCCAAATTTATCATGATACATGTTGAGGTCATGTACTATGATACCGAATGCTTAAATTGGAAATTTCCAAAATTTAAGGGGATATGGAATGGACCCCTATACATGATCATATAACCATATAAGGTAATAGGACCTCATCCAAGGGGATAAATTGAGCCGAAACCAAACACGTGGTTGTACTAAAATTTGACAATTTCGTACCCATCAAAGGAAACGTGGTGAACCACCCAAATTTATAGTAATATATATATATATATATTAGGGTTCTATACTATAATACCAAACATGTAAAAGGGGCAATTTCCAAAATTAAAGGGGTGGGCCAAAGTACCCCTCCCAAATTTTTAAAGGAGTGCACAAATGTACCTATGTCTTATGATAGGGAATAGACCCCTATACATAACCATATAACCATATAAGGTAATAGAACCTCATCCAAGAGGATAAATTGGGCCAAAAGACCAAACACGTGGTACAACGTATTGCTTACGTTTATATTTTGGCAATTTTGTACCCCTAAAAGGGAACGAGGTGGACCACCCAAATTTTATCATAATACATGTTAGGGTCCAGTACTATAATACCAAATATATAAAATGAGCAATTTCTAAAATTTAAGGGGTGGGCCAAAGTACCCCTCCCAAATTTTTAAAGGAGTGCACAAATGTACCTATGTCTTATGATAGGGAATAGACCCCTATACATAACCATATAACCATATAAGGTAATAGAACCTCATCCAAGAGGATAAATTGGGCCAAAAGACCAAACACGTGGTACAACGTATTGCTTACGTTTATATTTTGACAATTTTGTACCCCTAGAAGGAAACGAGGTGGACCATCCAAATTTATCATAATACATGTTAGGATCCGGTACTATAATACCCAATGTTTAAATTGGTCAATTTCCAAAATTTAAGGGGTGGGCCAAAGTACCCCTCCCAAATTTTTCAAGGGGTGCATTAATGTACCCATGTCTTATGAAAGGTAATGGACACCTGTATACGCCCATATAACCATATAAGGTAATAGGACCTCATCAACGGGGATAAAATCGACCAAAATCCAAACACGTGGTACTACGTATTGCTTACGTTTATATTTTGGCAATTTTGTACCCCTAAAAGGGAACGAGGTGGACCATCCAAATTTATCATAATACATATTAGGGTCCTGTACTATAATACCCAATGTTTAAATTGGGCAATTTCTAAAATTTAAGGGGTGGGCCAAGGTACCCCTCCCAAATTTTTAAAGGGGTGCACCAATGTACCCATATCTTATGAAAGATAATAGACTCCTGTATACGCTCATATAACTATATAGGGTAATAACACCTCATCAAAGGTGATAAATTACGTCAAAAACCCCCGAAATTTGAATTTTTGGCAATTTTTTACCCATGAAAGGGAACGACATAGACACCCAATACTGATAGAGGTACATACTATGGTCCTAGGCTACCACACCAAATTTTTAGATTTGGCAATTTCCAAAATTTAAGGGGTGGGCCAAGGTACTCTTCCCAAATTTTTCAAGGGGTGCACCAACGTACCCATGTCTTATGATAGATAATGGACCACTATACATGACCATATAACTATATAAGGTAATAGGACCTCATCCAAGGAGATAAATTAGGTCGAAAACCAAACACGTGGTATAACGTATTGCTTACGTTTATATTTTTTGGCAATTTTGTACCCCTAGAAGGAAACAAGGTGGACCGTCCAAATTTATCATAATAGATATTAGGGTCCTGTACTATAATACCCAATGTTTAAATTGGGCAATTTCCAAAATTTAAGGGGTGGGCCAAGGTACCCCTCCCAAATTTTTCAAGGGGTGCACCAATATACCCATGTCTTATGAAAGGGAATGGACCCCTGTATACGTCCATATAACTATATAGGGTAATAATACCTCATCAAAGGGGATAAATTAGGTCAAAAACCCCCGAAATTTGACTTTTTGGCAATATTTTACCCATAAAAGGGAACGACATAGACACCCAATACTAATAGAGGTACATACTATGGTCCTAGGCTACCATACCAAATTTTTAGATTTGGCAATTTCCAAAATTTAAGGGGGGTGGTCCTATGTACCCCTGCCAAAATTTAGGGGGTGGGCCATGGTACCCCTGCCAAAATTTAGAGTGGGTGGTCCTAGGTACCCCTAGGTCATTGACCCCGGGCCAGGTCATTGACCTTTCACCCTGGTCGTAAAAGAGAGTGAGGATGAGTCATTCGGGCATACGGGGGGAGTACTACTAGAAGGTCCGAGCCCCACTCAATCGCTTTTTTCCAGGAAAATACGAAACACAATTACCTCGATTTACGTCTAGAATATCTGTGCACGATTTCAAAATTGGGGGGGGGGGGAATTCTGCCCCCTAAAACCAATTTTTCGCAGAAAATAAACCTTTTTTTTTTTTGCGTATTGTCCCTACACAATGTGTCGTTCCAATTCTTCATGTCCTTTAAGCACTTCTGACATACTGTTTTGGAGGGGTCTGTGTCCCACCGAAACGTTTTTTTTTTTTTTTTTTTTTTTTTCAGGAAAATACGGAACCCATATTCCCTCATTTTTCGTCTACAATATCTGTGCACAATTTCATTCATTTCGGTTCACTTCTTCTTGCCTTTCGGGCGTCTACTTTCATCATTTTGGATAGGGGATTTTGTCCCCTAAAACAGGCATTCGTTTAGTTTTTGCGTATTGTCCATACACAAAGTGTCATCGGAATTCTTCGTCCTTTACACACATCAGACATATTGTTACTAGCACTTTTGATATTTCATGATAAAAGGTTTGGAGGGGTCTGCGTCCCACCTAACCGTTTTTTCCAGGAAAATACTAAACACGTATTCCTTCATTTTACGTCTGCCATATCTGTGCACAATTTCGTACACTTTGGTCCACTTGTTTTTGTCTTTCGGGCGTCAACTTTCAAAATTTTGGGTGAGTGCTTTTGCCCCCGTAAAACAGTTTTTCCGCAGAAAATAAAAAAACATGTATTCGTTTATTTTATGTGTAGTATCTGACTGTCAAATTTTATCAAAATCGGAGTGTTACACTTGGGAAGTGTTACTTGTAAGAATATACCGTAATGCCATTGATACCAGGTGGAATTAAAGAACACTTTTAAATGGGATTACAATTTCGTTTCCGGTCTGTTTATAACATTACTTTATTAGAACGATACACTCATTGCCATTTGCTATTTTTGTTATGTGATATACGTAGCAGACAGTTTTCCTTACATGTCTCTAGAAAATATTTTTCGATTTCGTGTGAGTTAGAATTAAGTTTGACCGGTTCATAAATGACAAGTAAGAAACGTTTAAGAGAAATACAGAACTGTTGCATTATTATTATTATTATTATTATTATTATTATTATTATTATTATTATTATTATTATTATTATTATTATTATTATTATTATTATTATTATTATTATTGATATTTTTGAAACATTAGAATTACGTGCTTACGAGGATTCGTGTCGGGTCCCCTCCGAAAAGAAAAGTTGGATATGTGCCTGCACTGAATGATAGACGTATGAGTCAAGGTATAGACGAGCGTGCTAGGCGATCGAGTCCGGAGCATCAAAAACAGACTAAGACCACAACTTGCAGTTCTTCTTGCCGATTGATGCTGCTTTTTACCTGCTATGATATGTCGGATAATAATGTGAAATAAACGAAGGTCAAGACCATGGCGTATTGGTGTTTCATGCACCTAAACCTGTAAAATATTTGTGCCGAAAACATCTTTCACTCACTAGCTAAATTTGAGGGTATGATCGCTCATCTTCCCTTATAAAGTATAGTCTTATAAAGAATATATATAGCACAATAAAAACCTTAAGACCAAATTCAATGATTTTCTATAGTTTTCTTTTTTAATAACGGGAAACTTATTCATTTCATCACGATAAATCACGTTTGATACTAAGATGTCTGTTTCTGACTATATATATTTTTCATACTTTATTGGAGATAATTTTTTTTTTCAAGAAAAGAGGATGATAAAGGAAGCTATACAACACCATAAACTGAAAGCAATCGGTATTACTAATAGTACACTAATTCTAAATAAATACGTCATCAGAGGAAACAAAAAGTTATTTCCTAATTGTATTGTTTCAGTTTTATCAACATAAAAATTATACACTTTCTACAATGTTTTGTAAAGAAAAAAAAATGAACAGGACCGGATGGGATTCGATCTGGTGTCAAAACAGTATAAGAATTACTAGTCCGTCACACTACCCACTTTTTTTTTTTTTTTTTTTTTTTTATTTATTTATTTTCATTTGATTACATTACAGGAACTTATAACATCTCAGTGCATATATTCATTATACAAGATTCGTAAGTAGTGAGCAAAATATTTGTTTTCGCACTGTACAGAAAATCTTTTACAAGCATTTTGCAGAAAAATAATGTAATCAGACATATTGCCACACGGATACGTATCCATGATATAGAAAAGTGATTGTCCAATTAGCCAGGTGACAGTATTGTGTTTGGTGATCGGAAAGAAACGATAGTCGGGAAACAGTATATACTGAGGTTCAAACACAGTTGCATGTAAACGGCAAATGACACTTAACATTCTTGTTAACGTTCTCCAGATATCAGGTGATTGAGCACAGAATTGCAGTCTGTGTTCAATCGTATCAGGTTGATCACACCGTTGACACATATCCGTTTGTAGTACTCCAATACGTTTTAATTTAACATTAGTAGGAACAAGCTCATTCACAATCATATACCAGGTACTCCTTACCTGCGTTGACAGAGTGACATTGTGCACATTATGCCATATCATTTTCCAGTTTTTTGTGGGAAATTTTTGCTGAACGTGCGGAACCATTTCGTTGTACAGAGGTGCAAGTAAGTACTGACCCATAATTTTTACATTGAAATAATTGGTGGGATCCAAGAGAGGTAGATACGACCAACCTTGCACGCATTCTTTAATATACACAGGGGCGTCTTTGAGGGATTCCATATTAGGGGGGTTGGGTGCTGGAAATGAGACCATCCAGCACGAAAGCCACTGATGTGTAATACTGTCAGGAAATTGATATTGCTTATAGTTGTTGGTTAAGAAAAACGCCTTACATTTCTCACGTATCGAAATGAGCTGTAAGCCCCCTTGTTTCCAAGGTAGAATAAGGGTATTACGTGTGACACGAAAATAAAGTCCTGCCCAAATAAACCAACCAATAACAGAATGAAGTTTTCGAAGATAGAGGTCCGATATCGGATATATGTGAGCGTAATACCATAATTTTGCACACAAATAACTATTTACATACCAAATACGTTGGATAAGGTCTAATTTGCGTAATTTTTGTTGGAGACACAGCCCGCGCACAGTATTCAGTAATGGATCCCAAATTCGTTCATAATGGATACTGTCACTATTCGAAAATATAACACCCAATATTTTAACTTGATCTACCACTTCAACAGTTGAGAAGGGCTCTGGAATGCCATCCATTTTCCAGTTATGAAATGCCAACACTTTTGTTTTAGAGAAATTGATACGTTCACCACTAATATCACTGAATTGTCGTAATTGGGCAATAATATAGTGAAACTGTTGTAATGTCGTGCAACTAATATTCACATCATCAGCATAGGCCGTGACGGAGAGATTTTGCAGGTCGTGAAGCGGAGGTTGGATATACGCAGCCAACTTATATAAGAGAGGTTCAAGAGCAAGCCCAAAAAGAAACATGGACATTGGACAACCCTGGCGGACTCCGCTGTTCAGTGAAATGGACTGAGTGAGAAAACCATTTATCTGTAGTCGAGCAGTCGCCGTGCTATACAGTTGCTGGATAATATTAAGGAAGCTAAGCGGAAATTTATATGCGCTGAGCACTGCAAAAAGATAATCATGTGATAAACGATCAAAGGCATTTTGAAAGTCCAATGACAGAAGACAGGCCGGTTTTCTGGCAAAAAGAAAGTATCCTACTACATCGCGAATCTTCGTAAGTGCATAATACACATTCTTTTCTTTATTGAGCGCTGCTTGAAAAGGACTAATTTTATCAGCAAAGAGATTGCGCATGCGCTGCACTAAAAGTTTGGTGAACAATTTTAAGTCGGTATTTAACAAGGTTATGGGCCTATAGTGTGTTTCATCTGTGGCGTCTGTAGATTTTGGAAGAAATATCACGTGACCCTCATTTTGTAGAAAGTTAGGAGATCGTAATAGTTCATTATAGAGGGCAACCATGTCCTTCCCGACTATATCCCAATACTTTTGATAGAATGCATACGATAATCCATCTGCCCCAGGACTGGAATCACTATTACACTGAGCCAGCGTCCTACTTATTTCCTCTTCTGTGATAGGCGACATCAAGCACTGGCGCTCCCTGTCCGACAGGACGGGAAGGGGGAGATTCAGATATTGCTGGTATCCATCTTGAGGTGCCTCTTGTTTAGCGTACAAGTGTCTGTAGTGATCGAAGAATACCTGCTGTATCTCGGGGAGGGACGTGATCGTTCGATTATCATGCTTAATTACGTCAATAACCTTAGCAACGCGACGTTTATGTTGAGCCATGTAATGATACAGGGTAATATGTTCATCGGGAAGACAACCACCGGGAGGCAGGCGATGGGCATATTGTCTGACCGAAGTAGCTTGGATTTGTTTGATCCAAGCCTTCGTTTTGTTAATGGCTATCATATTTTGCTGTGAACTGGGGAGGAACCACAACTCCTGGAGAGCTCGATACAGATATGCGAGACTTTCTCGTTTTTCTCTTTGTACTTCAGCACCTTGCCATTTAAAAAAACTCTGTATTTTCGGCTTAACGTATTTAACCCACCATTCATTTAAAGTTGGATAGTAATGACGTTGTCTGAGCCAGTACTCCCATTTCAGACGAAAGATACATTTCGTTTCAGCATGATTAAGTAATTGATTGTTTAATTTCCACTCAGTCTTTCCGTAAGTAACCGAAACACCGAGATTGTACTTGCATGTCCAGAGTATTGCTGCGTGATCACTGAATGGTATAATCCGTAAATGAATATCGGTGACAGAAGCTATTAAGTCAGGTGTTGTATGACATCGATCAATGCGACTAGACATATTTTGAGTCTTATATGTAAACTGAAGATCCTGGCGGTGTTGTACCCAAGCATCCTTGAGTTTGAGGGAGGAAATTAATTGTTGGAGAGCAGGGGAAGGAATGAACTTCGAGGTAGTGTCTATCCCACGATTCACAACATTAAAGTCCCCAGCCAATATTATTTTTGTGGGAATAGTGGGAAATAGGGGTAAAATGTCTTCATTGTAAAACTGTTCTCTTGCATTCCTATTATTTGAACCACTCGGGGCATAAATGTTAATCAGAGTTAGATCATCACAAGTTATTGCTATACCCCTGCCAGATGGAAGATACACAACATTCCTAACCTCGACACCTCTTTTACACAAGATGGCAGTACCTCGGTGCTGAGGGCCCACGTTCACATAGGCTCTATACATAGGGAGGAAGTCAAAATTCTGAAACGCTACTTCTTGCAGTAATATGAAGTCAGCCGATGTTTGCATGATAAAACGACGTAATAGAGTACGATTACTATCACTAGAAATCCCTCGAATATTTAACGAGATATAGGATCGTGACGTGGAATTAGGAATTGCTTGCATATACAATGTATAAACAATTAAAATAAGTAAATAAACAATACAGGGCAAACACTTCCCTGTGAAACCTTGGACTTCCCGACACATTAGTAAACACTATGGTTATGTTCATAGAATGTAAACACCAGCGATAAAGACGTATTGTGGATCGAAGGACAATAGGAGATTCTCACCTCTAAAGTATAAACAAGTAACACTCCTGCCCTTGAAGAGGAAGGAAGCCTTGACATGGAACACTTGCTTTGACCGTCGCGTGAGACATTTGTGTTAATCTACAGGTATACACGGAGCAAACGTGTTATTCATTGACTATTGCTATGTTGTCACGTGCCACTGGTGCTGGCAGCGATACAGTCGGAGAATTCCACACAGACAACTCACTTGTTTTCGATGCATTGTCTTGCAACCTTTTTGTTTTCCTTTTTTTGAAAACTGGGTCACTCACTACAGCCACTGAAGGGGAAGAAGGAACTACCACAGTGGAGGGGGAAGGGGAAGGAGAGCTAACAGACTCTTCTTGTTTTTGTGGGCACTCAGACGAAGAAACATTATGCACAGCGTGTTGTGGCTCTCGTAGTTGTATAGGGTGCTCACAGGTGACACTACTATCTTGTTTCCGTTCCTCTGGTTCTGTTGTGGCAAGTGATTCAGAATGACTTGAAAGAGGGGGGAAGTCCTTATCAGCATGGAGATTAACATCCTCGGCAACTGAAGTGTTTTCCAAGTCCATATTGTGGGCATTAGGCTCATTAGTCATGGTTTTTGCACTAAAAGATGGATAAAAGTTCGGAGTGGGGGGCATTTTTCCAGTAGAAAGTTCGGTCATCTTAAATCCAGTAACGGGAACTGAAGGCATCTGAGCTTTCGTTTTGCGAGGGCAAGAACTTGCGACGTGGTTAAGAGCCAAACAAATGAAGCACGTGGGTGGTTGACCTTGATACATCACAGTAGCACGACAACCCCGCACCACAATTTTTGAGGGAATATGTTTTCCTAAACACATTTGCACAATACGATTGCCATTGTAAATGGGAAAAGGGAGGGTATTCGACCACATTTCTTCATTTATGGACATGATCTTTCCAAAGGGGCAAAGCACAGCACTAAGTTCATCGTTACTAATTTCCATCGGGAGATCCAAAATGCTTACACGAGTGTACTGGATACTAGCATTTGAAAGTTTGACCTGACTTACTGTTCCATTTTCATGTCGAAAATCCAGTGATTCCGGGTGTCGTCGTAAAAATGTGTCAACATTCTCTTGCGATTTAAATTTCAAATACAAGCTATAATCATCATTGTGAAGTTGAATAGCTTCAAGATCGTGTATTGATAACTGTAACTCATTAATTAACCAAGTCTGGATGAGCGCAACCGAAGGCCGGATATTTCGTGTCGTCTTGTCAAATGCAAGCCGCACAGTATTTTTCCGAAGGTTATTCATGGCAAGAAAAAACAAAACGGAGTACTATGTTCAATAAACTGCTTGTCACTGGTATGAACTGTTAGTTTTCACTGGTACACTGTAGTTCCTACTACTGAGAAAACACGACTGAGTACAGTAAACGAAACACTCAAACAATTTCAACGAACGTAAGAATCTCGTTGAGATCGGAGGCACACCACAGCGATGTTCACTACACCGCTGCTCACGGCAAAACTGATTATTATTATTATTATTATTATTATTATTATTATTATTATTATTATTATTATTATTATTATTATTATTATTATTATTATTATTATTGATATTTTTGAAACATTAGAATTACGTGCTTACGAGGATTCGTGTCGGGTCCCCTCCGAAAAGAAAAGTTGGATATGTGCCTGCACTGAATGATAGACGTATGAGTCAAGGTATAGACGAGCGTGCTAGGCGATCGAGTCCGGAGCATCAAAAACAGACTAAGACCACAACTTGCAGTTCTTCTTGCCGATTGATGCTGCTTTTTACCTGCTATGATATGTCGGATAATAATGTGAAATAAACGAAGGTCAAGACCATGGCGTATTGGTGTTTCATGCACCTAAACCTGTAAAATATTTGTGCCGAAAACATCTTTCACTCACTAGCTAAATTTGAGGGTATGATCGCTCATCTTCCCTTATAAAGTATAGTCTTATAAAGAATATATATAGCACAATAAAAACCTTAAGACCAAATTCAATGATTTTCTATAGTTTTCTTTTTTAATAACGGGAAACTTATTCATTTCATCACGATAAATCACGTTTGATACTAAGATGTCTGTTTCTGACTATATATATTTTTCATACTTTATTGGAGATAATTTTTTTTTTCAAGAAAAGAGGATGATAAAGGAAGCTATACAACACCATAAACTGAAAGCAATCGGTATTACTAATAGTACACTAATTCTAAATAAATACGTCATCAGAGGAAACAAAAAGTTATTTCCTAATTGTATTGTTTCAGTTTTATCAACATAAAAATTATACACTTTCTACAATGTTTTGTAAAGAAAAAAAAATGAACAGGACCGGATGGGATTCGATCTGGTGTCAAAACAGTATAAGAATTACTAGTCCGTCACACTACCCACTTGACCACACAGATTTTCTTTTGTTACCTATCTTTTTCTTAAGAAATAAATGCTCATGGCTATAGAGCATGTCACTTCCAAACTTAAGACAACAGTTTTTCTCTTTGTTTATATATTTTCGCATAACATCTTGCTTACAGAAGCTAATTTATATTTGGCAGACAATTTACACCCTAGATTTAAGCCAATAAATGCAATATTTTACTCCAATTTCCATTCCTTGGTTCAGGTCTTCTCCTACTAATCTTGTTATTCCCTCTGCAATCGTGCTGTGCTACTCCAAAAATTCCCTCGAAAACATTATTGCCAGTATACACAAAACCGAACATAATTTTGTTTTTTGCTTATATTTTTATTATTTTATTATATTTTTTGGAAATATCTCCTTAGATGGATTGCTTTCTATTATCTCCACTTACTAATAACTAAATTTTACCCATAAACATATGGAAAATGAAATAATTGCGAAAAATCGTGAGTTACAGTATACGCGCAATATTTTTTGCGCATGGGAGTACATATTAATCAAGTCCTTGTCAAGTTTGTTGAGATGGAATGAGATCTATGCGTCCCGTACGATGTATTGTATACTCCCCTTGTGATTATTATAATATTGATAATAATAACATTAATTATTTTAATATTGTGTCTTTCTCTGTGTATTCAGTTGTTGAGATTGGTTCTTTCGTTCTCCCAGAATATGTTATATTGTTTTATTTTTGTCTTGACGTCTTTTCATACTGTCTGTTTTTGCCATTGGGATTTTTAGGATGTTTCTTTTAGTACTATACTGCTTCTACAACTTTGTCTTGGATTTCTACTATACTATAGCGGCGCGCGGTGTCTTAGTGGTGCCTTCCCTGCTGGTGTAGTGGCTAGCACATGCGCCTGTGCTGCACGGCGTCGCGGATTCTATTCCCGGTCGGAGAGCCTATGTTCTTTTAACTATCCTCGATGTTTCTGTGTTCGTGTCCCTGTCGTTCTAGGAGCAGCCAATTAAACGAATAAAACACATAAAGCAAGTAAAATGTAGCTGGGTGAAGTAAGATACCGAGGCACGTTCGGCGACTCAGTTAACTTAAAAAAAATTTTTTTTAAAAAATAAAAAGTGTAAAGCGTTCACCTTTCGTGCTCGCGTACGCTTGTGCCAGGTGCACTTTGTGATGGACAAACACCGTGCGCGTGGGTTTTCTCGGGGAGTTCTCCCGTTTCCTCCTACTTTCTTCATTCCACAATTTCATTCATTTCTCACCATCACCGTCTCCTTTAGCCTATCCGGCATAACCGTGGGACGTAAAACTTAAAGATTTTATTTAATTTTGTACTATACTGTATATCCTTTTGTTTCATTATTATTATTAGAAAATCAAATAAAGGTAGAATAGATTGCCATAGTGATACCTGGCTTATATTCGTAGTAGCATTATCTATTAGGCAACATTGCTACACATACTTTTGTACGAGCATGAACATTTAATTTGAAATGAAATGAAATGAAATCTTTGAGTTTTACGTCCCACGGTTATGCCGGTTAGGCTAAAGGAGACGGTGATGATGAGAGATGAATGAAATGGTGGAATGAAGAAAGTGGGAGGAAACGGGAGAACCCCGAGAAAACCCACGCACACGGTGTTTGTCCACCACAAAGTTCACTTGGCGGGAGCAGGGTTTGAACCCAGGACCCCAAGCACCAGAGGTGAACGCTCTACCACTGAGCCACCGCGGCCCCTCATTTAATTTGAGCCAAACAGGAGGATATAGCATATGTGCAAAAACAAAATTAGGCTTCCCTATGCTCAGCTTGTACTACTACCATATCAAACAATATCTCATTACAATCAATGCAATCCCCTCCAAATAATAGTGTTTGAGATTCATGTATTTTCACCATTATTTCCTTTTCCTTTGTTAATTAAATTACAAATATTTGAACGTCACTTACCCTCGAAAGTATGCGCTTTTCATCCTGATATCGTTATGAAAGGGAACTAGAATTATATTGATCTTTAATTCTCCACCTCTTTCATTTTTTCTTTCATTTTTTTTAACTACCATCCACCCACCTCTGGTTTCTTGTTTATTCAATACCTGCAAACATATTACCTTTGAATAATGTAAGATCCCTAATGGGAGTTTAAATTGAATTTATATTTACTCGAGCGTGACAGGGAAAATAGCTTTTGAACACCTGTTGTTACAGTTTGCGCGTATCTGCGATTGTGTTCCATTGCAGGGGGGGAGCTGGAAGAGCTTATTGGATTTAAACATACTACTGTACCTATTTATAGAAAGAAGGAAATATTACATTATACTGTTTCCAATTTTATCCGTATATTTGTCTTATTACGTTTATCAAGGTATAAATATCTAGGCCTAATATTATCCTCTTGTTTACTGGAAATTTGTCTGTGGTTTCATGAATAATTTGGTTTCTTCTCTAACCTAGTGAGATAAAATGTTTTGTGTGAGTTGTGTATTATTTTGTTGAAAAAGACTTCTTCACTAACTATAGACCTACTATATAACATGTAACGAAGTTAGAGATAATTCAAGACCACTTAAGTATTTTTGTTGGGAAGCGAATGTACTTAACGTTGTAATTAAGGTTATCGAGAGAGAGGTCAATGATAAACTTCATATTGGGGATGTTTGAAGAAAGGGACAAAACCATTATGAAAAAATGAAATGAAATCTTTAAGTTTTACGTCCCACGATTATGCCGGTTAGGCTAAAGGAGACAGTGATAATGAGAGGTGAGTGAAATGGTGGAATGAAGAGAGTGGGAGGAAACGGGAGAACCCCCGAGAAAACCCACGAGCACGATGTTTGTCCACCACAAAGTCCACATGGCGCGAGCTGGGATCGAACCAGGGACCCCAAGCACCGGAGGTGAACGTTCTACCACTGAGCCACCGCGCACAAAACCATTATGTTATTGTTGCCTTGTAATATATGTTGAGAACTGTTTCGTCCATCGATGTGGAAGGAGGATATGTGTAACTTTGTTTTTGTTGTGCTAGTAGGGGTACGTTCATCTCATTACTGTAATCAGTGACGCTAGAGGGAGCAAGAAGGTGGGCGCCTATTCAGTGGCATCGTCCACTCCCGAGACATGTTGTGTTGTAATATAGGTCCAGTAATATAAAAATATATGATTTACCATATAAAAAAGATTCCCCCTTAAAATTTATCTGCCCTTTCGCTTCACCCTAACCCCAACAAATTAAAGATGATAGTCGTCACTGATTGTAATATAGAGGATGGATCGCTAAGGTATGTCCAAATCTACGCAAGTGTTTCATCGAAGTACAAAAACTTCTAATTTCAATATGTGCATGATACTTCACCGTTCCACAGATATACAACATGTTTGAGAATGTGCTTCTCATATGAGAATTTGTCCCTCTTAAGGATACATGACGGAATTTTACGTTTAGGCCATCTAAAAGTTCTTGTCTATTAGTCGCCTATCAAAGATGTTCAAAATCTGCAGAAACGTGTTGTTCAAGGCTGCCACACCAGTTGTCACTGAACATATTGTATATGCCTATCTATATATCTCGTATAATGTGTCGTATTTAAGCATCTCTCTTCTCTGATGGTAGATTATCTTCAATAATAATAACAGTAGCCTTAGCAATTTATGCAGATTGTAAACAAAAAATGGAGACTACTGGAAAAGGTGCCAATTATGAAATTAATATGGCTTTGAACCACCTTTCGCCGTCAGAACAGTTTGGGGGCAACCTACAGGTTAAGGTAGAATCCAAACTACCATAATATGTTTACATATTGTATGCTCTCCTACCGCGAATCGAACCCGGAACCACTTGCACAAAAATAATTCATCCTGTATATGTATGATGTAAAAGGTAATCTCTTAACGACTTTCTCAGAGTCAAAACATAGCTTTCTCGCACACATAAAAACGCCAGACTCACCCATTTATGGAAATTGTTTGGAACAGTCGCTCCCGGTTCTATCGGAAGTACACGCTTAAATAAGCTCATATATTCTAGTCCAAGATTTTGTTAACCATTCTCCCGAAGCCCAAAACAGTTGATTCAGCCGATTCAATGAAGAGCAGTAATCAATAAATCAGAAATAAAATTAAGTTAATTAAGTCTATCTCTCATTTTCATCCAGCGCTTAGTGTAAGTTTTGAAAAATGGTTATGTACATAAACGTCACCTCCGAAAGTAGAGCCGGAATACTTATTCGTTGCCGATACTATATTTATTTCATAGGCAATATGAGAGAAGTAGAACAATTGTTTCTAATTGACATATTTTTCAATATTTCACTTATGTTACCGCCATAGCCCCTACTTAAAACTTAAGAAACTTGCTTCGTGTTTGAGATAAATTAATGTTTGAAGTAAACTTACTTATTCTCGAAAATTTTGTTCACCAGAGTCGCTGCTGTTGTGTTTACGTGGTGTTATTGGATGAAGGAGTGTTTGGGAGACGATGCGTATGTGGTTTTCTGTATTACATCACAGGATTGCCAGAAAATATAAGAGCAGTAAAAGCCAATGTACGATACATAGTCCATTTCTCGTATTATTTTATTATTGTATTCAATTCTTGAAGTTATTGTGAATTGAAGAGAAAAACGTCAGAAAAGTTGTCACATACAGTAATTAGGCGCTTTTCAGATTATCTAGAGAAGACAATCCTTATACCATTAGACTTATTATTGTTAATGCGTTTTTGAAAATTTTATTTAATATTTTTTTTTAAATATGAATGGGTAAAAACTATATTGGTGGCGTATAAGTAACGTTATGGTGAAAACTGAAAGAAATACATAAATGGTAGCAACAAATATGAAGAGTTCCTGTTTCAGAGAGATCTAACCAGAATATTATCTGCCACATATATAATAATATATAATCGCCTCTCTTCTTTTAAAACAAAATATGGTACATATAGAGAAGACTATTAACAACTAGGAAGCATGGTGGCTCAGTGGTAGATTCTTGCTTATGGTGCTTGGGGTCCCTGATTCGATTCCCGACTAAGGAAGTTTGTGGTGGACAACATCATGTCCGTGGGTGTTCTCGGGGTACTCCCGTTTCCTTCCGCATTCTCATTCTACTAATTCTTTAATTATCGTCTCCCTTAGCTTAAAGGGCATAAACGTCAGACACTAAACAAATTTTTATATAATTTTTATTATTACTAGACCTACTTACCAGTGAACATTTATTTGTGCAATGGATATTTTATAATTATTCTTTCAACTCTAACATATCTTTTCAACTATTAGATACAGTTTCGTGCACCAAAACAATGCTCTATCGCACAAAAACGCATTGCTAATACTTTTTTCATACTGTGTCACGCTGTAATTAATTCCTTTACAATAAAAAAAAAGTCGCGTACGGCAAATTTAATCTGTCTTTGTATATAGTAACGGTTACTGTTATTACATTACCAATTGTTTGAAGCATCAATACTTCAATATAGGTACGTCATGGATTAACAATTACAATAAATTGTACGAATTGCTATCCTATGAGTGATTAATTGTGATGTGCAATTATACAGCACTTTCAAATTAGCATTTAAAATGCGTAGTGAGAAAATATCAAAAATAAATGATTGAATATAATTTCTTTAACATTGTGGCCTCTTCATACCCACACTATGTATTATCATTAAATTTAAATAAAACTATTTGAATAGCTCACTTTCTCTTGTTTCAAAGCAGATAAACCAAAAGCAAAATATCAATTTAGAGAACATGACCAACATAGAAGATATAATTTCTTTTTCATATTTACTACAGCTTATTTTTCATTGCTAACGTTACAGTATATTTAATACTTTGATCATATAGGATAAGCACAACTAAATTTAAATTTTTTGTGTCTATAGCCCAATGTAACTTGTATGTATTGGATCATATAGGATATAACAGCTCTGGAGTGGGCTGAAAAATAGTACCAAATTGATAAAAAAGGGCCGATTCATTATTTTATACCATTGTAATACATGGCTCCATAATACGAAACTAAAAGAAGTAAAGTTCTAAACACTGCTCCCCCCCCCCTCTTCCAAGAGTCCAAACCAAGAAAGACCTCTTTTTAAAAACATCCAAATAGGAGGACCCCAAGCAACCGTAGAAGTAGATGAAACTTTTCTTG
The DNA here is from genome assembly GCF_964235325.1 of Thermobia domestica. Taxonomy (NCBI): domain Eukaryota; kingdom Metazoa; phylum Arthropoda; class Insecta; order Zygentoma; family Lepismatidae; genus Thermobia; species Thermobia domestica. The sequence continues at coordinate 142,825,311 of NC_137458.1, forward strand.
CACGTGAAAAGTATAACAGAGCTAACAAAGTTAAAGGGAAAACAGTTATCATCTTTGTCATGTACTGTAAAGAAACTAAACGCACCTCTATTTCAGTGATTAATAAGCCAAAACAGCATTATGACTATATATATGTGTTCGTGTGTAAACAGTACGTTATAATAAAATATTAAAATATATTATTGCACTTTATTCTCGCTTATTTCACGACCGAAGAAGAAGAAGTATTGACTGTAAGAAGAATATAAGGTAAGTAAACTGGCATTTGTAAAAAGTGTAAAACCGGACCAGGGTCCTAGAACCTTCCCTGAAAGACATCACAACGCATTATTAATAATTTGACAAGTATTCAGCGGCGTAGCGTAAGAGAACGCCGGTATGCCCGGCATCCCCTGTTAATACGAAAAAGTACGTATTTCATTATATATAAATTGTTTGCTTGTAATTATCACAATTATTTCCACTCCAATCTTCTGGCGCGCTCTCTCGACTTACTTTGACAAGAGGAACCTACGCATGCGCGTCGCTCAGATGCACATTTTCTGTCTTTCTTCCTGCCGTATGCTATTTTCCTCGGGCTTCCAGGCCTACTGAAAGCATCGGGAATATCGTCTGCTTTCTGTTGAATGCGCATGCGCAATACTTCCCTTCTCACTCCTCCTCATCTCTTGCAACCCTACATTTGCTTTAGATATACGCTGGCATATTCAAGTATTTCCAACTGTATATATTTTGAACTAAGCTATAGTTTCTGAACAGAACGTACGAGTCCTAATATAAAGGAAATAGAACAAAATGGAAATGGTTATTTCAACGCATTATTGAAGCATGCAGGTTATGTAAATAATAGTATTAAAATAGTTATGCCTTAATCGTAACTAAATGCATCGTAATTGTAATCTTCATCGTAAAGGAGCTCAAAGACACAGGCATAAATATAAAGCATTCTGTAGAATTACGATCACCGATCTGGTAGGACAAGAGAGCCACCACTCCCCGTCACTCGCAAAGATTGTGCCAGGGCCCTTCAGTCACTGGCACAAATCTCGGGGACATAAGGGGAACATGTTCCCTACAATTTTGTCCCCCCCCCCAATAATCCGATTTGAGATTGTGATGATGATTTCTATCCGACTGCCACAAACGAAACTGATGTCCTTTGACTTGTTTCATTTTTAAAAAAGAATCGTATTCTTTAATATTTCATTGTCATTAATTATTAGTAGTCTATTTTCAACTATTTGTTTAATTCCTGTAACAATTCCTATAATGCTATTGTGGTAATCATAATTTTGCTCAGATAAGAGTATTGTTGCGCCAAATATAGGCCTGATTGATTTTCTTTCATGGTTTTGGGGAAGTCATTATTTGTATTGTTATAAAACAAATGTCCTAAAATTTTAATGTGGATCATTGTGGATGCGTAAGTAGAAACATGTCAATTATTATTATGCATATATTCAAATTTCAGAATGTGCTCACGGCACTGAGTTTTAATAATGATATGTACTACTATTTCATCTACATCATTTGGTATATAATATACGAGTACAACAGGTTTACCTCAGAAATCTGATTCATCTACTGTAATATGAGTCTCTTCTCCCCTCCCCCCACAATAAGCCTTAAAATGTACCCTCCGGCCGATGTTATAGACAACTCTGCTTCCCTAATCCTCCACAGCATTTTTTTTCAACTTCATAAATATTTTGAACATCGTTAAAAAAGGAAAGGATTATGGGAACAGTCTTACCCATCCCACGAAAGTTGAAGACAGATTTGCGCCCTTGACTTCAGTATCTGGATACAGAAACAGGCCCCCAGAGTTGGTTTAAGTGCTTTGTATTTACATCTTCAAATGATATATACAATCAGGCCCATATTCACGAACGGGCGTCTGAGTTCCGGACCCAAGATGACAAATTTATAGGGGCGATTTTTTTTTTAAAGAACGAGATTGACGTGTGGTATGTGGAGAAAAAAGCCGCCCACGAGAAAGAAATGAAGGGAACGATGCTGAAAACAATGTTCATACAGAAGTGGGGCCTAGTTTTCTCGTCACAACGGTAGTAGCAAGAAGGAGCTGAGACAATTTGTTTTTAAATTCTAACGTAATCGACGCATTCGCTTCTCTATGCCCCACTAGACCTCCAATTAGGGGGGCTTCCTCCTAAATTTTGTATAACCCTATATTTCTATTCGGAATAGCTATATATTGCTGCTTGCAGTAGTACTATATCGCACAAATGACTAACTTTGGCATCCCCCTTTCGGAATATCACGCTACGCTACTGCAAGTATTTGTTAAATGGTGCTGAATTGGGTAGAATTGTACCAACTTTTTCACAAAAGGGGCTAAAAAATGCCAACGTGGTATCAACTGGTCGATGAATGACAAAAGGGCTGAATTTGGTACAATTGTACCAAATGTGGCAACAGTGGGATATAATGGTTAATCGATATAATTCAATTTCATTTGAATGCTTTGATCATATAGCATACGAACAACTAAATTTAAATTTTATTCACAATAGTGCAATGTTACATTTATGCTTCATGATTATCTAAGACTTCTCAGTTGCAAACTTTCATTGTGAAGTTATACTTTCAAATTGATGAAGATGAACTTAAGTTTGATATATGGTTGGGTGAAAGTTCAATGGTGTAAGTAACATTTTCTTATCTGAATAACATCACTTTTCTGATAGACAAAATAGCTGTTTCTTTTATTACTACGGAACGTTTTACAGTCATCTATTGAAACCTGCCATCTTTTAGGATGAAGCTCTAACTTACTTCATATTTTATCTTATCTGGATCTGGTTTTCATGTCTAAGGCTTTTTCTTTTTGACAAAGTGAAGTATATCTCTATTTCATTAATATTTAAGAAACGAAAGTTCCCTTGTAACCGACAAAGTAATAAATTTGCTTCCTTCGTTACACGTGGTTCCTGGTTCAATTCAGGGGCGGATCCAGGATCGATTTCTGGGGAGGCGGTGGGTTGTCATACTGCTACTTTTAAGGGCTCCAAACTTTGGGGTTGGGTATTATTTATATATATAAAATAAGAAAGGTTCATCTTCTGGGGGGGCGACCGCCCCGATCGCCTTCCCCCCTGGATCCGCCCCTGGTTCAATTCGGGTTCAAAGTTCGACAAAACTATCTGTAATGATCCAGCATTGCGAGGTAATAGGGGAATGTATTATGCATTTATAATAAGTTTAACACTGGTCAAGAAAGCCAGCAATAACATCAATAAATATTAATGTGTAAACCACATACGGTACCAGTCAAATATCAAATTGTGGCCGGATATAACCTTTGAGGATTCTAGCGTTAGAAACTTTCGGTATAACAATATATATAACTGAGAGGGACAGTTTAGTAGTGTACTCACCCCATGTAAATTAGCTAACCAATAAGCAATGTAAAAATTTTTGACTACATCTGATTTAGGGCGGGCCAGAAAATGTCACCGATTTATATATAGGCTAACTTTGAGAGTTTCGTTGTCAGATATCGAAGCAAACATCCAAGAAAAGATGCCCATTCCTAAGAGGTCCAACCAAACTTTGAGGCCCTGAACTCCTCATGATATGCAGCTGTGGGACCAGAGCTCTTCGTCCCCATGCTAATTCCGTACACACATCTACGTATGTAAGAAAAACGTATATGATGTAACATACGCTATAAGCAGACCCGTATCCAGGGGGGGTGTAGGGGGGATGGGCCCTCCCCTAAATTTTCGCTGCCCCCCCCCTAAAATTTTCACGGTAGGCTTGCAAATGAACTATAATACGATGATAAACTATAGTATGGTTGAATCGGGCCCCCCTAACAACAGCCGCCTCCCCCCTACATTTTTGGTCTGGGTACCGGCCTGGCTATAAGTAACAGCTGAAGGTTTTAACTCTCGCACTACCTAGGCATTTTTTGTAATGCTGACCAGTGGCGTATTTAAGGGGGTGGCTTCCAGGCTTAAGCCCCCCCCCCGAAATCTCACTTAGTATAGTAAAGTAAGTGAAATATCTTGCAGAATTTTCACATTTCCAGGCAAAGCCCCCCCGAAAGTTAGCAAAGCCCCTCCCGAAACAAAATCGTAAATACGCCACTGATGCTGACTATCAAGAAGGTGATTTTGCGCCCACCTATTAAGATTAAATCTCGCAAACGAAGCAAATTAGAACCTCTCACAAAAATCTACAGGGACTGAAATGAACAGTACACGGATTAAGACCAACAGTTATTTATTATGCTGCCATCTAGAAGTAGAAATTCCAAATGTCAGTTACATCTTCTAGCAACGGGTGAAGGGTGCTTTGTGCTCACCAACTTAAGGGGGCAGACTACTGAATATTTTTTCGAAAGCTAACCAATTTTCTTTTGCCAGTTTTCCGTAAACGAAAAGAGATAATGAAATGTAACTTATCACAATAATAGATAATGTTATTCTACACCCGAAAATACGAATTGGAAGAGTCGTCAGCGTTGCCATCCATAGAAATTACAGTGTGGCCAGAATTTGAATTACCAAAAATCTAGGTTAAGGCAGGAACTAGAAAAATGAAGTCAACGGTACTTGATGACTTATCATATTGTCTAGGTTCCTTGTCTTCTACTTTTTAGATAATATCTGTATTTATTTTGTAATAACACTTATTTTGTAATAAATTATGTAAGTTATTTCAAAATAAATACAAATATTATTTAAAAAGTAGTTAACAAGGAACGATTTTTGGATAATTCAAATTCTGGCCACACTATAATTTCTATGGATGACAACACTGATGATTCTTCCGATTTGTATTTTCAGGTGTAGAATAGCATTATCTATTATTGTGGTAAGTTACATTTCATTATCTCTTTTTATTTACGAAAAACGGACAAAAAGAAAAAATGTTGAGTTTTGAAAAATATTTAGTAGTCTGACACCTTAACATATCAAATTTTATGAGATACTAACGTTCAATTTGAACCACCGTAAGGTAGACTATACGCTTTAGCTAAACATGTTGAGCAATAAAACACCTACTTACAATTTTAAAGAAACAATTAGAAGAGTAATAACAAATATTTATATATACATATATATATATATACTGAGATTGGCACAAAGTAATGCGAGGGTTAAGTCTGAAATTATATAGGCCTATATTAATATATCGTATTTATAGTAATGACTGCTAACCATGACCACAAACAAGTATGATTTTCAAAATACGAGGAGTTAAAGTCTTAAATACAGTATGTATCATTCACTGATACTTTACACATAAAAAACAGACTAATGGAGAAATACATTCAATTTCACTTTTGTAATTCAATGAAATTCTTTTCAGCTTTTCCAACACGGTCAGTTGTCTTTTAGGAAATAAAAGTGTGATATTGTGGATTTTATGACATTAATTGATTTACATTTTAGGACTTCAATAGTTCTTTTACAAACATATTTGTAAGCTAGCTAGTAGGAGGTAATGATTTAAAATTTTACAAACTGAATTATTTACTTATATTAATACACATTTTTAAAAAATGATCATGATAAAGCTAAATGAAGGTACAGCTTTCACATGTATTATAGTTATGTGGTGTAAGATTACCTTCTTTTTATGAATTCTCTACTCTGGTGAGACTTACCTTCCTTTAACAAGGTATAGTCTCTGGTGAGACAGTACACATACATATCATAGTCAGAAAAGTCGCAACAAATTCAGCTCAAAACTGACTGAAAGGATTCCTTACAAATATTTGTGAATGTATTATGTATAACAAAATAAATAAGTGGATAAATTATTTCATTAAAGTAACTCGTAAAAAGTTTTTTTCATAAATTAGCTTGTGTTTTACATTTTAATTGTTTCTTTTATATTATTATTTTTGTAAAGTAAAAAAGGATCTTTATCTTTTTGTAAAGTTAAAAGGATGTCACTAAGATCCTCTATAATTGATAGTAAATATGCACAGTTATCTATCAGTGAAATACTTTTACAGCGCCATCTAGTGACGAGAAATTCAATGCTTTAATATTCGGAGGCTATTACTCAAATGTCTGATTTCAATTCTTGTGATTTCTAAACATTTGTCAATTCGCGAAGACCGGATAGAAAGAATAGAGGAGACGAAAACCTAGAAAAGCCCGAAACAAGGATGGAGAGGAAACAAAAATAAAAGCTAACAAAAGTAAGAAGAACGAAACAAATCCTTGCTGATAAAAGCCAATTCTGCCAACTCTCCATAAGGGCTTTGTCGAAGGACTGCCTGGAGAGCTTTAAAACATTTTCTGCAAAAGCAATCCTTCGGATTTCTTCTCTTTTACCTCTCCACCTCTCGTCTCTTTCCACAGTTTTCCTACAATGGAAGAGGGTTTCTCTCTACGGGGAGAAAATTCTTCTTCGGTGTGACGTTTAACTTGCGTGAATCGGAAAATTCCCTAGCGCATCCGGTTTCCTCATGAGAAGTTTCAATGTTGGAAAATCCAACAGCACCAAAACAGCACCACCAATACTACTATGCCATACCGCTAAGCACAACATCTCACCACCACCACCAAACCCAAACCATCACCACCAACAAGTAAGAGGAATCGGATATATATGTATGTGTGTGTGTGTGTGTATCTCAAAGACAGTAGTTGTAGTAGCCACAAGAAGTTATCCTCATCTTCTTCTTTAAAACAAAAATGCCTTCTCAGAAGAGGAGAACAGAAGCTAGAATGTGAAGATGTCCCCCCCCACTTATACCCATCTTCCAACTAAGATTCTCAAATTCTCCATCAGGTGACCGTCGTCTTAGTAGGTAGTTCGCAATAGAGCCTCTCTTATGTTTCATTTCCTGATAAATTAAATTTCAAAAAGAAAAGAATAATATGCGAGATGATACTCCAGCGAATAAATTTTAGTATGTTTTTCTTACAATGAAAAAAAAAATTAAATGAAGTAGGTGAGTTGTGTGCAAACAAAGAAAATGAAGGTGAAACGCGATAGTTTTGGAGGACCTTCATCTATGTTGCAGCAACAACGACGACACTGTACGAGAAAGAAAAAAAAGAAAGAAAGAAAGCGAGAAACCGTGCGAAAGAGGACTGAAAGAGAGAGAGAGAGAGAGAGACTATATTTTCTATAAAAATTTTAAAAGCTTCCCACTACAACTCTGTAGAAATGCTGAAAAGTCTAATGAATTTTGCACGAAGCACAAGTGAATACAGGGTTTTAAGGGAAGGGGGGGGGGGCAGGGAGAAAGTCTATAGAGAGAGAAACTGGAGAAACAGATACTTCTCCCTCCCCCCCTTTCCTTTCCATACTTTTCGTTATAATGTGGGTAAGAGCATAAGGTGGATGAAGAACATGGGTAATGTGGGAGGTGTTTGGTAGGAGGAGGATGGAGTTGCTGTAAAATAGTAGTGGTGGGGGACAAAAGAGAATCTAAAGTCTTTCCAACTATGCTCTAGGGATCTAATGGCCTTTTAAAGGTGTTCTGCAAGTATCGCATTCTCTTCAAGAACTTCCGTAATGAAAGACCTCACTTCTTATAAATCATCCTTTCGTTTTTTGTTGGTCTTTTTTGTTCCTTTTCGTTTGGTTCTACCAAGCAACCTCTATTTCATAAATTTTACGCTATTTCTCTTTTCTGCACCCTTTAAGATCTGTGTGTGTGTTCTTTCCCTTATTATATTTCTCTACATATCTTTTCCAACGTTTCTTTTTCCTCTTTCTTCCTCATATTCTTCTACAAAAGAAAAGACAAAAGAATAAGAGGGAGAGAAAAAATAATGGTTAGAATTTTGTATTATCATGCATTTTCATTTCATCATTTTTCATTGTCAGCTTCAAGCTTCAAACATCTTTATCTATTCATCTCATTTTCTGTTAGACCTATTCTCTCTCTCTCTCTCTCTCTCTCTCTCTCTCTGTCTCTCTCTCTCTCTCTCTGTCTCTCTCTCTCTCTCTCTCTCTCTCTTTCTCTCTTTTCCTCGATTTTATAACACTTACAGCCAGAGATTTGCCCATATTCTTCAGTTCACCAGAAAATATATTTCGCATTATATACACACACACGCAAAACTAGTATTGAGTAAGTGGAGTTCACTTATATTCAGGCACTGCATCATTTTTATTAGTTGAACAAGTATAAATTGTTGAACTTTACTATTTGCGTACTACGAATGGTTCAAATTGTTGTTTTATTAAACGACGAAATTTTATTTTGAAACATATTTACTTTAATACACTGTAAGTATGGACTGTAAAGGTCGATAGGTCTATAACCATACGTGTATTTTTCTACTTGTATTTCAACATCTTTGGGCAGAATGTACTTCAAATTGATGCACAAGCTATCCAAGAAAAGGAAGAAGAAATATATAGAAAGAAAAGGATATATAAATGTAATTGTTTTGCTGTTTATATATGTTGATGTCAAGGATGTTATAAATAGTGGATCTGCCCATATGTATCGTCATCCTATTAAATCGATGAAGCCAGAAAACAACCGAGCATCGGTACGTCTGATTGGCTACTCTCGATTCCCCCATCGTTTGATTGGCTATTTTCGTTTCCGCCATGATTGTTGGCTGAAAACATTGCGATCCTATTGGGCGGAGTGGGCAGAGTAGGGGTGGCGAAACTGTGACGTATAACTTCAAGATTTTGTTGTAAGGGCAGATCCTGTATTTTTTAAGATCCTTGGTTGATGTTTTATGTTAAAATAGAGATTCGTTGTCATAGCAACGAAATATAAATAACATATATAGAAGAACCATCTTGTGTAAACTACATGCATAACTTTTAAGCTGTATAAATGTTTAATTTGTTACATGATATAATAAAAGGTAATATCTTGATGCAGCGTACAAAATGGTCTTAGATTAATTAATAGCCTAGTAATTGCTACATAAAAATTTATGTGAACTGTGGGATTTAGCTGCAGGATCATCGTTATAGGTCTACAAAAGTTATGGGTTCTGAATAACGAAGGAATTCAATTTCTAGGCTTTCGGCATCTATGGACATGTAAGTCCGTCACGTATGAGGTATGACGTCAGTTGGTGATTACACTATCCGATGAAAGAGAAGGAAGAAAGAATTGGGAAAGGAAGGAAGCGTCCCGGGACCTGTATATTAGGTAAAACCTTGGCATTTGTCTGGTGGGAATGAGGAAAATCCAAGAAAACCTCACTCAGAATGACTGACCTGGAAAAGCTTTTGCACTTTTTCGACCAAGTGTACCCACCATTATGGGTTCTGAAGGTGCAACATTCATATTCCTATTTCACGGAAAGAATCTAATCAAATAAATAAGGTTAAAAATATATTTAAGGATGGTTGTGGCATATGAACACAAATCAGTCGTTCCTTTAAATATGTGTGTGACATATAAACACAATTCAATCGTTCCGTTAAGGATGAGTGTGGTATATAAACACAAACTGCTTGTACCACTGAGAACAGATGTGGTATATAAAAGCAAGTAGGCCGTTCCGTGTAGTGCGGCTGCGGTATATAAATACAAATCGCTTCTTCCGTTGAGAGCGGGTGTGACATAAACGCAAGTTGGTCATTCCATTAATGACGAGGTTGTATATAAACACAAATAGGTCTTCCCGTTAAGAACTGAAGTGGTATATAAACACAATATCTGGATGGAGAGATCGGAGTCGATTATAAGCCTCATTAGTGTTTTATTTGTCAAAAACAAGTCATTCTATATCCTATCATAGGATTAGGAGTCGTTCACATATTACGTAACGCGGCAAAGGAGAGGAGGGTGTCATGCGTTATGTAGTGTGTCAAGGGGGAGGAGGAGGAGAGGTGGATGTTTACGTCTTCGCTACGTAACGCATGATTTTTCCTTGTAATTTTTATTCTTTTCTTAGATTTATATGGAATCTTTTAAACAAATAATTTTATTCATTTCTTTTCTTTTTTAAATAATCGAAAAGCATGGGGAGAATACGTTTCATTTTAAACATAAAAAGTACAAAAGCTGACATCAATCAACTTAGAGACCCCAAAAACTGTGAATTCAACACTAATATCAGTCACATTATTATTTTTATATGTCTCCATCTCCCCTTAGGAGTACTAATGGGGCTGAAGGTGGGTTTAAACGGCATCGGAAGTGTCACTGTTCATCTCAGCGACCCCGAAAACTATCGGTCATTTTCGATCATTCTTATGGATCTCCTCTCCAAGTTGCACCTTCAAAGCAAAATGATATATATATATATATATATATATATATATATATATATATATATATATATATATATATATATATATATATATATATATAGGCTATATATATATAACCAGGGGTGCCCACAAGGGGGGGCTATGACGCAAACTGCGTCATTGAAATATTTGGGGGAGTTAAAAATCTATATAAATATGTTTGATGGGGGGGGTAAAATTAATCGAAAAGAAGATTTTTTCATGGAAGAACACCTACGGATAGACAATTGGGGGGTGCGTCATGGACATAAGGGGGGGGGCACCACTGATATAACGTCCAGCTCTGAACCTCATCTATGTCGAAAGTTTGATTGAAATTGGTCAAGGGGTTCTAGAATTAAATTACAAACATGAACGACAAGCCTTTCCTATGTTATATACACATTTTCCTTTATACAAAATAATTGAGATTTATGTAGCACAAGTTGCCACTTTTATAGTTATTACGCTCAATTACACGTTTCATTTGTATGACTTAAAACTGGCATGCATACTTAGTAACATGAGCAAACTGTAAGTTACGGATTAAGATACACGAATGTTTTCTCTATGCAGTTACATATCGTTATAAGAAATCATAGATGGCCTTCGATAAGGTGAGAAACAAGCAGAAAGTTCTTTCGAAACTCAGTAAGGCAAAAAAAAAAAAAACTTTTTCATTACTGAAGAAACAAAAGAAGTTGAAACAACATGCATTGATTTTTCTTCTTCTTAAATAAAGATATTACCTTAAAATTGACAGTGTTTTATTTTCCTTTTTGCTGAAAGGATAAAGTTAACAAAGAATGAATGTTATTATATTTTTTTTATTATTGGTAGATGGCTGTGTAATATCCAATTACAGGTGATGTCTGATAACAAATCGATTAAATATCACCATGACAACTTGATTCATCGTTATTTACAATTCTCTCTCTCTGTCTCACACACACTCTTTTATGAAAGTAACTTTTTTTTTATTAAAAGGAAAGAAAAACGGAATACTAGCAGTCAATTTGTAGTTTTAATAACATACAAGGAGGAATTCGAGAGGATTCCTGGCTAATTTTTTCCTCAGAGGAAAAATGAGTAGTAAAAATATTTTTAATACTTTGCGAAAAGTGCATAGTTTCAGAGCTAGGGCTGTCCAAATTCGCGAAAAACCCAAATTTCAAGTAGCCCTGTTTCAAGTACGAGAGACTGTGGACGTATAAGAAGTCACGCATTCGTAATCCAAAAATGCATATTTCGTTAATGTTCAATGGGTGCACAGATTATTCGCTGCAAGATGAAATTCCCAGACATGCCATCAACCGAATTTTGAGATATGCTCTGACCATGTAGTCTTTCCACCATGGCTCTGACTTTATGATAGTTCAAAGTAGGCAAACGATAAGCAGTGAACATGGGATCCTTTGGCGCGATGTCGGAAGTGTTAAGGATCGTCAGCAGCACTGTCTCTTGTACTCGGGAAAACGTATGCCGCATATTTTTTCCACGCTTATAAGTGAAGAAAATGTGAATCCTACCATGACGAAATACATATCATCACGTGATATTCCGAACACAAAGAAACATGGAGCTGCCGTTCCTAACACTTCCAACTTTCCTCCGAAGCATTGGATGTCTATTGTTGTCAAGGTTTACATCCTGCCTACTTTGGACCCTTCTTGAAATCAGAGTATATCTGAAAACTCTATTGAAAACATATCTGAGAATTACACCCTGTAGGGAATACCCTTTTCACCTATTGACAATTGATGAAATATGCCCTTTTGGATTGTGTATGCATGGTTTCCTTTACGCTGATAAGAACCACCATTCACAGTTTCTGGAATTCGAAACAGGGCTTATTGAAATTTTGCTTTCTCGCGATTTTGGACAGCCCTAGCTCTAAAACTATGCACTTTTCGTCATAGGTCCATACGAACTTTTTCTCTTACTTTGATGTGAGGAATCATCTCTTAAAGTTTGACGTAATAGTTCATTAACACCCTATATATATATATATATATATATATATATATATATATATATATATATATATATATATATATATATATATATATGATCATTACACTCTAAACTGACTTACGTGAAACGCACTTGTTGGGTAATATCGTTCAATATCAAGTAATACTGAAAACCTTATATTCGCTTTAATCTCCGTAAATCTTACGCAGGAACAATCTGGAGTTCAATGTTAGATATCCAGTAGCGAGTTGTCTTCTTTCAGCAGCATCTTCACGATACTTATTTTGTGAGAGAGTGAGCTATATGAGAAAATCTATGCGCTGGAATTATTTGTAACATAGGACCTCTTTGAAATAGTCGGCTCCAGGATCCCAAAAGCCTTAGTTCGCCCCTGAGCTAGAGGTTTACTTGTGGAGAATATACAGTGGTACCTTGAAATCCAAACTTAATCCGTTCCAGAATCCTATTCAAGTTCTAACAAGTAACCCTTACGTTTGGGTGAATCGAGTTGCTGACTGAGACACATATGAGAAAGTAGTACTAAATGTGGTCAGTATTTCAGTGAAGTTGTAGGTGCGAAGCTCCAGGGGTTTAGGAGATACAGATACCAGAATATCACATGGAAGTACAGAATAGTCTTCATACAGTGGGAGGTAAAAGCCCTGTAAGACCTCTTGTAACGAGAAAAGGTAACAAATATATGGGTACATATTAGGACTAGAGGGAAGTCATATAGTAAGGGTATACTGATGGCGGCCATCTTGAAATCCGCCATTTTGAATTAAGGTTAAGTTTTTAAAATAGGAATAGGGTCATGTGATACATGATTTAAGGCACAAATTTAATCAGAAGAACAATGGTGACGTTAATTTTGATTTACGCACAATTGGTAAAAAGTTACAGGGAAATTAAATATTGTTGCAGCATATGTATTAGTCCTTTACCCCTACCTTGTAAATTTTGTTAATGATAATAATTAAATAAAAAGCAGGTGGATAAATATTAGGTCTATGGTAAGAGTTGCCTTGATGGCGGCCATGTTCAAATCCGCCATTTTGAATCATACAAAAGTTTTAAACAAAACGCATAACAGTGACACCTTATTAATAGCAACTTTTACCATAAATCCAACGGTATAACCATTTTTGCTTTATCATTAATCAGCACAAAATTAAATGGGAATAGAGTAATGCAATAGATGACTTCGGGCTAGAAGTTAATCAAAAATACAATGGTGGCGTTACAATGTTAGTTGTTTGATGCTGTACTTGCACGCCATTTCGTTGTTTTTCTTGTATCCTGTTCACATATATTTCTCGCTCGCTCTTGTCCGTTGCTATTAATAAGGTGTCAGTGTTATACGTTTTGTTTAAAACTTTTGTCTGATTCAAAATGGCGGATTTTAACATGGCCGCCATCAAGGCAACTCTTACCATAGACCTAATATTTATCCACCTGCTTTTTATTTAATTATTATCATTAACACAAAATTTACAAGGTGGGGGTAAAGGACTAATACATATGCTGCAACAATATTTAATTTCCCTGTAACTTTTTTACCAATTGCGTGTAAATCAAAATTAACGTCACCATTGTTCTTCTGATTAAATTTATGCCTTAAATCATGTATCACATGACCCTATTCCTATTTTAAAAACTTAACCTTAATTCAAAATGGCGGATTTCAAGATGGCCGTCATCAGGTATACCCTTACTATATGACTTCCCCCTAGTCCTAATATGTACCCATATATTTGTTATTCACCTTTTGTCATTACAAGAGGTCTTACAGGGCTTTTACCTCCCACTGTATGAAGACTATTCTGTACTTCCATGTGATGTTCTGGTATCTATATCTCCTAAACCCCTGGAGCTTCGCACCTACAACTTCACTGAAATACTGACCACATTTAGTACTACTTTCTCATATGTGTCTCAGTCAGCAACTCGATTCACCCAAACGTAAGACATTTTCTTCCCTTTAAAAGACAGAAACTGAATTAGTTCGTTCCTTGCTCCTACAAAATAGAATTCTCAAAATGATTTTAGTGATAAGTAAATCTATAGTCTATCACTTCAGTCTATAGTCTATCTCTAGTCTTCTTTACCATCATCTAGCAAGCCATACGTAATATTACTGGCAGTGGCAGATCCAAGAGGAGGGCGGCTCCAAGGGTTTCATTGCTGCTTTAACTCTTTAGGAAACAGAAATACCAGATTGATCCCGTATGTGTAACACAGACTGGCAGAGCCTAAACAAAATACGTGGCATTTATGCACGCATATAATTTGGACTACGAATATTTTTGGTCCTAGTCCCTTGAGTAGGTTGCGATGAGCCTCGAAGAAGGGAGTGTATGATTCAACCTTTCCACTAACAACTTTAGCAAAAAGGATGAAATAATTTAAACTCTTTCAAATAATAACTTTATGTTTTATCATTCTGTACCAGAAAAGAAAGAAATTTAGATTCTGTAACATAAATGTGCAATTTATTTCTTCTAGATTTTTTTAAAGGCAACGAACCTTCAGTTATTCTTGCTGAAAACGTCACCGCATCTGGAATTTTGAAGTTGTTTCATTTGCGAGCGAGCCTGCCCAGGACGCAACATACAGTTTAATATACAAAAGCTACCAATGAAATACAAGAAATCATATATGCGAATAATTTGTTATATTATTTGTTGAACATTTATATTATATATGAGAAGATCCGCCCCGCCGTCCCAAATGACCCTTCTAGATCCGCTAGTGGTAAATGGATGATTTTTTTTTTAAAATTTAGCATACGTTTTAGCACCAATGTTATGTTTATTTATTTATTTATTTATTTAACAATCATTTTATACTGGATATTTAACAACAACAACAATGGAAAGGATTTGGGAAGGTATCGGCCAGGGCCGACATTTGTCTGGTAGAATTGAAGGAAAGCCTGGAAAACCCCAGTGAGGATGGTCGGCAGCGGGAATCGAACCCATGCCCTCCCGAACGCGAAGCCAACACTCTACCATTTGAGCTACTTTGCTCGGTAAAATTAGATAATTAGTGAATATAATTCGCAGTACAATTAGCGGTAGCGCAGTAGAAAGATTCATTCACTATAAGGCGGACTCCCAACGACATAATTTATCTTTACAATAGACGGGAATGCTACAATGTATTTAAGTCTTTTCACATGCAATGTTTTGTGTTGGCTGATTTTCTTGTGTAGTTTGAAGTTTAATATAAGTTGTTATATATCTTTTTATTATTTATTGTTTCTCATATCTAATCATAATTGTTTTAGATTAGTCTGAAATATTGAAGAAATTCCAATTTTAGTATATGGAAACAAACAACATATGGCTTTTTAAAATTTATGAATGAACACATCAAACCACTTTAATCCCAACAACTTGAAACATCAATTCTGTTCTTTAGAAGAATACTGTTAATAAACACACGATACGACGCTGGTTTTAAAAGTTTTATTTCATGAGATATATGGACTTATGGAATGAAGCCTGTAGAGATCCGTGAGCAACTTTTGTGGGTGGCTGAGGGCTTTAGTTGAAGCTAACCCTTCCATAACTGTTCAAGAACTTGCTACCTAACTGGAAGTAGGCGCAGACACATTATTCTGACACCTTGCAGGTCTTATTAAGTCGAAAAAGCTTGGCGAATGGGCTCCTCATTAGTCGAAAGAAAGGCACAAACTGCAACGTTAGGTAATCTGCATGTCATTGAGCATTAGACAAAAAATAATTTGCTAGTTTCTGGCTAGTTTAAATAAATGTGATGAAAAGTGGATTGTATATGATAATTGTATATGTTCCAGCTCAAAGTTTGAGTGTAAACCGAAATGCGAAGCATAAACTCAAGCCAAAGTAGGATAATGGTCATGGCTTGGTCATCATTATTTTACACATCTTTAAACTTTAAAACTATCTATAAAAGTATGACAAGGCTTATAGAGCATCCATGTCCGTCCGTCTGTCTGGAGGTACCAAAGCGAAAACGGGAATACGTAAACGATAAAAATCTAGAATACGTTGAACCTCCTTTCCTAACCCTTCATTCACAGTAGTAGGAATAACGATTTTCACTTTCAATACTTGTCCCGTAAAGAAAAATGAAGATAGCGAGAAGAGACTTTTATAGTATATATATATTTCATGTTTAACTTATAACAAATAACATGTAACATTGCGTCACTGTGACAAGTATGTATGTCGCTGTTAGAAGAAATTAAACATTAATGGATACTATTTGCTACTTAACAGTGTATATCACCATACATTACATAAACTAAGAGTAATTCTCACACAATAGAACTAAAAATAACTGTCAACTGCATCAGGTAAGCGTCGTTACCCGTACTGTATACTGTCGTCTTGAGATGTCATAATGCCTCATTACCCATACTGTATACTATCGTCTCGATGTGTCATAATGCGTTGTTAACCGTACTGTATACTGTACGTCTTGACGTGTCATAATGCCTCGTTAACCATCCATTATTTCATTTTCACTGAGTATACTGTATATGTTTACTCCTATTGTCAACCACTAAGAGAATTTTAATTATGGTGTGTTTTCAGTTACTGTTAACAATGTTCGGGTACAAACGGTACCAGTTTCAGTTTCATGGAGTGGAGGGCAAATATTTTTGTATACTGAGAAGAATTTTTCTTTATTACTTAACCTACGTAACAAATTAGAATACATGTCTTGGGTGAGGCTGGCAGAGGAAGCCACCGGAGGTGACCGCGCCCCTGGACATCGTCTAGCGTCGTCATTGTTCGGGAAGACCTGGAACGAAGCCATTTTAGCATCCTTGCAGATTGACACCAAAATTCTATATTAAATTTATTTGCACCTACATATTCTAGTGGTGAGAATTTCAGCTTAATACATTGTAAATTCTACAATATTATTAATCATATAACGAGGAAACATGTCCAAAGATGGCGCGCATATTTATCAATCAAATTAAGTTGAAAAACTTAGATGGGTAGGTGCAAATTATCATGCAAACTTTCCGATGAAATCGATATTTTTTTTGGAAACCTAAAAATTAATGTTGTAAGGTAATAATGCCACCTTTTAAGATGAAACTTATCGTACATCCATATCACGCTTCCCATAGTATTAACAAGATGAGGGTACATAGTAAGGCTAAGAAGCTATAACTCAAAAGCACTATTTGTCTGTCCATCTTGTCAGTTAATTATATTATTGACGACCAATCATCATTATTATCATCGGTATTCTGCCCTTCTTGGCAGGTCGTTTGCCTCAATGAGAATTATGCTCCACGTCTTCCGCTAACCTCTTCGTCTTCACGTACGATTTTTTAGTTTCAATATCGTTCATCAATTGTAGCCTCTTTTGCCCTCTCTCTCTCTCCTTCTTGGCTTCATACTCTCTAGCACGCCCCTCATGATACAGTTCATTATCAACCATTGACCCAACTAGTTTTTTTTCTCTTCGCAATATCTAAAACTTTTCTTTTGTCCTCCCACCATGTCTAGTACTCTCTCATACATTTTCCGCAAGATCCATTCTTCTCTACATCCACATTGCGAGAGCTTACAGTCGTTTTTCATCACTTGAGACATAATTAATTGATATATCCCATTGGTCTGAACAAAATGAAGTGCTTGTAGGTAAATTCTGACGCACAGTTTAAGAAACATTCGAAAAATACAACTTTTATGTCGTTTGTTGTCAATAGTAATTAATAGTGTTCATTCTGCTGGAATAAATTGTTTTTTTTTTTTATTTAAGAACTGTATACGAGGTGTGTTCAAGAAGTATCGAACCTTATTTTTTTGTCCCGTGTAAACCAATGAAACGCGGGAGACATACTCTTCAGTGTAGATGTAAGGGGAACACTCATGCACAGTCATGAATTTTTCCCGCCTGCAGAAAACGTCAGTCGCTGGCAGTCGGCCAAAGAGTGAAGACGTGTAATGAGCGGTCGTCAGATTTCAGTTTTTTTCTTTCTTTCTTTCTTTTTTCTTTTTCTTTCTTTCTTTCTTTTTCTTTTTTCTTTTTGTAAAATGACAGATACAAACTTAATAGTGATATTTCATCAAATTTTGCCAAAAGCTTGGCGATACCCAATCGGATAGGTACATTCAATTTTGAACGAGAATTTGGACATGAGAGTATCCGCGAAACTTGATTCAGGCTTTTTCATCGCCAAACACAATTTCTGTGTGTCGTCATGCCCCCTACTCACCCGACATGGCTCCGTGTGACTTTTTATTATTTCCCATGCTGAAGATGCCACTTAAAGGGACCCGATTTTAGTCAAGAGAAAACAACATGCGGAATGCGACGGTATGGTTGCTCACCATTCCAAAACCTGCGTTCAAGAAGCGTTTCCAAGAACATTGGAAGTGCTGAGAGAAGTGTGTGCATTACCAAAGAGACTACTTCGAAGGGGGTTAGTGTTTCAAATTTTCAAATCAATAAATGGATTTTTGGAAATCAAGGATTTGAGACTTTTTGAACATACCTCATATGTAAAAAAGTGATCTGTTAAGTTGTAGATTGCATTTATTGTTGTCAGAATTATAAAAGTAATACAGGTAATCTTAAGAGTGACCCACATACCTCTATGTAATATTCCTTCCAAATGTCATAACTAGGTAAAAGAAAACTGTAAGACAAAGGAAAATAAAAAGATAACAACTATTTATTTTCTTGCACCAGCCTTTTCTGTGCAGACATGCAATGTCATCAGAAACGAGTAACGAGAACCATACATCAGCTATTGATTACAGTGGGATGCAGACTCATAATAGGATTCGGGTGTTGAAAACGACTCTCATGACGTAGGGATTATGTGATGGTTGATTACGTAGCAAGCAGCCACTAGAACTTCCAGATAGATAATAGACATCTTCTGATATCGTGGCAAATATCCATAAAAGAACGTCGTTTCCTTTTGCTGGCGTCTACTCGCTGAAACAGTCTTTTAGATGCGTTTTCACTGATGTACAAGGCATGAGCACAAAGAAGATACAATTTACGTTAGAAAATCAGAGCTTAATAAAGTTTGTTATCAGAAACTGTATAGGGTTAACGATGTTTCCTGTCATAAACATTAGACATACATAACTTGGGTATAACTGAGGGAGTTTTATCTCAGATTACTTGACTTTATAAAAGATTTACGAACAAATTACTCCGTGCAGGTTTAACGCCGTAGAAACAAAAAGTGAACACTGGCTGATGGAATCTACCAATTGGACCAATCATTGTTATGCTTTTTCGTGAGATCCAGTTTTATATTATGCTTTTATTTACGTGTTTGGTCTTCTGAATCCCGTATACTTACGGGACTTCTAGCTAATCTTCTAGGGCCTAACGCATAGTCTCATGTAAATGATAAACGCGAAGTTTTTACTTACGGCTTCTTGATTTTCTGTTTTCTCCTTCGATTCTTAATTCTTAATTGTTACAATCAGTCCTACGTAAACTAATTACGGCCAGAAATTCATGCTACTCCCGTTACTGTTATTACAAGTGATATAAAGGGTGCCTCAAAAGTCCTCTGACATAGGGTATCTCTGTTATTATCAGAGTTACAACAAAATTTAAGAAGAGAAACAGTCTCCAAATATGATGTTTTCAATCTAAAGTGAAGGAATTTTTCGAATCGTACGAGCTGTTTGGGCTGTGCACTCTTTATGAGCCCAAGGTTAAATAAAATTGCAACTTGCCATTTACCTGGACCCAAAACATAAGTGAATGAAGTTGCTGTTTGAAATGCTGGCTGGCCATCGACACGTTAGTATAAAAGACAGTAACTTCATTCACTTATGTTGTGAGTCCAGGTAAATGGTAACGTTGCATTTTTATTGAACATTGGGCGCATAAAGAGTGTACAGCCCAAACGGCTCGTAAGATTTGAGAAATTTCTCCACTTTAAATTGAAAACATCATATTGGAGACGGTTTTCCCTCTTATATTTTGTTGTAATTCTGATAATAACAAAATTATTCTATGTCACGGGACTTTTGAGACAACCTGTATGTGTTCCTGAGGCTACGGGAGTTCGGTGGTAGTCTTACCTCTGGAGCGTGGGGTCCCTGTTTAGATCCCTTTCCAGCTAATAACAATGCAGCAATATGTCATTTTTTATCAGTATTTTGTATTTAACATATTCTCCTAAAATTGCTTGAAGAAGTAAGAATTCAGAATACTTGTATACCGTTTATTAGCTGGCCAATCAAGCACGATCTTTTGTGTACTTAGGAGAGGTCTGGAACGGAGAAGAGACTGAAACACAAATGAACTAATGTTTTGGGTTTCTACAAATATTTCATTGTACAACACACAATTTGAAATGAATTCAATACGTCCTCTTGTAAATGGCCTACTGCATATGTCCCATCATCCCGAGTCCCTCCAACATTTTCATCCATATATACTGATCTAGATATAATAATAATATATGCTAGAATATTAACACTTTCCCCTCCTGGGCTTAAGTCTATATGGCAATGTAAATTTTAGTTTCTTGTTAATTTAACGTTTTCTTTTTAAAAGTAAGTTTTAGGTGTAAAAAATAAAAGCAAAATACTAAGCATACAAAACTCATGGTAAATAAATCTTTAAATAAATTCAGTTTCAGTACGAGTTGTAGGAATTGCTAGAGTGTTGTTCCGGCAAATATTCCTTAACTTACATGAGAAAAAGATTTACAACCGAAACATAATATGAGAAAAGTGAAATTTTCCAGTTTAACGTCTGACGATCATGCCCTTAAGGCTAAGGGAGACAGATGATTAAGGCAAATGAATGAGGATGGAAGAATTGGTGGAATGAGAATGTGCGAGAAAACCGGAGTACTCTGAGAAAACCCAGGGACACGATGTTGTACACTATAAATGTACTTGGCCTAGGATCGCACCAAAGACCCGGAGCTCAAGAAGTAAACGCTCTATCACTGAGTCACCCTGTACCTCATCACATAATATTTGAAAAAGTAAAAAAAAAAATACTATTATTGATAAATTGGGTAAAATTATCATAAAGTTTGCATCAAATAAATTATTTTTTCACTTACCTGAAAAACTGAAAAGAACGGAAAACTTATCACATCCATTTAATCCTGACAATAATACTCTACACTATTCTAACGTGTTGTGTCAATCAACTCCTTTCAGAAGTCAAAGGGAAGGGAAGGGAGTCCTCCCCTCTACTGGTATTTCTTGCCCGTTCAGTATGCTTGGAGACTCTAGAGAGCTAGCACGAACTAGTTCTGACCGAAATGCATCATTTATGGGGAACAATTTGGGTAACACATCTTGAAATCGTGTGATGTACCTGAAGCAGAGCTGGATTTAGATTTGGTAGGACCCTAAGCTATTGAAGATAATGGGGACCTTTATGTCTCCAGATGAACGTTGGACTTTATATACAAAAATGAAGAAACTAGTGATATTTTAGAAAGCAGGCTAGCAGAAGGGGTCCCATTACTTACATCATACCCACTTACACAAACGAAGCACTGTAGCTATATGTAGATTTTACTTTATTGTTTTTCTTATATTTTGGAAATGTGCATTCAATTCTTTTTTTTTTTTTTTTTTTTTTTTAACTTTTGGGGCCCCCAAGAGCGTGGAACCCTAAGTTATAGCTTGATACGTAAATGCGGCACTGACCTGAAGCGATATTTAGTAACGTGTTATTGTCAGGGTTAATATGTAATTTGCTTTCTTATTATATAGCACACCATGGCCGGGACAAATTGCACCCCGTTATATTTTCGAAAGGGATTCGGTTCTATATAGTATTTAATATATTTACTATAGTTAATAAAGTCTACAATATGCGTCAATAATTGATGTTTCACATGGAATATTATGACCATCAGGATTTGTGTATTCGCGAATTCTCTTGTGTTTCGGTCTCTCTGCGGGCGATTTTGCATTACAGTTCGAAACAGTTTTATTTTACAGAAAGCAACTCCACAATCCTTGTACCACCAAAATGTTTCTTTCCTTCCCAGTTCATTTACCAAGTTTGTAGTCTGCAGCTTGTATTGTCTGTTCAAGGAACAGCAAAAGCGTTTCCTAGATCAAGCTTGAATAAAAATCGAGATCGGAATGATCAAGCTAGGGGCGTCATTTAGGGAACAATTTCTCCCTTTTTTGTGTAGTAAGTATATTTTAATCAATGTTACACTATACTAATAGAAAAGCGAAACGCTTATGTTGGTGAGGAAACCTTGCCTTTCCATTTCCCACCAAAAAAAAAAAAAAAAAAAAAATCTGAAATAATGTTGCTGCATTAAACTCGCCAACAAAACCAGAATCTAACAATATATCATCCGTAGCTTTAGTTTTTGTGTTTTAGTTTTTTAATCCCTTCAATGAATAAAAAACAATTTTACTAGCAAAGTATTGCAAAACAAGAAAACTGATTTCTAACTTAACAAAATGTCCACAATTTCACCGCAATAAACAAAGTTGAGTCATACGTCTTTCAATATTTTCACAACCCAGACAGTGGTCGACGTGTAAATACAAGGTCGAACTGGTTCAAGAGGTAGTGAGACCAGCAGACTATTTAACACGGAGGCCGCCACTCTGTCAGTATCTTCGGCCAGGTTTTTAGTGGTAGTGACAATGAGTCCTCGACAACGTTCGAGGGGTGAACTGTTAATGTATAAGTTCGAACTCAGGCAGAACTTTGCGGCATGGACTCGAAACATTCGTCATGCGAAAAGGCAACGTGCACTGTTTCATTGCACAACAAGTTGTTGCTTCCAGAAATTTCGAACAGCTTGCAAACATATCAAAGATCAACCAAGTTCCGGCCGTCGTGGGTAACGGTTACTGAGGTCCGGTACAATACGACACTGAGGAAAATCCATCCACCAACACTCGACGATTGTCAAACTAACTTAGCAAGTCCCAGTCTACTGCTGTATGTCACCTTCAGCTTTCTTTATTATTTTTAAAGTGAAGTCAAATAATATTTTAGTATGCATATTCAGCATAATATTCAATAAAAAGAGAAGTATTATTAAACAATTAGGTTGTTGGCTTATTGCAGGTTAGCCTCGCTTACCAGTCCAGGCGCTATATGGAACGATTACTTCTCAACAGTTTAAGATGGAATTCATTCAACTGCAATGCTCTAAGCGGAAATCGAACCCAGGACAGCCAATCGCCATGTTAGCCACTAGACCAGTAGAGAAAGCAAGAACTATTCATGTTGCAGTTTCCAACTTTGCAGACTTTAATTCCTAATCAAGATTGAATTACGCATATGATAGAACTTTCTATCACGACACGATGAACAATAGTTAATAATTTCATCTGGTTGTTCACAGTAAATACCGCTCTCTCAAACAAGAATGGAGTATCAAAGGACATCATAATGGTAGCAAATATCACAAGTAATACTATGTATAATTATTAGATAGCTAGAAACACTGTTGCTGGAAACATTACTGCTGCCAAACACAATTTGCAACTATTTGTACGTAAACTTCTGCTTTAGCCAGAAGCAAGTACCTCTCTCCCTCTCTTTCTCTTTTTTGTTTCTTTTTCTTCTCTCCCTCTCTCTCGTTTTGTGTCCTGTTCATCTACACCCACCCTTTCTTTCTACTTTGATCCTGCTTTGAAGACTGAAAGTGGCAGCTCACCTCACTCATTCACTCACACCCTCTACTCACTGCCGCTTTCCTTACTTCCGTTTGTTATCGATTCGTCGTAGCCAGTTCACTGAAAATGATTCCTACAAAGAAACAGGCAAAAGTTAGGCAGAATGACAGAGAAAGAAAAGGTGTATCTTTTTTCGGTGCCTTTCTTTCCTTCTAT
Organism: Thermobia domestica; assembly: GCF_964235325.1. Classification (NCBI taxonomy): domain Eukaryota; kingdom Metazoa; phylum Arthropoda; class Insecta; order Zygentoma; family Lepismatidae; genus Thermobia; species Thermobia domestica. The sequence goes on from NC_137458.1 coordinate 142,849,325, forward strand.
TTCCCTTTCTTTTCGTTATATATGTCTTTCATGTCTAACTGTACTAGCTTAAAGAGAGAACTCGTTTTTTATTTTACCTTTTTATGAGCATTGCGTTTGTCCCCATTGCTAGGAAGGTGCAAAACAACTACTTTGGGGAACTCCACTTTTCATGACTTTGGTTCTGTACTAATATTTGGTGCTGGTATTTCCTTCAATTTTACAAAGAAGAAGTGCAATATGTTCGTGTACGTGTAACGATGAAGATATTTGACTATTTTTTTCATTTTCCTTTAACCTTTTGTTCGTTTTCCTCAGCTTCGTAGCACAAATTTCGAGTAAATCGCCACAGTTATTAAAATCAATAACAAAAGCAAAGTAAGTTTTGATTTTCTTGAATTTAAAAGTGAGACGAATTTTTTTTCGGATATTTGGCCCTAGCAGCACGATTTGATACGTACTCGTAGGCTAATGGTCATCAGGAAAAAGTGGATTAGTATTTGCAAAATTACAAATGGAAAAATTCATTGGCCCAATATACGTAGTTTAAAATATATGCCTTCCAATCTACTAATTTGCATCTATACAACAATTTCGAGTCTCCACCCCCAACCACTATTTTACTTCTTTCGTATTGGCTATGTTGGTTGGTTGACAGATGTTTTGGTAAAGTGGCCAATTACAAAGTAGAGTGAACGTTGCCAGTTTACTACCTATTTCCATGGCCTATGGAAGTCGAAGATTCGATATCGCACTCACAAAAGCTCTCCATTGACTTCTGTCCTTAGCTAACTGGATTCAGTTCCTATTTTATATGCCTATTTCTGCGAGATCCATCTAAATATTGTTCTCTAATCTGCTTCTTGATCTTCCTAGTGGCCCTTTTTTCCGATTAGGTTTTCAGTTAAAATTTTGAAAGTGTTTCCACCTTCTTCAATTCTGGCTACATGACCTGCCCATTTGAGTCTCCTGAACTTAATCATTCTTTGAATGTTAGGTAATTAGTTTAAATGGTGCAATTCCTTGTTATGAAGGGGTCGCGGTGGCTCAGTGGTAGAGCGTTCACCTCTGGCGCTAGGGGTCCCGGGTTCGATCCCAGCTCCTACCAAGTGAACTTTGAGGTGGACAAACACCGTGTGCGTGGGTTTTTTCGGGGTTCTCCCGTTTCCTCTCACTTTCTTCATTTCATTCATTACTCATCATCACCGTCTCTTTTAGCCTAACCGGCATAAGCGTGGGTTAAACTCAAAGATTTCATTTAATTTTTTGTTTTCCTCGTTATGAATTTTTTTGCCATTTCCCGTTCTCGTCCTTCTTGGTTCGGAATATTATCCTCAGGATTGTATTCTCAAATACTTTCAGCCTACGTTTCTTCCTCAAAGTAAGAGACCGTATTTACCAACCTTACAACACAACAGGCATAGTTATCGTTTTATATATTTTAAGCTTCAAATTCTTCGGGGAAATTCTTTGCCTAACATTTTCTGCTGTAGGCCTACATTCCGTGCTGTTAACATAAAAACGGTTTTCAACTTACTTTCAGACTAAGGTGTAGGAGACAATTAAAATGTACAATCATCGGGTGATATCAATAAAACGGAGAAGTTACTCATTATTCCCAATTTTGTAGTAGTTAATCGCATTGGTATCAATAAAAAGAGAACTGAGCACTACTCGTCTCGGTTGACCTCGGAGAAGCCCCGCCCTTTTAAAGTAACCACACCTCTATTCTCAAGCCGAGTAACTACTCCGCGTTTGATATCAATAAAAATCAAAGACTCCTCTGTGATGCTAGTAACTTCTCCAAATTTGTGGAGCAAGCTAAATAGGTGACTCCGTGTTAAATATGGCAGAGTATATGATTGTTTTGCTACGTAGAAAAACTTATAAACTGCATAGAAATGTTGCAAATGCAGGTTACAAAAAACATTATAGGTTCATGAAAGAAAATGTAGAGTGGTTAGCACAACATTTTTAAAAGAGAATCAACTTAAATTTGGGGTGGTGCATTACGTAATGACGAAAAGATGCGGTTTTTCTTACGTTACCTGAGTAATCCGGGTTTCCAGGTCGAAATGTAAGGGGATTCTGGTGTGGCTCAAAGTACTGTGTCTATGACTACTACAAGTGTAATGGATGCGATTATTGCGATATCTGAAAATTGATTGTTTCCGGAAGTGTGCGTACTATACAAACAGCAAAGGTAGAGTGGCAAGAACGATATACATTTCCGGGTGCTATCGGAGCACTTGACTATACACACATGGTAATAAAGAAACCTAGTACTTTGGAGACGAATATGCTAATAGGAAGAGCTCATTCGTGGCTAAGCGGTTAGCGCACATGCTTTTGACATGAGAGACCAGTGTTCGATTCCCGGCGGCAGCTCATGTAGTTCGGATTCCACGTTAATCAGTAGGTCCCGTCTCATATAGCCTCGTTACTGCAAAGGACGTTAAACTCAAAATCAACTCAACTCAACGTTGATAGGAAAGGTGTATACATGAGAATGTATTTGTTTTATGCCAAGGCGTAAAGTGACACGTATGCTGTGGAAAACAAAATCGGATGGACGTGCTTTATGATGTGACTGGCTAGACTTTTTTTCAAAAAAAAAAAAAAGGAAACAAAGGGGCTAAGTGTCTCATTTCGTTCTTAAAGCCAAACAATCTACGAAGAGCTTGGACAACACGTGATATGCGCTTGTCGTGTTAATCTTGATATTGTTGGATTCGAACTTTATTGTTTCCCGTTTTTCTTTTCTTTTCTTTTTCTTTTCTTTTCTGTTTTCTTTTTTTGGTTTTATTCTCGCTCGAATATTAAAGATTCTCTTTTGGATTTGTGTCTCAGTCATAGATGTATTTGATATTTCGTTGCATTTCACTGTACTTGCCTTCAAAGCTTCGGCTTTCCTTCGTTTATTTTCTGGTAACTGTGACTTTGAAAGTACCACTAAAACTCTTTTACAATATCCACACATGTACTTTCATTGAAATTGTCGGTGCTACTTGTCCCTTCCATTGCGTTTAGCGTACTGCGCCTTAAGTTACCCACAACAAAATAATCGCTTAACATATGGAAGAAATGAGTAACTACTTCTTTTATTGATACGACTCAGTGCTACGTGCAGAGGAAGCGCGAGTAAACGTTCATAAATCTGGAGCAGACTAGACCTGAGTAGTGGCTTGTTTCATTGATACGAAATTGAGGGAGGAGATTACTCCAGGTGTAGTTACTCCGATTCTCGAGCAGGACTTCTCAGGAGTAGTTACTTATTTTTATTGATATCACCCATTCTAACTTCAAAACTTTGCTTGGATTTTCATTTACCTTTTCGTTTTTATTGTACGTTTGAAACCTCGAATCATCCTGAATAAGTGAAGACTACAATGAAATACAATACTAAATAAAAGTACAAATAATATAATGCAAAAATCGCAACACAGACATAAGAATTCCACCATTATAAGAAAAGTAATATTGGAATTCCAGTAATGATTGTTATAGTCTTAAGTCAGATAATCATTACTTTCTCATAGGTTTTTACGACATCACATAATACAATATGAGTAATAACTGGGCATCGCAGGGATGATAGGTTTTGAGGTTTCAGAAGTTCTGCCCTTCGGTCTCAGGGATATAGAAGCAAAACCTGCTAAATCCATTTTGCAATTTTGTTGGAGAAAAAAAAAAAGTGACGACTTTATGTTTCAGAGTTATTGAACAATTTGTTTGTTTAGTGGTCACTACTTAATGCAGATGAGGGAAATCTACCACCAAAAAAATATGTTCAGAATTTCTGAAACATGAGGGCGTCTTTTTTTTTTTTTCGATTCCTGACAAAATTGAAAAATGGATTTTGCAAGTTTTGCTTCTATACCCTTGAATTATATCATAATACATTGATTGCAATATTTGCTTCTTCAGTAGTTACCTGAACTCTGAATATAAAAAAAAAATAATGGTTCACATAAGCAAACATTTGTGTCTTAGCCAGTTTCTTTGGGTCAACTGATTGAGACTCTTGAAGATGGGTGTGGGAAATAAACACACAGCCTTTTCCGTTGAGGATTGTGTGGTTCATAAACGCAAAATCTGGACGAAGAGGATGGATGTGGTTTATAAGCCTCATTTTCCGTTTACTATGTTAAAATGTCATTATATGTTTTGCAATATAATAAACGTTCAGTCTCGTTTTCAAATTTCGTGTCAAGTTAATTATTTCGTCTCTGAAGATAGCTGTTCCTAAAGAGTTTAAATGACTACAACAAATTATGTCAAAAACATGATAAAATTGATGTATGCACAATGTTCTGTAAAGTACTAAATAATCTATTGCAAAAGTTTATTGTAATATTTCACACTCTAATTGGTCATGTGTTTGTTCTGTAAAGTACTAAATAATCTATTGCAAAAGTTCTGTAAAGTGCTAAATAATCTATTGCAAATGTTCTGTAAAGTACTAAATTATCTATTGCAAAAGTTTATTGTAATATTTCACACTCTAATTGGTTATGTGTTTGTTGTGTTGATAAATAAATAAATAAATAAATAAATAAATGCCACTGAAAGGCATGTCATAGCGTTCAAAACGATAAGAATACTAATCTGGAACACTCCTTTATACCTACAGCTTATTTCGAGCTTGAAATTCAATATCTTGCTCCTTTCTCCACCAAAGAAATTGAAACATAGACTTTGGACAACTCCAGTGATACGCACGTCATGCCATAGAAAATATGGAAGGCACTACTTGGTATATTGAAAGAAATTTTTCGAAGTCTCTTTTCGTTCTTGGGATACAAGTGATGAAGTCCCCTCAATATGTATAGGCACGCTACTGATAAGACAGAGGTTATACCACTGAAAACGGCGTCGTAAATGAAGGATACTGATTACAAATTTTAAGGTCATATGTCGATTGTTCGTTTTCTTTAGGAACAGGAGAGTATAGACACCATGACAAACAAAACAAATGAAGTCCATAGGGAAGAAAGACTTTTTAGGATTAGGATTAGGAATTACGTTTCTGGGTTTTCGGCATCTATGACCATGTTAGCTCGTCATGTATAAGGGATGACGTCCCTCGGCGATCACACCATCAGAGGAAAGAGGAGGAAGAAAGGATTGGGAAAGGAAAGAAGCGGTCTGGGACCTGTATGTTACACACAGAGCCCGAAGGACAAGGTATGGTATACAAAATATATGTCAAACCTGACCGTAATAAAGCACACACACATGTTGTAATGATACTAAACACACTGCCAACAACGTGAATAATACTGTCACTAAACACACTGCAAGAAGACGCTAGAAATATTAATTTTAGTGGAAATAATGATAGTTTAGTCACTAGACAACATTTTAAAGGTGCTAAATTTCCATTCTAACAATATAAATGAACCAATTGTTTTTGATAAAAAAATATCCTTAAAAATTTCTAGGTCAAGCGACAAAGTGCTACATTGGTAACACTGATAACAAGAGACAAACGACAGCCACCCCACGTTTCCGCGCATGTGTATAAATTTTTGACGTACAATTATATCATCTCAAACATTGCCCCAGTGATCAAAACATAACATACTAATCCGTCAAAACTAATGAAAACAAGGCAGTAGATCATTTTGACATGCTTTAGTTGCTCACATTTTTTATGTTCATGGCGGACATATCCGTAATGTCAAAAAATCGACATATTTCCTTATGTCCACCATTAGAAGGTAATTCATTTGTACACATTAAAGTATGTCCAAATTTGAAGACATGCATTTTTGTGTCGTTTTGAGTCGTTTCGGGCTCTGTGTTTAGGTACTATCCTGGCATTTGCCTGGTGTGAATGAGAAAAAACCCAGAAAAACCTCGCCACTCAGGAGGCTAGCCTCAAAAAGTTTTTACACTTTTTCGACTGATTCATAATTGAGTGGATATCTGGTATACGTCTTGAGGAGTAGAATCTCTTATCCTAATATTATAAACAAATAGTGCATGCGTTATTTACAATCAACAGTTTTTTGTTCCTGTTGTATACTAAGTAGACTGTCGTTTCGCAGTTTAAAATTTAGTTTTTCTCGGAACGAAGAAAAATTGACCTTACTACTTTCTTCCTTTGTAGTTTTCAAATGATAAATTGGCTCTTTCCTTACGGAGTCGCTGAATGTTAAAGGCAGAACAAAGAGCTAAAAGGAATCCTAGATAAAATACACAGTTAAAATCTCAGAGAACTTTTGCCTGATCAATTGTACAATAAAGAATGGCTTTATCTTCTAAAGTGCAATTAAAATAATTTGGCTCTAACATTGTTCAGTATTCAGGGATCTTATACACTCTACCTTCCGCTGTTATTGTCTTTGATTGGCAATGAAATTTCAATAAACTTGCACACAGAATTAAATTGAAAGGCAAACAATATTTGGTTCTGTTCACTTTGGCACAAATGGTTGAAAATTGTGGTGATATTGGTGAATAGCATATAGCAACGATCAAAACCTAAAATGACAGCTTGTTTCAGAATCCCAAAACCAAAAATTTCTATGAACTAGGCAAAGCAACGACGAAAAAGGAAAAGGAAGACAAAACGCCAACAGTGGTTGATTTTTTATGAGAAGCGTTTCTCTCAATATGTTTTAGGGAGGGGAAGAGAGGGCGGAGGTGCCACCATTCCATTGATTCGTATCTCCACAAAACTAGAAATGAACACAAAGTTCCTCCCCAAAATGTCATATTGCGGGCGCTATATATTGGATAATGTGAAGGGTTTACGTACGGTTCTTTGGCACAGGCAGCGTGTGCTTTTTGGACTCTGTTGCAAATACAATGGAGCCCAACGTCAGTCAGCAAATAGTGCTGACCAGACATTTTACCACAAATGGTTTCCTCTCTCTCTCTCTCTCTCTCTCTCTCTCTCTCTCTCTCTGTCCATGCAACGTTCGTCAATTCCGCTGTTACTAGTAGTTAAAAGAACCAAAGACAGAAATATAAACGAGACGAACAATCCCAGACATGTTCAGAGGAAAACAAGAGAACGTTTGAGGAAAGGTAAACGAAAACAAGCACCACCAACAAAAGATGTTGCAATTCTATGCGGCCTTTCATGTCAAGTTAAACAACTGATTCTACGTATTATGTTGTTATTAAAACGTAAACAACGAACGCTGATTTGAGATTGTTTCAATTTCTATGAAACATTTTCGTTTGCAGTTGCTTTGTTATACACACGAATTTTCTTTAAAATTACTTATATTATAATTATGTTAAAACATTTATATATTTTCCAAATAAATTTAAATTATTTATTCTGTTTTTAGAAATAATGGTTAACGAGTATGTTTGTATGCATAGTCCATGTATTGGTGATGATTTCAAGGGATGGCTCGGGAGGAAAGTTCGCCCCCTAGCCACGAAATTCCCCTCCTAACGGGAACATCTTCGATTGTGTTCAACGTGAGTTAGTATGTTAACAATGATAGTTTAACTACGTCTGAAATCATTAATGCATGGATTGATTATTACCGATAAGATCATAATATTTATAGTATTGTATATACAAGCATTGTGAGGGATTAGGGAAATAGCTTGACTTGAGAGATGAGGCAATTGGGAAATAACTTGAATTAAGAGGTGAGGTAATCGGAAAGAACTTAAGCAGTGGGAAAAAATTGGCAAATTACTTGCTTTAATAGGTGAGAAAATCATGAAATTAATTGAATTAAGAGGTGAGGAAATTGGAAAATAACTTGAATTAAAAGATGATGTAGTTGAAAAAAAAACTTTTTAGAAAGAGATCATGTATTTGGTAAATAACTTGAACTCAGACGTGAGGAAATTAGGAAATAACTTGAATTAAGTAGTGAGACAATTGAGGAATAACTTGAATTAAGTAATGAGGCAATTAGAAAATAACTTGAATTAAAAGATTAGGTAATTGATAAATAAGTTTTTAAAGATATCATGTAATTGGGAAATAACTTGTATTAAGAAGTGAGACAATTGGAAAATAACTTGAATTAAAAGATTAGGTAATTGACAAATAACTTTTTAAACAGATCGTGTAATTGGGAAATAACTTGAACTTAGATGTGAGATACTTGGGGAATAACTTGAATTAAGTAATTAGGCAATTAGAAAATAACTTGAATTAAAAGATTAGGTAATTGATAAATAACTTTTTAAAGATATCATGTAATTGGGAAATAACTTGTATTAAGAAGTGAGACAATTGGAAAATAACTTGAATTAAAAGATTAGGTAATTGACAAATAACTTTTTAAAGAGATCTTATAATAGGGAAATAATTTGAATTAAGAAGTGAGGTAACTGGAAAATAACTTGAATTAAAAGATTAGGTAATTGACAAATAACTTTTTAAACAGATCGTGTAATTGGGAAACTACTTGAACTCAGATGTAAGATACTTGGGGAATAACTTGAATTAAGTAATGAGGCAATTAGAAAATAACTTGAATTAAAAGATTAGGTAATTGATAAATAACTTTTTAAAGATATCATGTAATTGGGAAATAACTTGTATTAAGAAGTGAGACAATTGGAAAATAACTTGAATTAAAAGATCAGGTAATTTACAAATAACTTTTTAAATAGATCTTATAATTGGGAAATAATTTGAATTAAGAAGTGAGGCAATTGAAAAATAACTTGAATTAAAAGATTAGGTAATTGACAAATAACTTTTTAAAGAGATCGTGTAATTGGGGAATAACTTGAACTCAGATGTGAGATACTTGGGAAATAACTTGAATTAAGTAATGAGGCAACTGGAAAATAACTTGAATTAAGAGAGTGATTCCGTTGAATTGAGTTATATACTTTGAGTCCTTATGCAAGAAAGAGGTTGCGAAAGACGGGATCAACTAGTAATCTGGGCTCCAAATCATACCCGGATCTTGAATTCCGTGCAGTTGGGGATTACACAGGTCAACATGGAAGATCAACCCTCAAAATACAGGTCATCCTCTACCAAACTGTCTCGCCTTCAAGAGATTTAGATACCAGGATCCCCAGCGGTAGGGAGTCTCCGGTTTAGAAAGCAAGGAATTAAGTACGTATTGTAACGCGGGAGCAAACATTAGGATACAGCGGAGACAAAGCAGCCGATAGTACATAGAGCATAACATATAAGACTAATTAAACTAATACAATTGGGGCTTCCATCGCTAGGTTTAGAGCTAGACATAACAGACCTTAATCCAGCAAGCAAATAAATAGATACTAAGAGAATTAAATACTAAATTTAATCTAATATAAAAATAGCCAAATGAAACTTAACACATTTCCTTGTGAAAAGTTGGCAATAGTTATTTTAAGTATAAGAGATTATTGTTGAATTGCAACTAATATCCAGTTGTTCGATGCAAATTAAGTCCAAGTTCCACACATGGATCAAGGTCTCGTTAGTAGAAATAACTAATATCATTTATCCAAGACGAAGTCTTCTCTCTTTCAAATCCAAGTTTTAACTGTTCTGTCGAAGAGAATTCAAACAGTTTTGCTTGGTTTCACTTGTGATGTATGATGATGGTGTAACGTTGGATCCATGTTGACACACAATGGAAAGATTCCGAAATCATAGGTGCCCTAGGAAACTTTGTCCAAACCAAAGACGAACATGAAGATGCAGTTTTTGGCAGGTGTCAAGAACGGCCACATAGCATCTGTTGAATATGGAGTTCTGAAGTCTACACTCTTACCTCAACAGCAGAAAGACCTCCTCCAAAATCAATATGTCTGTTTCTTGATGATGAAAGACGGTGAAGTCGCTCAGGTAAATTCACTTGCTACACGTGGAATTATCACAACTCAAGCTGGAAGCAATTCAATACATGATGAATAATAAGGTTGTAAATAAAAGTAAAGCAGAATTTATCATGACACACTCAGAATGAAGAAAGTCTATATTTGCAATTTTTAAAAAAATGAAATCGAGAGATAGATTAATAGGTGCTAGCCTAAGGTGTATTTCCATTAATTTACAAAGAAGGAGTTTGCTTTTGTTAATCGAAACTTCATTGAATGTCATTTCTAAAACTCGAAGATCATGCCGTAGAAGTAACTTATTAATGTAAATGCCCTGAAGTGGTCGATGGCCAACATCTTGGTTGTCGGTGACTGCAAGTGAGAAACTGTAAGTGATTCTAACCGGCAAACGAGGATCCTTTTGACCTAGGTTCCGACGATACACATACAACAATATTAGGGAAGGCCAATTCCGGAATTTTAACTTTCCGGAATCCGGAAAGTAAAATCGGAAAAAAATCCGGAATTCGGAAAAATCCGGATTTAGGAAAAATTCTGGAATTTGAAAAAAATCCGGATTTCAGAAAAATTCCAAATTTCGAAAAATTATTTTCCTTTTTGTAGTCCTAAGAATTTTGTTCTAATGCAAAGGAACAAATTTCCTTTTTGTAATCCTAAGAATGTGTGATGCAAGTTAAGCTGAAACTTACATCCTAAAGTATACACTACTCAATCTTTCCATGGTTAATGAGATGTAGCCCAAAAGTATGATGTACTCCTAATATTTAATTTTTGTTTTACTGTGATACTGTCCAGAGATAAGACATACACGTATATCATACCGAGATAAACAAAATGAAATAATTAAGATAAGTTATCGTGCGTAGATTCCGAGAAAATCGTGAGAAAAGAATTTTTATGAAGTTAAAATATGCGTTGCTTGTTGCCAATGTGATGCAATTGATAACTTTTATGCTGGACTATTATTATTATTATTATTATTATTATTATTATTATTATTATTATTATTATTATTATTATTAGTAGTAGTAGTAGTAGTAGTAGTAGTAGTAGTAGTAGTAGTAGTAGTAGTAGTAGTTTGTGTACTGTAAAATAAAAATATGATCCGTTAAGTAGCAGGTTTTATCTATAGTTTTTTGATATCTTCTAACAGTAATACACATACTACTTGTAAATTCCCAACGACTATCAAGGACAAGGGCATATTAATGTAAGGAATACTTTACAGACTAGCACTAATAACAGATAAACAATAGTTGCTACAAAGTAACTAATTTGGGCACGTCAGGCAGCACATACATATTATGTTCGCGAGAATTGAGGGACCCATTGAGACTATAACAAAGAGCGTGGTGTTATCATGTTCGTTTGGCTAATTTTAATAAGTCGAGCCTGATGTATAAAGTTGTTAAAGTCATATTATTACTCCAAGAGCTGTACGATGGAGGCATTAACGTTAATATTAATGGCACTAATGAACACTTACATTGCTCTAACGGTTAGCCTCATTTTTGAGAAGATTCTAGATGTGGGCCTATTGGCATGCAGTTACAAGACCCATACTCATAATTTAAAAGGTACACTTTATCTGTGGAGTACTAACGATTTGCGTCACTACTGAACACCAACGTAGTACTAGCGACGTGTAAAGTCGAAATTGGGATCTGACATAAGTGGCTTGTCAACTTCATGGACATTATATTTTCCTTATTCATAGAAGGTTTATGTTACCCGGGGTAAACACGAAATTCGGCGCCCCTAATTATATGTACATATATCTATCCATTGCTCTTTTAGGCGCCCCTCCAACCACACGCCCGAGCACGTTCCCTCCCCCTTAATAGAGGCTTGTATTCATATATCTCTATATTTGAAAAAGGTCCTGACTGAGTGAGTGTCTGATTGACTGATCAACGTTCAGTCCAAACAGCTTAAGCTAGAAACTAGAAATTTGGACAAGATATACAGTAGGTACCAATAGGAAAGGAGTTTTTGAGATTCAACGGGGCAGTAGCAGAAGAGGGATGACAATTACTTTCTTAAAATGGCCATATTAGTGTTTCCCACGAAACGAAACGAGAAAAAAAGTTTTATTGTGTCGTCTTATTTTTTGTAAAAGTATCGCCTCGTTTCCCAAACGGTTCTCTCTCGTCTTAAATCGATTCTAGGTAAGCCTTTTTCGTCTCCCTTCGAAAATGTCTCGTCTCGTGTGTCGTAAATACAGTAGAATACCAATTATCCGGTCTAATGTTGCAGAAGGGAAAGTCGGATAACAAAAATGCCGGGTACATTTGAGTACTATGATTGTTACTCCACACATACCATTAAAGACACACTTTTTACATCACATTCCGTCTTATTAATATTACATGAATACTTAGTACAGACAAGTAATTTATAAATATTTGTTAATATTGTAACATACGTTTAAACGATATTACACGAAAAGGAAGTCAAAAAGAATAAATAGGCAGAATAAATTTAATAATATCTAATTTAGTTGCAGGAAAATGAAAAAATGTAAATCAGGAGTTCTCAACGTTGGACTGCCGTACTGCCGTAAGTAGTACGGATCACCCTTCGCGCCTCGCGATCAAAATTAAAAGGGCCTAAAAGAGTCAAAATATATAGTTTTTAGTTTTTGAAAATGTTCTTGATCGATGACTGTTTCTTCTTGGCACAGTCGCGTTTTTATGAAAGCGTTACAAGTTTAGTAGGTCGTTTACAAAACATTTCTCAACTTATTACGGAGTTTTCTCTCTTTCTTTCTTTTTCTGTCTCTTAACTAAGCCAGATAGTGCATAGTCTACTGTATTTGACTTTTGGAAATAACGCAAACAGTAGTCTTTGTGGAATAATTTATTAATAGGCCCAGTGGCAGCTCATTTCTGAACCCAGCATGATATGCACAAAATGAAGTAGCAATTTGCTTTGAAGCTAAATGGATACAATATTCTGATGGACTGTAGGATATCTCTGTGTCCTACTCGCTTGGTTTGCACAAAATTAATGTAGGAATTCGGGAACTTTCATTTTGACACATATCAGTGAAAATAATATGCTTTGGCCCCGTGTGGCGTAGTCGCTAACACTCTCGTCTTTGGTGCGAGCGGTCCCGGGTTCGATTCCCAATGGGGACACTTGATGGATAAAGTGTAACGGCTTTTTTAGACCAGCCATTTTGAGTGAGTTTTTTTCTGAGTTTCCCTCATTTACACTAGGGAAATGCCGGGGTGGTACCTAACATAACAAGTCCCAGGCCTCTTCCTTCCTTCACTTTCCTCGGATAGTGTTCTCGTCGAGGGATGTCACTCTCATACGTGACGGGCTAAATAGCCTTAGATGCCGACAGCTCAGAAATCTAATCCCTAGTGAAATATACTGGTTGTATCCCTTGTTAATATCGTCTGAAGGCTTACGTTTAGCAGATTGTAGAAATATATATCATAGGAAATATATGTGTGTATTCATCTACTTTCATGTCTGAAACGGTAGGAAGTCTAAATACAATACAATTTTCCAAACCCCAATGCAGCGTAACTTTAAGTTAGATCGCAGAGGACCCAAAACAAATTGAAACATTAATGAAAGTGAATTATGGTCATGTAAGTGAAAATATAATAGAAGGTTGGTTCTAAAAATTCTGTCGTAGTGACTTACTCTTGGAGGATTAGGAAGATCACTAACGTTGTTCGGTTATTGGATACTACGAATTGAAGCTGATCCCCGAAGCAGATCTGCGGAAAACAACACGAGAAGTTGCAAAGAAACTAGGCGTTGATCATTCGATTGTAGTATGGCATTTTGAGAAACTAGAAAAGGTGAAAAGATAATGAATTGACCAAGACCAAAGAAATCGATTATTTACATCTGCTTTACATTGCTGCTACTTATGAGCGGCGAAAGCGATACGTTTTTCGAACAAAGGCAAGGAAACCAAAGACTTTGGACGAAACGAAAGAGGATGTCTTGGCTAAGGTTTATGCTAGCCCAAACAGATCGCTTGGTCGGACATCCACGGAGTTTGGTATTCCAAGGTCAACAATTTACAAAATACTGGCAGAGAAGTTTCATCCGTACAAGTTACAGATATTGCATCGCTTAAATGAAGATGACCCCGATAGACGCATGCAGATGTGTGAATGGTTTACAGATAAATTGGATGAAAAATATCAATATTACTGAAGATTGTGTGTTGTTCAGTGATGAAGATGTGTTTTATGTCAATGGTGAAGTGAATAGACAAAATCTTCGATACTGGTGTCAATACAATTTACATTGGATGAGTCCATCCAAACAGCAGGGCTGCAAAAAAAGGAATGAAATTTGTGGAAACCTCTTCTTCTTTGATAAACATGTAACGGGTGAGTCTTATCTGAACATGTTGAGAGACAAATTGATGCCTCAAATTGAGCGTTTAGGCGAGGGACTTCCAGAATGGTTTCAGCAGGATGGGGGCCACTGCCCATTTCGCTGCAGCTGTTAGAGATTGGTTGAATGACTGATTTATGAGAATAGGTCATGTGAAGTGGTCCTTTCGTTCGCCAGACTTTTCTCCCCTTGATTTCTTTTTCTGGGATATACTGAAAGAGAAAATTTACTCGATGAAGATTAGAAATTTAAACTACCTGAGAGAATGCATTACCAGTCAGTGGTTTGAAATCAACGGCAATTCATACCTATTCCATCGAATTCATCTTAATCTTGCAAAGCGCATCAAATTATGCATTGAACAGCTCGGAAATCATGTTGAAAATATTATTCATTGACATTAAATTGACTAAAATGTGTTTTTTCCCATGTACACGGATTTTCTGGAAATCCTGTACAATCCTTCTAGCTAGTACAGTAGCTAGTACTCACGCCTTTTGAGCACATGGTTCCAGCTTAGATTCCCGATGAGACAGCCTAGAAAATTTAAACCCATTATGATTATTCGAATTCCAATTTGTAAAAAGTCAATCCACGTCTCATATACAGCCTTGGTGGTGAGAAGGCAGGGCTAAACTTCAACCAACGAACGGATCAACTACATTTATACGTTTTGAAAGAATTGAGATAAAACCAGGCAAAAGTACATTTTATGCAATGTGGTATCTGTAAATGCTTGGAATTATATAATCATTAATTTCAAACTTACCATTAAAGGTTAGTCAATCCATCCTTGTGATTCAACGACGAAAGCTAATTATTCCAACACAGCTTAATGAAAATTAAAAAACAAAAGCTTACATATAGTATATTGGAAGCCGAACTGATTACTTTTGGACCTTCCATCCATTAATACACTGGCAAACTTTTCAGCATATTACAAGAAAAGAAAGAAGGGAAAATTAGACGAGACAAACTTTTAATTAGTTTCTGGTCTCTCAAATATTTATATTAACATTTTTCTTTTATTATGGCAAAGTAAAAAGGAATTTTATTACAGAAAAACTGAAAGGAAATTTCTAATCGCCGAAGGCCTAATAGAAATAAAGCTGTCGTCGTACCGTTTAACCAGAAAACCGAATTCTTTTAATTTGATCTCCGGTCTTCTTTGTTTCCGGAAGAACTCAAGTTGTTTTTCTAGTCCTTTTGTTTTAGGGGATGGGGGGATAACTCCCGCTCAAATCGTCGAGAACTAACCTAAGAAAAGAGAAGGAAACAACGAGACACAAGAAAAATCTGGTTTTTTGCAGCTTGCTCCGCCACTAATACCAACCATGCAGGAAGTTGACTTCAAAATTCGAAGGGCTCCTCCTCTCTTCTCTCAAGACACTGTCGTGGTGTATGGTGGTCGGTCCTTTTCGTTTCTTCTTTAATATTCAGCACAGGGCCTCACGGATCTCCCCTAATAGCAAGGGACACAAGCAGCATTTTAAAGTCCCTCCCTAACTTTTATCCACCAGGTGACACTGCTAGTGAGAACCTGATGCGCTCTGCAGATAAGTGAAGGCAAAAGGGAGGTGAAGACATTGTTGCCAGGTGTGTTCTCTGTTTGGCTGACTTCTGACCAAACATGCTTAGAATAACAATGATCCTCGAGTTGATCTTCTTTAATTTGTGAGTGCTACAGAAATGATTGGAAAAGAGAAGCTAAAGAAAGGAAACAAGATTTCTACTCTGAAACTTTCGATTTATTTTAGATTGATTTAGTTCTTTCTTCTGACTTAATGAATTTTAAACGAGTTCATTGAAAACATACAGTACAAGTGTATACTGATTTTTAACAAAGCCCTTTTGGTATTAGCTTATTAACATGCACATTGTGAGCTGAAGGTATAACACGTGCCTTTATGAAACTCATTTCCTTACAACCATTTACTTTTAACTGCAACATAAAGATTATTTTACTGTAAAATAAAAATTTCATTTGGTGTTACTCACAAGTAAACCTTACGTTTGGGTGAATCGAGTTGCTAACTGAGACACATATGAGAAAGTAGTACTAAATTTGGTCAGTATTTCAGTGAAGTTATAGGTGCGAAGCTCCAGGGGTTTAGGAGATATAGCTACCAGAACATCACATGGAAGTACAGAATAGTCTTCATACAGTTGGAGGTAAAAGCTCTGTAAGACCTCTTGTAACGACAAAAGGTGAATAAAAAATATATGGGTACATATTAGGACTAGAGGGAAGTCATATAGTAAGGGTATACTTGACGGCGGCCATCTTGAAATCCGCCATTTTGAATTAAGGTTAAGTTTTTAAAATAGGAATAGGGTCATGTGATACATGATTTAAGACGCAATTTTAATCAGAAGAACAATGGTGACGTTAATTTTGATTTACGCGCAATTGGTAAAAAGTTACAGGGAAATTAAATATTGTTGCAGCATATGTATTAGTCCTTTATCCCACCTTGTAAATTTTGTGTTAATGATAATAATTAAATAAAAAGCAGGTGGATAAATATTAGGTCTATGGTAAGAGTTGCCTTGATGGCGGCCATCTTCAAATCCGCCATTTTGAATCAGAAAAAAGTTTTTAAAAAAACGCATAACATTGACACCTTATTAATAGCAAATTTTACCATAACTCCAACGGTATAACCATTTTTGCTTTATCATTAACCAGCACAAAAATAAATGGATCGCTCCTTACGACTACTGCTTTGACGGAAATGTTAACGACAAATGTGTCAAGTATAACTCGATTGCCTTAGTCAGGTTTGCTCACTGTGAGCAGAGCATTTGTGCAAGTCATACACTCTTTTCTAAACTACATATTGATTGTACTAATTGAGGAATTTTCTGGAAGAAAGACCCAAGTTCAATTATGACTCAATTCCACTTTGGTCATTTTTCCTTAAATTAGCTACTTGTTTACGCGATAACAAATACTGGTTAATGATAAAGCAAAAATTCTTATACCGTTGGATTTATGGTATTTGCTATTAATAAGATGTCAATGTTATGCGTTTTGTTTAAAACTTTTGTCTGATTCAAAATATCGGATTTGAAGATGGCCGCCAGCAAAGCAACTCTTACCATAGACCTAATATTTATCCACCTGCTTTTTATTTATTATCATTAACACAAAATTTACAAGGTGGGGTAAAGGACTAATACATATGCTGCAACAATACTTAATTTCCCTGTAACTTTTTACCAATTGCGCGTAAATCAAAATTAACGTCACCATTGTTCTTCTGATTAAATTTGCGCCTTAAATCATGTATCACATGACCCTATTCCTATTTTAAAAACTTAACCTTAATTCAAAATGGCGGCTTTCAAGATAGCTGCTGTCAGATATACCCTTACTATATGACTTCCCCCTAGTCCTAATATGTATCCATATATTTTTTATTCACCTTTTGTCGTTCCAAGAGGTCTTATAGAGCTTTTACCTCCAACTGTATGAAGACTATTCTGTACTTCCATGTGATGTTCTGGTAGCTATATCTCCTAAACCCCTGGAGCTTCGCACCTATAACTTCACTGAAATACTGACCACAATTAGTACTACTTTCTCATATGTGTCTCAGTCAGCAACTCGATTCACCCAAACGTAAGGTTTACTTGTCAGATACTTCTCCCAGGGCATCTGTTTTTCCTTCTCTCTTGTTATGATAGTTTATCTATTTTCAAATTCGTTTGTTGTCTAATTGATAAATTGTTAATTGGATTTTTTTTAACTAGAGCTACGCTCGAAAGAGATACTAATTTATTACTAAAAGGTGCCACTAAGTCGATCGGATTAGATTGAATTCTACTGTCTCTTACAACAGCGATGCTATATGAGACGCGTACCTACAAATTAACATAGAATCCCAAATACATGAGCTCCCGCCGAGAATCGAACCTTGGTCACTCAAACCGAAAACCTGCTAATAAATCGATTCAACAATATAAAGTAATTTGAAAGTTATGCTTCAACTTTTTCAAATGTTTAGCTTTCACTCATAGGAGTACTGTAGTTGATTTACTTCAGACCATGGACAAATATTTCAATTGGAAGATTTTTAAATGACTTAAGTGTTACTTCAACTCGAAAAACAGATTTATAAATACTTTGAAGCAACAATACATGCTTTATCTATCTTAATTCGGGTTTGTAAGAAGACAATGTACTGTTTTTGAAATTTAAATAATAATTTTTAGTAAAGAAATGCATACTTTGGTCAGAAAAAAAATAGTTATGATTAAATCGTGAATGGAGTAAACAGAATCGGGAATTTTAATTCGTTCTCTCAAAAAAATATAATAAATGTACATATTAGAATGATTAATAACGTTACAGGGACTAAGTCAATGAGAGGACAGCACAGCTCAACCTGGTGCTGGTCCCAAACTGGGGAAAATGGGGAGGATTGACTCGTTAAAGCTACGCCAAAACCATCACGACGAGTCCTCTAAGTAAAGCCTCGGAGAATGCTAGGACTCACCTCGTAACAGACAGGCAGAGGTTTGATCGGATTTCTTTTAGAAATGGACCAAAGCTATTGACTCGAGGAAATCGACTAAAAAACAAATGACATGGAGATTGTTCTTTCAAGTGATCTGAAAGACTGTGTTCTAAATGTGAGTAGAAGGAACAACAAAGTGATAAACATAAAGATATGAAGGGATGAAGTGATCTGTGTAGTAATATTCGAGCCGCAAGTAGTTGCAAAGACGAACAAAACAGAATCCTGGGGTTATTTGTTCCACAAACTCCCCAAAATCTTGTTAATAGTGGCTTGGATGGGTATATCGGTAGAAGTAGAGAAGGGACTGAGAGACTACACGATGGCTGGTTTATGAGAGAAAGGAAAGAGGAAGAAGAAAGCGTGATAGATTTGCAATGACATTCGGTTTTGTGGTGATTTGCAACACATATTTTCAGATGAGAAAGTAACAAAATGGTGACCATAAACAATAAGATCATATTAATGGATCCAGAAAAGAAGAACTTCAGGGAAAAGTCTCTCTGCTGAAAGAGAGATTTAGCAGTGGAACCAGAATCTATTAACATAAAAGAAGAAGCAAAATAAAAGGGGAATCGTTATGGGACCGAAAATGATAAATAATAGCTTCAAGGCGACTAATAAGGTTGCAGAGAGGGCAGTAGCTAGAACGAAAGTGCAAGCCTAGGATGTAATGTATGACGAACTTGACACAGGTGGAATGAAGAAGATTCACAAGTTGGCAAAAACTAGAGATAAAGTAACAAATGATATTACTCATATTAGGCAAATAAAAGATGACCAAGGATTGGCGCTTACTGATAAAGAAGGATCATAGAGATATGGACCTGTCATTTCGAAAAGTTTTTATATGAAAAAAATACGAAGAAGGTTGTCAGCAATGGAACTCGAAATCTTGAAGCAGTATAAACCGAGAAAAAAGTGGAGGAATCGTTAATGAAATTGATTATGGGAAACGGTCTAGGTCCAATGGCATGCCAGTAGAACCATGAAAGTGTTTAAAGGCATTATATGCAATTTGATACAGAAGATTTATGAGCTGGAAGAAAAAGTACCAAGTCAATGTGGAGACAGTATTATTATACCTATTTTTAAGGAGAATGAAAATGTACAGAGCCGCGGAAACGAAAGAGGAATCAAACTAATGTTACATATGATGAAGATTTGGAAGAAAATTGTAGAAGAGCGATTAAGGGAGAAAACATCAATAGAAGAAAAACGATTTGGACTTATGCTAAGAAAGAATACAGCGAATGCAAGCTTTTATACGAAGGCAACTTTGGAAAAACACCAGGAAAAACCAAAAATAATTGCACACGGCTTTTATTGAATTAGAAAAGGTTTGCTACAGAGTACCACATTAGGAGGTACGTAGATGTCTGAGGAAGAAGTACTAGAGAAATACTTAAGGATAATCCAAGATACGTACAAAGCAGGCAGTGTGGAATGTACACGTCAAATCTCTGTTAGAGTTCGATTATTCCAGGACTCGACCTTAAGTCCGTACCTCTTCAGTGTTGTCATCTAGTGTATATTATAACAGAATATATGATGGTTCTGGTGAATGACGCTGCCGACAATATTTTACTATGCAATACAAATAGGGAAGCTATTGAAGGAAAGAAGTTGAAAGGAAAGAAGTTAGAAGAAGTCTTTGGAAGATAGACACCTAAAACAGTATATCTCAAGTTCAACAGAGAGGAAATGATGAAGTAAAGCTACAAGAAGAACCATTGAATGAAGGAAAATTTTTAAACACTTAGGCTCATCATGTTAAAGCAATTGTAAATTCGACTGGAAATAACACATAGAATGCAAGAGGGATTGCGAAAGCTGAAGAAAGTATGTGGCTTTCATGTGACCGCAGAATCATGATAAGAAATAAAGGCATGATTTACAAAACAGTGATTAGACTAGCAATGGTATATGGAGCAGAAATATGATCAATAAAGAAAGCACAGGAAAAAAATATTGAGTGTTACCGGAGTGAGATTGGTGTACTGGTTGTCTGGGATAACAAGAAGAGACGGAGTAAGGAATGAGAGAGTAAGGAAAATAATCAAGGTTACAGAGATATCTAAAAAGATCTAAGAAAGAATACTTCAGTGGTAAGGCCATCTAATGAGAAGAACAACTACAACATGGTCAGAGAGGTGATGAAAATGGAAGTGGATGGGAAGAGAGGTAGAGGAAGAACAAGAAGGAATTTGATGGATATAGTTAGAATTACTAGGGAGAAAGGTTAAGCCGGGAGAGAATTCCGGAACAGGGTTTTATGCAAAAGACTAATAAAAAACGTCATCACCATATAAAATAGGAAAAGACAGAGAGAAATAATAAGACGAATGAACGCAAAGAACTTTGTAAGTGCCTGTTTATTTATTTAAAAAAAAAAATTATTTATATATTTATGCAGCACAACTGGCTCTGAGTCTACTGCAGTGTTGCTCATATAACTGTATAATATATGTTACAGAATAATTTCAAATGAAGTCGTACATTTCTGTTGTCTAGTATATGGCCTTAAATATTCTAATATTTATAGATTTTTTTTTAAATTTGGTATTTAACAAAGGCTTATACTTCACTTAGAAACATAAAAAAAGATGTTTAATTTCCCGTTGTGGTAGAAAAATATATTGATAGTTCGAATTAAAGCTTTCCTTGACGGGAAATTAGTTGGATCATGAAATTCAGATCTGTTAATTTTAACTGTAAATATGTAAATGTATAACTTATTCTGTGTGGATATGATATATTGAAACATTCTTATATTTCCAGGTACGAATCATATTTGTGGTACCGTCTAGTTTTCTTGTAAGTAAGTACTTTTAAGTATATTTATTGCATATTTCAAATCAAGTCCACATATTTTTATTTGGTACGTGTCCAAACGAGGGTCATATATTTTAAATTCGACGTCACATTACAGAAACAGAGATTTATTACACGTATATCATTTTAAAATTATTTTCCTACTATAAAACTTAAATTTTTGTTGGTAATTCGCAGCTGGAAACATGGGGACAGCGCTTGAAACTTTGTAGTTTCAATTCCAGATTACACTGTACATTTACGTCTCATGTAGTCTTGGTGCCCAAAAGTAAATTAAACTCGAAATCACAGAATTAATCATTTGTTTGTAATTGTTTTAATTTGCTTATTTCGATTGATTGATTGATTGATCAGAGTTTAGAGTCATTTCAGCAGCGAGGTTATACGAGACGTGAGCCTACAGCTTAACGTCGGATCAGAACTACATAAGTTTCCTACGGGAATCGAACCCTGGTCTCCAGTACCAGAAACGTGTACTTCGTTTATTTCGAGAATAGTTTAGGATCACAATGGACTTCCAGCACGTCGACGAAGACAGTTGATGTAAGAATACATTTACCCTATTTTAATAACAATTAATGTATACATTTTCCACATTTAAATTAAATATTATTTGCCTTTACCATACCATTTCTTATTATTAACAGCGACGAATCACGATATCACGAATTTTTCTTGGAGTGTACAATTTTATTAGATTTTGAAAAATATTTTTTAAGGTAATCCAAAAGTTAAATAGTGTAGATAGAATAATCTGTATAGGAATGACAGGCTTTCTTAACTCCACTTATATCACGATCTATTTTATTATAATTCCTGTGAACTCATAAGTAATTTCTGGTTTGTAATGAGCTTTTCGGTTATTTTTGCTTATCGCTTATAGTTATATACGTATGTAAGTCTTATATAAGAATAACAGTTTTGCAGAAAGTATGGAAATAAAAATTTGTCTATCACAATAATAAATTCGATAAATTTTTAAAATTATATTTTCCGCTACTTGATTTTACTTACCTCCTTCCTATCTCTCATTGCGACCCGCATTATGATTTAATAAAATCAAATGGTTTTGAAAACTTATTGTAAGTCAGATGTGACTGTCTTCACTACAGTATTCTTAGTTCAAGTATTTTAATTCGTAGAAAAAAAAGCATTCTAACCTCCTAACTCGGTATTTTATGGGTAAAATTTTAACGTAATCAGAGTATCCTAATGATTCTCTAGAAATAATCATCGGTCTTCTGTATGATTTCTACAAACTACCACTAACAAAAAATTTACATTGTCTTTATGTATTCGCTATTGTACATTATCTGTTATGCAATATATCTACACGAAAATCCATATTTACCATGCTAATGTAAAATCAATCAATCACAACATGTGGTGTGAGAGTATTGTTTTTAATTTGTCACTAGTACAAAGCTGTTATGATCAGTTATATTTTGCCAAAAACATTCCACTGAGATGTTTCTCGATCTGTGTTTCTAATCTAAAAATATTGTTTTCCACTTCAGGTTTGAATAGAGGGTTAAGGAAAAAGATGGTACCTATGCTACCATCGATTAGGAAAATGGTTCTCGCTATATTTCTTATCGTTTTTTTTTCTCCATGTAGATCAATATTGAAATCAGAAGTTTTAATGGATTTAAATCATTTCCGGTTTTAGGAATAAGCTAGAGATAATATATGTTCTTGGAACACTTAATCAATTGCAGGAAATCACTCCTCGCTATCTATTACAGTTGTTTTTTTTTTCTGTACAGCGATCAATGTTAAAGATCAAAACGGTTAATTTCTATGACGTTTGACGAGCTCCTTCGTGGCTAAGTGGTTAGCGTGCACGCCTTTGGCGTGGGAGACTCGGGTTCGATTCCCGGCGGGAGCTCATGTGGTTCGGATTCCACGTTAATCAGTAGGTCCACGTCTCATATAGCCTCGCTGCTGAACGGGACGTAAAACCAAAAATCAATCAATCAATCAATCAATCAATCCTAACGTTTGACCTTCTATATTTTGACTGAAACTGATTGTGACCTATCAAATAGCTCTTGAGATTTTATGTCTCTCGGAAGAACACACACATAGACAATGTAATACCAGGATGTTCCGTATGCTATCCGCCACACACCATGTGGAAAACGAATACGCAAAAGAATGGCATAGAAGAGACTTTACTGAGCAAAATAGAAACCATTGTAATCTATAGTGAATATCACTGGAGCAAATCCCGGAGGGGATGAGGGGGACATGCCTCTCCAATCTTGGAACTGGGGAGACTGTTACCCCAATAATCCGATTTGAAATGTGTCCATCTCCTCATGCTGGAAAATTGTCTCAGCTGTTGATACGGGCACAAATCCCGGGGAAATGAGGGGATATGTCCCCTAATATTGGAACTGTTCCCCAGTTTTGTTACATTAAATTTGTCATTAATTATTCTTAGTCTATTTTCAGCTATTTGTTTAATTTCTGTAATGATTCCTGTAATCCTATTGAGGTCATCATCATTTTGCTCAAATAAGAGTATTGTTGCATCATACATAATCGATATTCTTTCTTCATAGTTTTGGGGAGGTCATTATTAATATTATTGTAAAACAAATGTCTTAAAATTTCAATATGAATCATTGTGGATGCCTAAATAGAAACATATCGATTATAAATATGCATGTATTCAGATTTCAGATTGTGTTCACGGCACTAATTCGTAATTCTGCTACGTACCACTACTTCATCTGCATCGCCTGATATATAATATACAACAGGTTCACCTCAGAAACCAGATTCATCTACCGTAATATGAGCCTCATGTTTCCCGCACGAATAAGCCAAAAAATCTGCCCGCCAATAAGCCAAAAAATGTTAAAAACAACTCTGCTTCCCTAATCTTCCACAACATTGTTTTTCAACTGAATAAATATTTTGAACATCGCTTTAAAAAATGGGAATGGTCTTACCCCCCCCCCCCTTCCCCAATATTCAAGACAGATTTGCGCCGATGGTGAATACCCCTATTTCCACCAAATTGTGAACGTCCTGTGTATACCATTCCTTCGACTTCGAATAATCGAAAAACATTTGCACCCCACGTCACACATCATACTGATTGGTAAAGGTTTTTTCCACGAAGAAAGTGCTCCAATTGCACGGAACAAGGGGTAATCTGAAGATGCTGCGGCAGCACTGTACACGTTGAACTGTAGTAACAGTCCAATATCTTGAAACTTAAGGCATTTTTATCGGGTGACTTAAGATTTGTGGCAAAGAGCATTGTCCAGCTGTACCAAGATGTTTCCGATTGATTTATTTTGGGAATTTTTTTAATACAGCTTGATAGTTTCGTTCAAGTTGCTCACAGTACAGCTCAGTGTTCACAGCAGGACTATAAAGAACAATCTTCCGGCACACAGGACTTTCACAATTTTATCACACACTAAGCATGATTGTGTTCATCAGCCCCTGTTTCGCCAGTGGCGCAGTGTCCTGATCTGAGTCAAGTATTGATTACCAGCAGCAAAGTATTTGGATTCTTATAGTAAACACATTTTTCGTCTTACATCACCATTCGTTTAATAAAACTCAGGTAAACGGGGTTGTCCAATACTGCTTTGCGCATGTCTATCCTTTGTTGTAACTACTCAGTAATGACTTCGTTGAGGACTGTTCAACATCGTCTGTACGCCTTTCAAACGGTGGCCAATATTGTTTATCTGGTTGATTTTGAGGTACACAACTTCGGCAGCCAACATGTGGGTGCTGGTGAGGATATTAATGCACTTTTATTTATTTATTATTTTTTTTTTTAGATAAGTTATGATCACTATTTGAATTTTTGACCAATACGTAGAAGTTTGCTCCACAGATGTTTCGTGCTGCTTCACGGCCTGTGTATCTCAGTTGAAACTAATTTAGCAGGAGCTCACAAATAAGCATTTTTGTCGCTCCGTATTTCAGCTCGGGAGAGTACCTGCCTCGAGACTAAAGATGATCATTAATGGACATATACCAGGGAAAGGATTTCTCTATACCGGTACGTTCGCATATCAGTTGCCTATGTTTCTGTTAAATACTAATGATTCCAAAAGCACCCAAAGTTCATGTTCTGACATGGAGGAAAACTTTTAAGACACCCTGGTATATATAAAAGAGGGTTTTGGTACATCAAACTCCTCAAAAATTAAAAGTAATTATTTGGTTTTCTTGCAAATGCAATTAATTCTTAGTTCCATTCATTCTACCTAGAAAAACGTACTAGAGTACTAGTCGTGGAAGAACACACACTTAAAACTCACACAGAGGGAGGATATAAGTTATATACATTCTCTCAGGATATGCATAAGTAAGTAACTACTCTAGTTCCGCTCATAATATAACCTTCTTTCCTGCTGTAAGAAGTGTACTTGACAAAGGTTAGCTTAGAGGCAAGTAAGGTAAATATATTTGTCGTGGTGGGACTTTATATCCACAGCAAGCAGAAGAGTCTCAAAGTTTGTCCGTTGAAAATTTTCTATGCACAAGCATGAATAGTGTAGTTCACTCTCTACACGATATATTAGTCACAAGACACATGCTTCCTTGAGAGTCCTTCTGGCTTCTTCTTGTCTTCTCTGAAACATCTTCTTCTTCTTTTCATTGTTGCAGCTTACGAAGCAAAATGATGTTTTAATAATGTAAACCGCACACAGTGACCTGGTTTACCATCTACAAATAGCCCTACGCATAGCACTTTAATATTTGGTTTTACGTACTTCAGGTTAGTTCAGTACTACAAAAAAAAGCCAGTATTTTTCATTGGTTTGCGTTTGTTTTTCATAAAATATTGGAATAAGGATACAAAAGGCCTTTCAGAGATTTTTTTTTTTGGGGGGGGGGTAAAAAAGTAACATTTCGTGTCGAACCAGGCTTAAAATCCATTTTTTTTTTAAATCAGAGTAATCTTAAGTCAGGGTTGGTTTAATCCTCAATATTTCTCTCCAAGTACGGTCACATGGATTCAAGTGCCTAGTTAAAACTAAGTTTCCTCAATAGATTTTTATTTTATTTATAAACAGCGAAACAGAGTTACTGTAAATTCAATGCTGTTAAACCTAACCTTCAAGAATTTTCATTCAGAAGAGCTAACTATAAAAGAATAGGTCTATCTGGTATGTACACAGCAAGTTTTTCTTGGGATAGCCCAAAACTTTTTCAGGGGGGAGGGCGAACTTTTACATACTAAAAGCGAATCGAAATTTCTGTTTCAGAATGTGAAAAGATTAATTACTCACATTGCATATATTACATGTATATTACATATATTATCTTTATTATCATTGTTATTTGCACATGAAATATAGGTTTTCATACTGTGCAAAATTAGAATCGCAGGTTGTAGGACACGTGGCATAAATATTCATACAAAGGAAAAAAGTTATTTTAGGAAGTCCATTTGTTTGACTTCACCTTTTTGTGTGTGTAAATATTAAAAAAACGGTCCCCCCACTGGACTTTCTCGCTCTAATTTCTTAGAGTAAATCATGATATGCTGTATAATAATAATAATAATAATAATAATAATAATAATAATAATAATAATAATAATAATAATAATATGGAACCTTTAAGAATCATGTAGAGAACAGCAACATAAATAAACGACAATCAACTGTCTGGCTCAAGGAAACTGGACTCTTTTCTGAAACAGTAGGATTTATGATGGTCATACAGGACAGAGTGATACCAACCGAAACTACTGTAAATGCATATTGAGGCAAGAAATACCGAATGAAAAGTACAGAAAATACGGAGACATATCAGGAACAATTGAACATATTACAGGCTCATGCCGTATAATTTCTCTCATACCTAAAAAGAGATAACAATATAGCAAAAACATTTGCCAGTTCTTGACACCGATACCAACTAATGGAACATGGAACTAATCACCGATACCAAGCCATACTACAAATACCAGCTAAGTCCAGTACTTGGAAACGATAAATACAAAGTCTATCGGAATCGAGAAATCAGAACAAATGTAACAATACCTGCATACAGACCTTACATCACTATTATTAATAAAATGGACCAAGAAGTACTGTAGTTGTAGAAGCACCACTGACTCGTAACATAGTACAACATTCAGAACGAAAATAAGCAAATATAAAGACCTGGCTGACGAAATCAAAAAATTATGGAAATGTCAGAAGGTTACAGAAAGACCGATCATTATCTCTACTACAGTAATTGTCCCTAAAAGTACTGTGACACAACTTGAACACATAAACGCAAAACACCACCTAACAAATCAACAAAAATCAGTAATACTATACGCATGTTTTATGGTCAGGAAGTTCTTTGGTGAAGAGGAACTCTTTCAAATATTCTGCACTTCCCAGAAACGGCCTTCAGATTACTAAGCTAAAACCGATTTAAACCAAGATACAGAAATAATATACTACTAATACTACTACTACTACTACTACTACTACTACTACTACTACTACTACTACTACTAATAATAATAATAATAATAATAATAATAATATAATAAAGGTAAATTATCGTTGTAAATAAGTGATTTGTAAAACATTATAAAGTTATTAATTACATATGAACAAAATCACCTTTGTTTTTTTTTTTTAAAGAAAAACCCAGCTATAAGAATAAACTTCCCTATGATTTTTTTCGAACCAAATGAGTTATGCCATATTGTTAGGTTATTAATAAAGCCTGTATTAATGAAATATGAATAGAATTGCCTAAGTTGACTTCGAGAAAATAGTCCGGAAAACTCACACCCAAGAAAACATTGACCCTTCTTGATTTTTTTTTTTTTATTTTAGAAAAGGACTTAGGCCATGTTATGGAGATGTTAGTATAATATTAATTTATGATATATTAACGAGATCGTTAGAGCCATTTTTGAGAAAATCGAAAATTTTGATCTTAATTCAGTAAACCTTATTATTCCCGTGTGAAAATGGGCACCTCTGTCTGTTCTATTATAAACATGTTTAAATAAGCAATTAACAGCTGAACTTCATTTGGAAACCAGGAAGTCGTTTGAGGAGGGCAGGGCCCACATTTGTCCCCCGTGGGATTTTGGGGTGTTCTATTTGAGTAACATATTAACCCTCATTTACTGTGTTCTTTTAAATGTGAGCATCCCATAAAAGCAATTTATGAGCGATAAGAGATTATGCTTCACTATTGAGACTTCACTAAGCGTATCTTACTGAGGTTCTTCCAAGTTCTTTCTCCATCACACCAGGCGAATGCTATCTTGGATTATTTAATATGTAGAGAGGTCTTCAATATATTTTTATTTACAAAGATATATTTAAATATTTCTTCGTGCTTATTATTATTTTTTTAGCGTAAAACGATCTCAGAAGCAAATCAATAAAAGCATATTATTCTGATAAAACTATAATGTCAATCTGACTGTGTTTTTACCCAATCAACCTAAAGCTATGTTTTTTCAGATCAATATTAACGAAGTTAAGGGAAAATTTGTTAAGGATTTGGAATTTGTTTCTGGGCTTTCGTCATCTATGGACGTGTTAGCCAGTCATGTATAAGGGATACCGCCCCTCAGCAATCATACTATTTGAGGAAAGGGAAGGAAGGAAGCGGTCTTGGACCAATATGTTAGGTACTATCCCGGCATTTGCCTGATGTGAATGAGAAAAACCCAGGAAAACCTCACCCAGGATGACTGGTATGAAGAAGCTTTTGTACTTTTTCGACCAAGTGCCCCAGCGGAAATCGAAGTCAGGACAGGACTGCTCGCACGAAAAATTGCTAAGAAACGAAATTAAATAATAACTGTATATTTTCGGTAACAGTATTACGTTAAGTACAATTACTTATTTCTTAAAAAATAACATGGATTAAATATTCATACAAATAAACTCCTACTAAATATGAGAGAAAAGACCAAAGATATTTGTATCAAATTGATCACCAATTATTCTGAACACGCTTTCCTTTCCGAAGACTGTACCATACTCCAGGATTTCAATCTGTATTGAAAAACGAAAGAGTTCGTGACATTTCCCACTTAACGTTCACCCTTCGAATGCCCCGTTTCCCTCTTTGAAATACTTCCAACTATTATTCGCAAGTGAGCTTGGAGACGGGGGAGAGGGAGAAGATAGGGTAAAGACATTTTGGAAAAATAAGTGAGTTAGAGACTGTTCGTAGCAGCTGGCAAGGATAGAAGAGGTGGAGAGGGAAAGAAAGAAGGGAAAAAGGAGAACGGAAATTGATGCAAAGATTCTCTTCTTTCATGTATTTTCTCTTATAAATTTCAATACAAAAGAACAAGTAAAAAAAAAATTCAATGTACTGCGAAACGAAATTTTTTTTAACTTTTGGCGAGGGAAGAAAAAAAGAATGAATGAATGAAGAAGCAAGAGAGCGAAAAAACAAAAAAAGATAAACTGTTCAAATGAGAAATATACCATTTTCCCTCCAGGAATAGTGATGGGAGTGGGGAACAAAATTGAGATGGAATGAGTAGATAGACCGTACTGAAGACGAAAAAGGCCATAGCCTCGATATTTAGGTTTTGAGAAGAGGAGTCCGGGCAGGCGACAACTGAATAGGGAATTGTCTCATAACTATTCCACTTCTAACTCTCCACCTCCCCCACCCCACTTTCCGGCCCCCATCCCTTTTTACCTTCTACGTGAAGTTTTTCGTAGATGAGAAAAATCAGAACAGTTGAAATTTACCTTTTACATTATAACAGCAGTTTTTCGTGTTCCATTCTTTATTTTTTATATAATTTATTGAGGTTTCGTTCTCTCCCGTAAGTTACCAATGAGCCATTTTGCCTTTCTGAGGCCAAGAATTACAAGTAGTGTCGGTTCGAGCAAATGTCTACGATGGACTATCTTACTCTTATATTGTTCAGCAAAAGAATAGGAAGTGCCCATACATAAAGTAAAAAGAAAAGTATATGTAGTTTTCGTATGACATACTGTATATCTCGAGGATCCTAAAAATATAGGAATATCTTGCCTAGCACGGCTGAGTGGATTCAAGAAAGATCCACGCAATTCAAAACTATGGCGTTCGAGATGTACTTACAATGAGTTTAAGTTAAATTTGTTCATCACAGAAATGTAACATGGCAAACTTAAGTTTAAAATGAATACAGAAGTCTCGTGTATAACAAGGCTGATGTTTGTAAAAGCAAGAAACATAGTCGAATGGACTTTTCCAATAATAATAATAATAATAATAATAATAATAATAATAATAATAATAATAATAATAATAATAATAATAATAATAATAATAATAATAATAATAAGAAGAAGAAGAAGAAGAAGAAGAAGAAGAAGAAGAAGAATAAAGAAATTCTACACGGAACGAAATAACTTGAATTATCATATAAAAGAACGTACAAATTCTGATAATGCCATTGGTGTTTATTGCACGAGTATAGTCGAAATACATCAAAAGATACCTTCCAAATATATCAAGGACAAGTGCTAATACAAGTATGAGACAAGCACCATGGGTCAAATAATTTTGTCCACCTATAGTTCAGGGTCGAGTGTGTGTTCCGTAGTACTTAGGGGTGTTCTCGCTCCTACAACAAAATACTTTGGTTTGTGTAATATTTACCTGTACCTTGGGCAGAAAGTACTCATACATGTGCACTATACTTAGTAGAATGTTCATTTCATATTAACAAAAGAAGAATGTTTTTAACATATGTAAGTGATTATTATGTGATAGTTGTTGATATGGACATGTTTTATGGTTACCTAGTCAGTGAGTTTGTGTACTTAACAGTTTTAAGAAAAGGATATTATAAGTTATATCAAATAATAAACCAGTTTAGCACCGTATATAAACGTTGTTATTTTTATTAAAAAGGTGAGATTAATGGTATTTAAATATCGAAGTTAATATTTTCATGCCAAAGAAATACTACCACTTCGAATTTTTATCTCAGCAAACGAACCAGGTTTACGACTATCTTTTTGATAAGTCGTTGTAAAAATTTTGGTTTACCTCACCCGGGACTTTGTAAATTCAATTCCCGAAGAAGAGTAAGGTTGAGTTTACTTTTATACTACAGTTAATGAATACGAACTTAACCATATTGCGAAGTGGTAAAGTAATCATAAGAAAAATGGACAACGAAACAATGCAGCAGGAATCAAATACTAGTGACAAAGGTGAAACTAGTGTAACACCAGGATTGACATCGGAGGATCGAATCTTGTTAGCTTTACAGCGACAAATGATGCAGATGTCTACCGAGATAAAGCAGACCATGGAACAGAAGTTCAACGAAGCTAACAAACAAAATGAAGAATTAAAGCAGACCATGGAACAGAAGTTCAACGAATCTAACACGACCATGGAACAGAAGTTCAACGAAGCTAACAAACAAAATGAAGAATTAAGTAGACGAATGGAACAGAAGTTTGACGAAGCTAACAAGACCATGGAACAGAAGTTCAACGAATCTAACAAGACCATGGAACAGAAGATAGAACTGAGGTTTGACGAAGCTAACAAGCAATATGAAGAATTAAGTAGACGGATAGAACGGATAGAACAGAAATCAGATGAAACGAAACAGACAATTGTCCAGGTGGTGAACGACATATCCTCACAGTTCGAGGAAAAGTTAAAAAGGATATCCGATGATTGTCAAGAAAAGCATAATCACCAAAACCAAGAAATTAGTGCTGTAAAAAAAGATTTAGAAGTAATAGAATCTTCCATTAAACAGCAAAAGATCCAGGTCAGCAACAATTCTAATAACATACGTGTAAATACACAGTTGTTAGCTACTATTCAGGAAGAGATTAGAACGTTACAGGCTAAAGACAACATTTACCGTAATAACTTGGGTAGTGATCGCTTTGAGTTGCCCCACTCACCAGAGATGAACTCGCCTTCGCCGGGGTCTGATGAGGATATTATACTAGAAGAAAGTTGTCCGAAGAGTACTGATGAGCGAAACGTAGATGGTGCGACGACACAGCACGTCATGGATAGGAACTATCACTCAACAAGAACAAGGAATGAGAAAAAGAAGGTAAAATTAAGTGTTAAGATGAGTGAAATTCGAGCTATGAGCAAATTCAGTGGTAAGTGTAATGAGAATGCTACTTCTTTCTTAGAGAAATTCCAAGACGAATGCAATATAATGTGTATCGATCGATCACAATATATGAAATTAATACCCCATGTATTACTCCCACCTTGTTCCTTATGGTTTAAAGCAATACGTGATCACATTAGTACGTATGAGGAATTCAAAGCGGCATTGATCGCAAATTATGAAAATGACTTTTTGCTGGCAAATAGAGATGCCACCCTTAGAAATCAACACTTCAATCCTCGATTGCATAAATCTGTTGTAGAGTTTGTTGTAAATGTCTACAACGAATTAAAGGTCGTTAATCCTTTGCAATCGGAATCGAGAATAATAGCATCGATTCGAAATTTGCTTCCATTTAAATTGCAACAGATCTTATTTTCCACACAGTGTATGAGTTTCAGCCATTTATTGATGCTAGTCCAATGCTACGAAACTCAATACCATGCCATGAATCCATAATCAGGAATGGGTAAAAATAAGAATAATTCAGATCATTTGGTGCCAGTTCGGAATTTAGATATCAGAAGTGTGAATGATATGAAACCTAACCTAAGCCGAGTATACTCTAGCAATCAAAATGAGCAAAATAGACAAGGTTATGTAGGGAATCCGCCTAATCTAACTAATCATGGTAATTATGATGTCAGATCACCCAACAGCAGTAGATATAAAAACAATCGAAGTACCGAGAGAAATTCCAGGAATACAGCGAACTACGTGGATAGACGTAATTGGAGATCAAGAGATGGTACTTCATATCAAAATCAAAATCACGATGAAAGACATGTACAACATAATGTAGAACCTAATCATGATTGTGCGGTACAATGCACTTTATTAAATTCATATGTAAGTACGAACGTAACCTGATTACCGTTACTGAAATTAGGTTAAATTCATGTTAGTTGTAGATTCTTGTGAATTTTCATTTTAAAGTTTATGTGTTAATATCAATAATGAAAACGATTCTTAAAAATACTTGAAATGCTTAAATAGAGTTTTAAGTAGACTGGAAAATTAATTTTCAAATGATTTTTATTCTTTCTTGTTAATGTGAAGAATCATAATTCGATTCATAAATGATTAAAAGCAAAGATTATTTATATTAGATTGATTTGTGTTGAAAACTTAATTGTCAAAGATTATGTTAAGAAGAAGATCTATTCTATAAAATTAATTATTCAACGACTACCTTGAATGAAATTCTTCTTTATTATAACATCTTAGTGCTACGATGTATACCTTTAAATGCAACATCTAACTTATTTATTATATAATGCGCTCGAACTATTTGTAACCCACGTTTGTCCTTTACGATTTTTGAAATCGCACCCTTCGACGACTAATTAAATAAGCGACGATATTTTTAATAAGAGAATATATTAATAATATAATGGATAATAATGAAATAAATATAATTAATGTAATTAAAGATAAATATTGATGAAATGAAAGATTTGTTGTGAATGTATTTATATATTAATGTATATGTGAAATGTAATGAATAGATATACAAGGTGCGATCAAAATATGATGGATATATGTAATGTATGAACACTAATGTAAACGGACCAGTGGTTCTTGAAGATAAAAGCCAAGCCAACTCATGACTTTTATATTCAGTCCCTTTGTCGAGCGACATTTTTATACAACAAAATACTTTGGTTTGTGTAATATTTACCTGTACCTTGGGCAGAAAGTACTCATACATGTGCACTATACTTAGTAGAATGTTCATTTCATATTAACAAAAGAAGAATGTTTTTAATATATGTAAGTGATTATTATGGGATAGTTGTTGATATGGACATGTTTTATGGTTACCTAGTCAGTGAGTTTGTGTACTTAACAGTTTTAAGAAAAGGATATTATAAGTTATATCAAATAATAAACCAGTTTAGCACCGTATATAAACGTTGTTATTTTTATTAAAAAGATGAGATTAATGGTATTTAAATATCGAAGTTAATATTTTCATGCCAAAGAAATACTACCACTTCGAATTTTTATCTCAGCAAACGAACCAGGTTTACGACTATCTTTTTGATAAGTCGTTGTACTCCTAGTTGTAATGGTACAGCGAAGTAGAATGTACTGGATTTGCACGAGAGAATGGTGATAAAATCGACATGGTTTTACTGTATGGCGAATGTTGGAAGAATGCTGTGCGGTCGTGTATGGTACAAAGAGAGATAATTCATCAGACGTTAATTAAGCCGACAATTATCCGTGAACCCTTTAATCATCCAAGGAATACACTGGAATTGTAACACAGTGTCGTCGAGTAATCAGTGATTGGCATGGCGGGTGAAGTTATTGTTCTAGCATCTATCGCAGTAGATTCCAACGCTAGTAATCATTCAATACCAAGAAGTTATGGTCTAGGTCAGACAAATGTCTTTGGTATTCTCCTCTATTATAAGCTAAACACATAAGCGTGTTTTGTCTTAAATATTGTTCATGGTGAAGCAACATTAAATCATAGATAAGTGATGAAGGAACACACGACCCACGGACAGGTGAACCTCTGAACCAATATTATTGTGTGCGTCGAGTGAAACGAGACTGTCCGTGTAGTTTAAATGTGTGGTATGTAGTAGTAAGCTTGCGTATCATAGATCCATTTTTCAGTGAAGGGTATTTTTATGTCTACATACTAAAGAACAAACTTTCACAAATGTTAGAAAATATTCCAATGGAGATCAGAAGAAACATGATTCCAGCACGACGGCTGTCCAATCCACGGTCTGCCCAAGCGCAAAGAGCTAAGAGTTTTAGGTGCAAAATTTTGGTTATAATAGGTGAAAATGTTAAAAAAA
Source organism: Thermobia domestica (assembly GCF_964235325.1). Taxonomy (NCBI): domain Eukaryota; kingdom Metazoa; phylum Arthropoda; class Insecta; order Zygentoma; family Lepismatidae; genus Thermobia; species Thermobia domestica. The sequence goes on from NC_137458.1 coordinate 142,884,748, forward strand.
AAAAGGTGCAAATTTCAATTCTAAATATTCGTACAAACAATATGAAAACTAATTATATCATATGTAAAGATGCATAATTCACTGGTTGTTAAGTCTTATATTATATAGTAATATCTGTTACGAACTGGAAACACTGTTTCCCGATATTTAGATTTCATTTATTATTCAAGATGGAGAGTGTTGAAGAAGGACTGTGCATAAGGCACGAGCAGTTGCCTAATATTTCTTCTAAAATTTCAAGTTAAGTTTCTTGTTTAAGTGCAATGATTATATGCAGTTATTATACGTTCTGTGTGGCTTCTTTTATGTTGTTGGTGATAACCAGCGATTAGTAAGGTATAATAAAACCAAAAGGACAAGTACTCGAGGTTTCCATTGCTACATTACAGTCCATTACCTACTAGGATAAGTTAATCGCGAACGTTTAAGAGCATAAGCATATACACTGATGTATTCAAAATTCTGCCTAAATCAACACAATGTTAACATTGCTATTCTTCTTTAGAAATGCTACATTTTCAGTCGCTAAGTAAGGCTCGTAGCTATATGCTTAGCGTACACATCTTCAATGTAGGAGTACCGTGATTGGTTCCCGGTGGAGCTCACGTGATTCGTATCCCACGTTAAGCTATAGATTCGGCCTCAGTGCTAAACGGGATGATAAAGTCCAAATCAACCAATCTTCAACCCATCCGGTCCCTAAGTGAATATTTGTATGTATAAAACTACACAGCAATAGTGATTAGTGATAGCTGTAATTAATTTGATGTTCCCACTTTCTTTGACTTTCTATTCAATAGTTTTCGCCTAACGGAAATGCTCTGAAACGAAAGTAAAGTGATGCGGTAACATTCGGTGTTCTTTGTTCAATTGCTGTAAGAGTAAAATGTGGAAAAGGAGCCAGAAAGTTTTAGAAGGTACAGAAAAAGATGATGATATCTTAAAAAGGTGCGAAGAGATGCTTGAAATAATAATAATAATAATAATAATAATAATAATAATAATAATAATAATAATAATAATAATAATAATAATAATAATAATAATAATGAAAAAGGCCGCTACCAAAACACACAGGGGTGTTTATTTACTGTTTTCTTTGCAAGAAAAGCTAAAACGGGCATTTTGATAAAAGAAAGAAATTAAGGTGCAGCGTCTAAAATTCATAGCTCTAGTGATGTATATTTTCCAGATCATCGCTACTGCTTTAGACTGAACTTGGTTCGGCATCAGAGAATAAAATGGTAACTTTACCTCCAACGTAAAATATTCACCATATTAATAACGTGATAAACCATTTTTGACGATAGCTTTCATTTAAAATTAAAATCGGTTTTGATGCAATATGTGGTACATTCTTTTTAAAGCTTTGACTGAAGTTTACTAGAAGGAGTAGGCAAATTAAATAGCATCTTAAAAAAATAATACTTTCTGTGCCCTAAAAGCTATTTGATGTTCATCTAAGAAGGCGTGTGTTTTGTTTTACTTACTTATTGATTGATCTATTTGGAAGTTTCTGCGTAAGACCTTCAGCTTGGAGTCACATGGATAATGGGCAACAAGTGAATTTATCTTATCTTTAAGAATAAGTTTGAGGACAACTTACATATAAATGTAAGTTCAATTTTCCTCAATCATGGAGTATGTAACCTGGGGGCTTAAGATATACTCTATGGTAGTGGAAACTTCCATATATATAAAGAAAAATCATTCACTTGCATAGTATACTTGTCACTACTAACGATGCTGTTTACACTTGGCATATTATTTCATACGGCAACAATGTTCTTTTTTTAAAAGTTAAGCAGGTGTAAGTGTGATATTGTACTTCATTTGTCTCGTACTACTCATAATATTTAGTGTTTTGCGTTTAGTTTGAAAATGTAAAAATACGTTTACATTTTTTAAGAAGAAAATCATTTCAACGAGCTCTAGAATGTAATCATGCTATGATAGATTATAAACAACTAACTAAACTTTTCCACATGGCTAGTTAAAACATTGATTAAAAATTACATAATTACACATGTTACAAAGAGATGCACGAAGAAAAGCACAAGATGATCGAAGGAACGACGCAATAAAGAAGTTAAATAAGCTTTAACTCCATTTCCTCCGTTACAATCTACAAATTGCTTTAACAAATGTGATTGAGTTGTTTATTTTCCTCAGTTATCGATATTATCGTAATTATCACCTTAAGTATAATGCAGTTACCACCAGACTTCTTCTGTCAGTTTAAAAGCTTCAATCTCTTCATTTTGCCTTAGGAATTACATTTTTAAAGTATCGTTCATCAATTTCGTTCTTCTTCTTCTCTCTATTCCCTAGTGGCAGGGACAACTTCCAAACCGCTTGCTGTAAGCTTGCATGGAAGGCGACAAGCTTGAAAAGCGTACAAGCATGCCGCAAGCTGGATTCCAGTAACCAAGTTACCAGGGGAAGAGCAATCTTACATTCAGTATTCCATTCAAGCTTGAAGCAAGCGTTTTACGCTGACGGTAAGTCAATAGCCAATAAACGTCCAGTGATGGTATTGACGCTCTGCGAAGGATCTAAAGTACCGCTTGCAAGTATAACAAAAGGCAGATTGTATGAAAGCACGCCTTGAAAGAGTAAGTGTAGAAAGCCAAAAGCCAAACACGCGCCAACTGGTCGATTTCTTGCTACTTGGGTTTTCAATTTCCACCACTCTTCATCCGTGATTCCTAACAAGGTAACTTCGTCACAAAGGATGTTCTAACCAATCATTTGTCCGCCTAACTACGATTATACCCCTACAACTAACTTCAATATTCTTTTCTTCTCTTCATAAAACTTGCTAAACATTTTTTGTTTTAAAGCAAGCTAATTTTCATTCTGAGTGGCCAAGCTTATTTTATTTTCTTTGCTACTGAATACATTAACATGTACATAATAACTTATATGGAATGTTCAGGATGTAAAGGAATAAAATCTAATTATCAAAGTCGTCAGTAAAAAGAACCATAAAGTTTGTACTGTACGCTAAAGTACATTGTGAAGTTTATACTGTTTATTATTATTATTATTATTATTATTATTATTATTATTATTATTATTATTATTATTATTATTATTATTATTATTATTATTATTATTATTGTATTATAAGAAATACTTACAATATCTAAACATAAATAATTTAATCTTTGAAAGGAACTTCATACAGAGATGTTAAAGTTGAAATACATTCAAAGTGACCAAAAAGTGAACTTGATTCACTTGTGCACTGAATTCATAGTATTGCGAATCACCTGTAACATTTGCTAACAAGCATTTTTTTTTTAGATATATATATACAAAAAGAGAGATGCATATGTGGAAACCATCTGTTAAAAAGGAATAGTTCCCATATGTTGTAGAAGTGTATCTTTAGCAATAAATTATCCTCTCTTCAATAGAAGCCAATTTGGGAAAAGTTAAATGATATATATCTCGATTGCCTAGCATTTCAACTAACCATTCGTTTTATTACCTGACAGTACGATTTAGTGTTATAACCGTGTTACTAATAGAGAACACAGTAATTTAATAACATTATCTTTTAATTCACACTTCATGTAGTAGAAGATGCAAATATACCCGCTGCAATATTGATTTAAAAAAAAAAAAAACTGACTCTAGTTTATTTCTTTTATTATCGGATGGGGTAGATGTACGAGCGAGATACACATAGAAATACAGACACATCCATACACACATTCATACACAATGAAAAAAAAGGCAAATTAATAAATTGGGCATCGTAGTAGGAAATGTAATTTTTGTAACTTTATTGTTTCATTACGGAAGGAAACTAGCAAATGAGAAACGTGAAGTGGAGTAGGGGAAAAGGGGTTGATTCGAAATATTTAGTGAAATTTCGATTTGTCCCTCCCTCTCGATATTTCATAACCTGTACTATATATATATATATAACGTGTCATTATTTTGCAGACTGTAATATTGTGTGTAGCATGAGTAACATATTCCCCTTTATTGCATTTTTTGGTGACCCAGCAATCGACTCGCATTGCATTTTATGGTCTATTTCAAAACGTGACTCAACAAATTAATTCTAAATGGAAGGGGGAGGACGAAATTATAAGAGAATTGAGGATAGGGGGGTAGTTGTAGACAAGAGAAAGAGAGAGAGAGAGAGAGGGAGGGAGAAGAATGAATGAGACTTGCTATAAGGGGTACAAAAAGTGGAATAATGGTACCGTAATAATGTTTCAAAACATAGTAGATACGTATATTAATACGTAAATGGCAATTTTTACTCATTCCGACCAAGAATAATTTAACAACTTTTTTTTTTTTTTTAAAAAAAAAAAAAAAGAAGTGGTTTTAAATTGATTTCTTGTTGTAATAGTTGGATGATTTCAATTAATACTCGTGTTTTCAGAGCTCTGCTGATCTGGTGGTTCATATTCAACTTAATGGTACGTTATCAGGACATCGACTTGCAAATACTTTATTGTTGGCTTTCGAAAGCCAATGTCAGTTTCTTTATGGTAAACATCGAACATTCTTTCCCTACTTCAGAATGTGAACTTGAAACCATACATATAAAAGACAAACTATTCAAATACATGAAAACAGAGTTCCTACTGATCTGGAGAAATCTATTTCCCTGACTTCTCCCTTAGTTTCTCTGATTTTTGGCAGGAAATTTCCTGACTTTCATGACAGGTGTCGGATAACGTTGACATATAAATAAGGAATAAGTAACAGTAAATATTAATATTTAAGAACATTTATTCTATAGAGACAAATAGTAATAAATTGCTCATACGTACATTCCACTTATCTTTCATAAAAATGTGAACAATGTCCATTATAATGGTTTACTAAGGTGAAATTGGTACACAATTAATGTTAGAAGCTATATATTTTATAAAATATCTCTGACTTTTCTTGATTTCCAGTGTTTTTCCCTGAACTGCTCTGATCTGTATCATTTTCCCTGAGTTTTCACTGACTTCTTTGACCAGTAGGAACCGTGGAAAAGCATATAATTGTAAATCATTTTTTTAAAAAAGTGCAATTTCATTACCATCTAAAGAAACGGAAGGTAACGCCTTCTCTTGGGCTATGAGTATTCATTTATTTGTAGTTTTATTTGGAGATGGATACCAGGATTTATTTATTTACTGTATTATTTAAAGTAGAAAAATACAGAACAATACACAATAAAACAAGAAAATGCATCTTATAACAAGCAATGAAGTGCTTAAAAGTTTTCTTGACTTCATGGCAGTGTTGGGAAGTAACGTAACGCAAGTAACGCGTTACTTGTAACGCGTTACTTTTTAAGTAACGTTTCCTAGTAACGCGTTACATTTTTTCCAAAGTAACTGTAACGGTAACGTGTTACAAATTTTTAAGTAACGTACCTAGTTTGCGTTACTTTTTTGCGTTACATTTCGGATGAGTATATCCTGACCAGGATAGCAGTGCGGTTTTGGAAGGATGGCGCTGCTGTTGTGTTTACATCAGTTTCTTGGCAATCGCGGTGGGACAGGGGAGCGGAGAGTTTCACTCTGCAGTGTATCCAACGGCTTTTAAAAGTTTCAGTTTGGATGTTATGCATAGCTTAATCTCTTTCCGCTTAATAAAGAACGCCGTAAGTTATATGGTTGTAGTGAACCATTCCTGCAGTAATGCAGATGTATTGTGAATAGTGATATATGAATGGAAACTACCAATTTAAGAACAACATAGCACAATTGACAATTCAGTGAGCTTCTACCGTGTATTAAGCTGATTGTATAAAAATTGATTACGTTTTATTCGATGCCATTATAAAACAGGAGCAACCTGTAAAACGCTGCTCGCTAGCTTGTTCGCAAGTTAATATGGAGGGTGTATTCTTGTTGTAGTAGTTTTTTTGCTTGTTACTTAAGATGTTCTGCAAGTAACTTCAATAACTTTTGAAACTGATTGTCTTAACTTGAGCCAGGGGCGGATCCAGACTGAATGTTTGGGGGGGGTCGTTCGAAGTCAAATCAAGGTAAGAGTGTATTGCAAATAAAAGTAAAACAACTTTAGAAAAGGAGAAGTAGCTATTGTCTGCAATTTCTAGAACAGAAATGGCCATCTGCGATTTCGAAGGTGGACATTTTTTTTTTTTTTTTTTTTTAAGCAAGAACGCCAATGTAAGTAATTTCTTGCAATTTAATGCTTTATTTGACTTCTGCAACGTAAAACAAAAAAAAAAAAAAAAGTAAGGCCTACCTATTTTAGGTTTTATTTTTAAAATAAAAAATACCCTATCCTGGGGGGGCAATCGTCCCGATCACCCCGCCCCCTGGATCTGCCCCTGACTTGAGCATATGCGTGAAGTTGTTTATTACGAACAGGACAAAAAGAACTGTGATAGATTGATTACAAGTAATCCGGTTAGAAACACTGCTGCTTGCATTTTAGTTCCAAAATCGGCCGCCCGCACTCCTTCGCTGGTCAGGTAATAACTACAATATATGTATATTTTTTTCGGAAACAAATATTTATTTCCTATAAGTGAATTTCTCAGAATGAAACAATCGAGCATGAACTATGTATGTCAGTGACCAACAGTCACCAACACACAGAGAAATAGATAAGTTCGTAGTGTCACTTGCTGTTTTTTGAAGATGAGGACAGTCTTAGGGAAATCACGTGTACTGGTTGCAAACACCTGGAAGATTTTGTCGTAGATTTTGACAGCTCCAAATCAATACATTCAGTGAGTGAACTACGAGTGCAACGGTACTGGTAGTCTGTTTTACTTTGATTGGTGTTGTTTTTATAAGGATGGAGAACGAAAATATTTTACCCTTCGAACATTTGAAAAAAAAAATTTCTTAAGAGTTGAGAATAATGGTGGACAGAATTTAAAAGTAAAGCGTCTGAAGTGCCCCGGCGGTAAATATTTATCAACAACTAGGGTGTCATAATTAACGATTTACAGTAAGGGGTTAATATGAACAAACTGTTTTGATGATCAGGCCTATTTTATTGCTAGAAAATAGTTTGCTGATGGTATGTAATATTGGAGTTCTTTCAGATCAGTTTGCTTATCCTAGAGTCCCGTTGATTATAGAGTAGTGTAATGTTTCTCTATATTCTTTATTTTTAATTTTACATAAGAACATTGTTATTATTATATAATTAGTTTAGCAGAATAATAATAAGCAACCGTTTTTTCTAACGCATAGGGATGAACACGAGTCAAGCTAAAACTCGACTCGAATTCAAGTCGAGTTTCGAGTCAAGTCAAGGGTAATATCCTCGAGTCGAGTCCCGAGCCAATTCAGTTTTTCGCGTCGAGTTTCGAGTCCAGTCGAGTTAGTTAAATGGCTCGTTCGTTTTAAGTTGTCTTGAAATCATGACCTGATCACACTGGAAAACGAAAGCCATGGAATACTTTTAGTGTTGCTCGCGAGAGGAGACACTGCTCGCATCTCGTCTCGTCTCGATAACGAGACCACAAGAGATTTTTTATAGCAAGCTCAGCTCAGCTCGGCTCACTTGGGGTGAACCATCGGCTCGAGCTGGCTTGGTAGGGATGAGCCATTTGCTCCGTTCAGCGCAACTGAGCCGAGGGCTCTAGCCGAGTCGGTTGGGTGAGCTGTTGGCTCGGCTCACTTCTCGGTTCGAGTCTATAGTGAATAACCTGTGAGCCGAGCTGCTCGAGTCGTTGACAATTCTAAACCCGGGCCTAGCAGTTTTGAAGATCTTTGGCCAGTGCCCTATAACTTTTAACAGTGTTTGGCACGAGCCCGAATACTCAACCTGGACCCTCAACCCAAATTCAGAAGCTTGTGAACAATGTCCTTGACTCAGACTTTACGACTACCGAGGTTGGCAATCAACTACTTTTTTAGTATTAAAATACAAACCACCTATCTTTCTTTTCACATACAGTGTTGTTATAATTAATAATAATAATAATAATAATAATAATAATAATAATAATAATAATAATAATAATAATAATAATAATAATAGTGGTAGTAATAGTAGTATGGAAAATTGAAGTCATATTTTTTTCACATTTTTAAAGTTTCGGCCCTAAAAGTAACGCGTTACTAACGCGTTACTTTCGAAGTAAAGTAACAGTTACTTTTGGGGGGCAAGTAACGCGTTACTAACGCGTTACATTTTAAGAGAAAGTAAAGTAACTTGTAACGCGTTACATTTTTACAAGTAACTTACCCAACACTGCTTCATGGTAACAGCTCAGAGAAGAAATCTATGAGAATGGTGAATTTGCTGCGCAGATCTGGGGCAGTTTTCAGCTTTCGTATGTAGGTGCATAGAGTGTGTAGCTACTATGTTTGTCAGGTTTAAATCTTACATAAGTTGAAGAAGTTCTTTAATAGTTTGGATGATGTTTTCAGAGAATGAATTATCATCAGGTGACATGAATATTTAGGTTCAATCTTTGTAGTACAATACTGCATATGAAATAAGGAGTCTCGATGGCTTAGTGGTAAAGGGCTTACTTGTGGGGTGTTATGCTTCCTCCCACATTCCCATTCCATCATTTCTTTCATAGTTATTCGCTTTCATTAATGCTCCGTCTCCTTTAGCCTCCATAATCCTTTAATCTCCTTTAGCCAAAACGTGGGACGTACCGGTATCGTAAAAAGGTTTCATTTCATCTCACAGACTAACAAGTAAGATATATATACGATTTTCTTGTATCTTAAAATTTCTACCGACAAAACTTTGACCCGAAGACAAGCTTCTAATGATGCTCTCTCAGCAAAGTGTAGACGCACGGTGTTGAAAGTTTGTTGGTTTTCTCTCAGAGTAGCCTGTACATACAACTGTAATTCAGTTTTTAAATGTCACTTTTCTAACAGCAAATTTAACAAAGGTTTTATACTTCTTATTACATTATTTTTGTTATGTCATTTCTGGCTATGTTGCTCAATGTTCATTTTTTTCTTTAGTGTCAAAATGAATAAAATAAACTTATGTATGTAACATAATAGGATCAGATGTTGCTATTTTGTAGTCGTGTTAACAGAAAAGATATGATAGAAAAAAATAAATATAAACGAAATATTCTCGTCAACTTCAAGTTAGCTAAACCAGATCCCGTAAAGAACGTTGAGAAAGAAGGTAAAAGAGACGAAAAAGCTCGTCTGTCCTTTGGACTATTTGCCTCCTAACGCACGTACCACATACAAATAACACGAAGCATGTTGATATATGAGACCCAATAAAGTGAGTTTAAGCGGCAGAAACGCCAACGTTACTTTGCTTGGGAATCACCGTTCACCACGCCAACGCCATGGCGGGAGCGTGTACCAAACCCCTCCTGTGTGATGTTGCATCCGAAACACGTCACATTCTTTATCTCCTTTCCTACTTTTTTCCCCGTCTTTTCTCTCTTTTCTTACTTCGCCCATCCATGCTTTAGTGTGTGAAGTGAAAAATTTCCCTTTTCTCCGGAGCAAAGAAGAAGGATTTTTGTAATGGTCGCCTTCTTCCTATAAGCAAAAGTATTGGCATTCTTTTTTTGTTTTCCTTTTTTCTAAGACTTGCTTTTCTTTCCTTTTTCCAGTACAACCGTTTCCATTCTAAAGTTCAATTACGTTTTTATCCCCCGGTTTCTTTTACTCGATTGTCTTCTGTTGTTCCGCATTGACTTGTTGGTTGTAGCTATTTCGTTTCTTTCCGTTCCGTTTTTGTCACTTTACGTACATTTCGAAAGTTTATTCCTGTCTTTGAGAGGAAAATTAGGTTTACGTATAATACAACACACTTTTTCTTTGGAACTCTATGTATTTTTTATGTATGTCTATGTATTTACTTACTTTTCCATCCATTTATCTTTGTTTTTTATTATTGTATTATTACTTACAACAGCAAATATTTGAATCCTATCTCATTTAAATATTTAATGATACATATCTAAAATTGGGATATAAAACACATACATACTTAAATGAAAGCTGAGTATTTGTGGAATAATTTGTAAGAGAAATACGGTACATTAGACTAGGTTAGATTAGAGCAAATGGTTTATGTTTTGTTGCTATTAAGTAAAATTATTTCACAAATTCAAGACTGCCTTCCCCGTTTTCCTGAAGTTTGTTTTCTATTTGTGTGTAAAGAGTAATTTGGATAATTATTTACCTAGGTACAAATATTTATAGCATATAAACTTTGATTTGATTATACTTTATTTATTTACCACTAGTTGATTCGCAAGGAGAGTTTTGTGGTAAATATTTACGAATCTTCTTTCACTCCTTTACGCTGTATATTCCAATCGAAATTCACTGGTGAGAATCCATTTCGACTCAAGTGCTAAATACATTCATTCGTTTCTCTTGTCTGTATAACAGTTTCTTGTTCTTCTGCTGTTCTGTTGAACATAGCATTCCTGGGTTTACTTTCAAAGTTTGTTCTTTTTCTCACTGGTATTGTGGAGTATATGTTACAAGTCTATGTTAGAAACAATGGATAAGTGAAATGTATATTATCATTTTTAAAAAAAAATCCCTTTCATTTGATTTTTATTATTTTTCAGTTCAAAACTAACCTATAATTGCTATTTCAGCAGTGTTGATTTTATTTCCTGTTTAAGACTTACTTTAATTCCTATTTAAACAGTAGCATTTTTGTTACAATTTTATTATGACCAATAAATTGATTAAGAACTTCGAATGAGCATAGCTTAGAAACCAGAAGCTTGCACTGTACACTAAAGCTTTTCACATACTATGTACAACCGATCATCAACGTCTATCAAATGTCCAATTTGATATCGATTGAGTGACTATGATTTTCTTTCTTCTTCTTTTTTTTTTAAGTGACCCAAACTTTGATCGCCCATAACTTGGGAATAGAAAGCCTGCCCAACATGATATTTCACATGATTATATGTATAGCAAGTGAAGGTTTGCCACCATATCAAATTTGATTTCGTTCGGGTCAGTTTGGTGCAAGACTTCTTATTCTCAAATAAAAGACTCATAATTTGAACGCCCATAAACTCGAAAACCACGGAAGTCTGCACAACATGTTATTATACACTCTTATACAGCAGGTCAAGGTCTTTTTTTCTTTTTTATTACCATGCAAGGTTTAATCCAGATCGAGTGAGTTCAGTTGAACTTGTACGATGGGTGATGTTCTTGATTTTTTAAGCACAAATCACACGAAGGACGATTATATTTGTGTAACAAGAAAAACCACTGTGTTTTATGATGTGTTTAGAATGGAAAATAGATGACAATTAAATATAATAATTAATTCATCAATTACTGCAGCTTGGAAATTGAGCTAGTGTCAACCTTGTTAATTAATTATTACATTTAATTGTTATCCCTTTTTCATCGTAAACACATCATAAAATACAGTAGTTTTTCTTGTTACACAAATTATTTTCTTCGTCCTTAATATTATTTTCTTACTTGAAAAATCAAAGAAACTACACATTGTACTTATTCAACTGAATTCTCTCGATTTGGATTAAATCTAGCATTTTATTCAAAGTGACGTAATAAAAGCTCGAGGTAAGCTCTAGTTCTATTCAAAAAAAATCATGCCAATCCGTTCAGCTGTTCAGCTATCATACACCCAGAAACAAGATGATTTTTTATTATAAACGTAAGCAATATACGTAAGCAATTAGAAGTTTACTGACCAAGCTTGTTTGTAACCAAACTGTTTGCACATTGAGCGTTTGTTAACGAAGGCCAGGATTCAGCTCATTACAAAAGTAGTCGGTTTCCAGTATTCAAATATGTTTACTAAAACCTCTGTAATTGCTGCTGTCAAGCTGTATTTTCTGTAAGCTCCTTTTGTTCTTTTTCTTCTTTTAATACATTAAATTTGCAGACATACGCATAACAGATATTGCACAAAAGTACGAGCATGCGGAAATTTACTAACAAAAGGATCAAGGGTAATAAATAGTCACTAACTAAGAAAGAAAAATCTTCACTGTTCGAGTGATCCTGATATAAACAAAATGCAATTGTAGCCCTCCGCCATTCTGTGGACCTGGCAACACTAATCTAAAGTAAAAGACTATCGATTTGGACGAGTCTTTATAATGATATAATACATGAATATTAACATTTCTCGTTAATTTACCTCTTGCTAATGATGTAGAAAGAGATTACTTTTCACCATTTTTTGTGTTTGGACCTTCATATTATTAAGAATACATGAATAGCGTATTTAGCGGTTTATTATGGGTTCTAAACTTGGATCTTTTCTGTGTATACATCCCTTCAATGTTGTATTTCGGTTGTAGTGGCCAAACAAATCCGCACTGAGTGCGTGAATATGTTTTGATTGAGATCACTCTAATAGTGAACACCGTATATTAAAAAAAAGAAGAAGAAGAAGAAGAAGAAGAAGTATATCCGTCATTGAATTAGCAGACATTGCCACCGATATCATAATGTATAATTATACATTTAGTTTTTATTTATTGAAAATACTTTTTTTAAAAAAAAAAAACGTCATATAAGCAGACTATGTTAAGAGTTCTCTAAAAAGAGAAGGGATAGGAAGCAACGTATTCTTCATAATTAACAAAATTACTGTAATTTTTGATGCACGAAATATTTTATAAGATATTTTTCTAGACGTCAACACCTTCAAAACTTAGTATAATCATGTACTTTATCATTAGTGAAACTGAATTTAATTTATATTCCATCGTTGCATATATAAGGGAAAGACATGAGCATCACATTTTTTTTTTTAAAGGATAACAATACTTTATCATAAGGACTCGCGTAAATACCGAAAACTTGTTCCAAACATGCCGCTTACTTAGAAATTTGTAGGTTTATATAAGTATTCATTTTATGATATTTTAATTTTATTTCAGAAGTTTTGGGATAGAGAGTATAGTGGATTTATTAATAATATGACAGGATTACGAGGGTATCAAAGATTTGTGTACGGAAGATCGTTTGCTTAATGAAACTGCATCCAAACGCAGAACGGAAGTCTGATTTTATTGGGGTTAAGAGTTTGGCCGCATGTCGCTTCTCTATGCATGTTTGATATTTGTTCTTGGTTATATGCCATATGCAATATAAAACTTGTAAGGAACGAATGATTCCACATTCGTGAGCTCAGAATCAGACTGGAATTTGATTCTAGTGCCACAGAATGGTCTACAGAGAATCCTCCAAAGTCGCCCTATGACAGAAGGAGCCCATTCATTCTCAGAGAACTGTATTACAGAACTACTTATGGGTTCTGACATAGCCATAATAGTGAACTTAAGCCTGGGTTGGATTAACCAATCTGGAGACTCAGGGCTAGAAAAATTATGTAACCCCTGCTGACTTCACCTAATACATTTCTGTCTTTTTTAGATAGCCAGTTGAGATTTTGATCAGAGTGAAGATTTCTGTCCACTTGGAGGCCTTGGGCTGTAGCTCCCTAAGCCCTTCTTAATTTGGCCCTGACTTAAGCTAAAATTCGTTACGAAGCTGGTTCTGGAGCCGTGATCACTGTGTTATAGGACTCCGAGACTGACTTAGCGTGAGCAGGAAATGGACTGCCACTAAGGATTGAACTCGGGATCTCGTACATCAAAGGCACACATGCTAGAAAATAGACCAGCGAGAAGGGCTACGGAGAATGTCAGTTGATTATAATAACCAAATTTTTTTTTTGTTGCTGTGCTCTGTGTTGGGGAGCCATGGACACTTAACACAATAAGAGCACCGTGAACTCGAAACAAGTGCCCTGAAAACATACTTATATCACCTTAATATTCCATTCCAGAAATTACTTTATAATAATGATGTTACGCCCTATAGAACTAATTAACGTAGAGGCGAAAAGATGGGAACGCAATGGTCTAGTCATGCGATTATCAATTTTGACGAGCGTAGCGCCCCTTTGTGTAAATATGGTTGTCCTGAGTGTCCCCATCATGTGAACCCAATCTATCCTCCATGCACAAGACTGAAAGTAAGACTTGGACAAAACAGTCTAAGAACCAGAGAAAGCTTCAATTCTTATAATCAACCTTGGAGAATAATTAAGTAGCCCTATTTTTTATTATTTTTTCAGCACATGATTACTTTCCTCACTTTCAAAAGCAGAAGCCTTTCTTTGATTGTCATTTTTAAAGGAATCTAAAAAGCATATTATAATCGACCTAATAATCTATTATTATTATTATTTCTTAAAAATGTCTTAAGCCTTTGATAATTTGTGAAATGTATAATGGCTTTCAACCAATAAGAAAAATCTGTAATTGGTCATGAAATCTCAAACGCGCTCTAAATACTCTATCATTCCACATACGCCCCTTTTAGATTTCCAAACTATGCTATGTATAAGTGTTGGAAGTCTTGTAGAGCGGCTTCGTCCGTCCGTCTGTCTGTCGACACACGAGGAATAGTTTACTCTTGATGGTAAGATTCTTTTCAGATGAATTTCTAAAAAAAAAAAAAAAAAAAAAAAAAAAGGACAGGTCATTTTGCTGATAATTAAATTTTTCATTATTATTCCTATAACATTGGATGAATCACTACCATGAGAATATAAAAGTAAGAATAGGATAAGTCATTTATTTTGGAAAAATCTAAAAGGGGTAGTTTACTTTTCGGAGTGAGTTTCTCTTGGATAAAGTTTTCCCAAAACAATTTATAATTTTGTTCATATTTCATAAAAAAATGTTTCATTAATAAGTGCATTAAAATATGATTTACTTCAAGGAATTGGTGTTCAAGGGTACTGCGCCGGCCGCATATTTTATTTGCTTCTGCATTCCTGTGATATTCAAGATGTAATATTGTTATAATACCGCAGGATTACAATATATGCGATGTGTCAGTGTTTAATCCAGACATGTTAGGGATGGATATCCGCCCCCCCCCCCAAAGTTACAGAGCTTCCAGCCAAACTTTGAGAATGTAGCAGGACGCTAGATTCTCATTTCCTCTCGAAATCGAGAAGACTCGATAAAACATTGTCAGGGTTTCAATGTTTCATGAATCTTAATGCATTTCAGTAGCTTTTTTTCAAGTTTAACTTTCTGCTTCATGGTAAGGCTATGCGATATATATAGTTGAACGTGGAATTCAAACTACATCAGAAGTTGAACCCTGGTCCTTCCTACCAAAAGTGTGTACTAACCATGTAGTCACGAGGAAACTCCCTAAGGCAGATATTATCTGCTTTGTTCAAGCAAGAGCTATATATATTTTTTTACGGTGAAGCTAAAACTACAACTTATTCGGTAATACTGTGAAGCGACATTATTTACTTTATTGCATTCAATTTGAAAATAACGATATTTTCAAAGAAATGGTATTGTTGGTTTTACGAACATAATTCTAATCATTTAAGCTTATATTTGTACTAATGATTTGAGAAGCATGGAGTGATACTACCTTACTCGAAATTTCTACAACCATGAAGTAAGTGTAAATTGTTGTGCCATAATTGTGAAAAGAAATAATAATAATTAATTCAACTTGCAATGAAATATGATATTTTATGTTCTTTTGTCTATTATTATTAATTGATTTCCTATTTTAAAAATGCGTGACATCTGTTCTATTTATTTGAAACGTACAGCATATTTCATACAATTTTTTCTTTATGTAATCAGTGCAAACAGGAGAATTTCAGGAAAAGAATATTTGTAATGGCTTTTTAATTAATGAAGACTATACTTACAATTTACAATATTGGCAGTCAAAATAATTATAGAAGAAACAAAGCAATATTTTGCGGGAAGATTCGTCTACCAAAGAGTAATTCGAAAAAAAATCAAAAGTCATGACTTAAGAAAAATGGAAAAGAATAGAGGATGCCGGTCACCGCACTAAACTTTTTGCTCCATTTCCTTGAACTAAATCATATTATGCTATAGTTATTAGTGTATTTTGTTTCCACTAAAATACGATGAAAACTGTAAGGCAGTTTCGGGAAAGCTTTGCTCAAAGAAAACTTGCCCAAAATGTAAACTATTCGTTGTATAATAATCTTTTCAGAGCTTATTAATAACTTGCGATTATTAATGAAATTTCAGTTTCTAAAATGCCAACAAAATCGCGTGAAAGTGTGAAAAAAACGCACCTCCACAAGTAAATTATTCCGTTTGGATAGTTTTGTACTAAGTATTTTACACATCAACATAAATATATTAATGAAATGTGTACTTATAAAATATGGATGAGCAAAATCACTTGTGTCAGTTTCAAGAAAATTGTCCGAAAAAAAAACACAAACCCCCAAAACAAACTATTCCTCATAGACTTTGCAGTCCACTCCACATGAATTTTGATATACTGTCAGGTTATTAATGAATGGAATATTTATGAAATATGAACGAAACCGCCGGAGTCGATGTCGAGAAAATTGTCCGAAGAGAATCCATACCGAAAAATGAATTCTTTCTCATAGAATTTTTCAGAACAAATGAGCTTTGTCTCACTGTAAGGTTATTAATGAAATATGAACAAAATATGATAGAATGGTTCGAAAACAACTCACCCTAATGAATAAACCACCCCTCGTAGATATTCTTCAGACAAATGACTCATACCATAGTGTGAGGTTGTCTATGAAATTATATGTGAAATATGTATAAAGAAAATCGTTAAATTGCTCTAAACAGTTTTATTATTTGTATGTCTATTGAAAACTATGTAATTAGATGTTATACTTATCTAAATCCTTTTTTGAATTAAAGTTGTTTGAAAAAAGTCAAATTTTCAAACTCTTATAACTTTGATTCAACTTGTTCGAAATAGGTCATTTGATGGCCTTAGTATAGGACTCTAAGGTATAGAACCCTCCAAAATGAGGTTGTTCTTTTATGTTTGTGATATTGTAGTATCGTTAGTTTGCAACACTGGTTAATAAGTGTGATGTTTTATGTCTTTAACATGTAGATCTGAAATATATAATCTGACGTAGTGTCATTTAATTAAAAAACTTTGTTTTGGGTTATTAACCTGACTGTATGACTGTATTGCGTAGTATGTCGAACAATGTTCTTCTAATCGATATTTGCATGATAAGAAATTTCTGCGTTTTTAGTCTATTAGCTCAAAAGTTACAAGGACATATCAAAATAAATGATCACCTTATATATATATATATATATATATATATATATATATATATATATATATATATACAAGGTGTACAACTTTGCTTCCGCCGTTTTCCGATAGGTGGCTACAACGGTAAGTAGCGGTCGAAATAAACAGATCGCAGACGTCAGGCAGTTAGCTTGGACCTCTGTCAACATAACCCCATTCAAGCATTAATCGATTTGTGTGTGCATCGTAAAGTTGTTCTCGATTGAAAATGTCAGGTTACGAGCCAAATTCTCGTCATTTGCGGGAGGTTCTATTTTTTTGTTTTAATTTGAAGAAAATTGCGGCTGAGTCTCAACGAATGCTCTGAAGTACTTATGGTGAGGACGCTATTAGTGAGGAAACGGTGACTTTAACGTCGAAGACCGGCATAGTGGTGGAAGACAGAAAGTTTTCGAAAATGCAGAATTGGAGACATTGCTGAGTGAATACTTGCGTCAAATTCAAGAAGAATTGGCACGGTCATTGGGAGTGACACAGCAAGCCATTTTAAAACGGCTCAAAGCCATGGGTATGTTTCAGAAAGAAGGAACTTGGGTCCCGGATGAGTTGAAACCAAGAGACGTTGAACGGCGTTTCTGTGTTTGTGAACAGTTGCTTCAGAGGCAAAAACGGAAAGGATTTCTGCATCGCATTGTGACCGGGAACGAAAAATGGGTTTATTACGATAACCCTAAACGCAAAACAATCATGGGGATATCCCGGCCATGCTTCCATTTCGACGGCCAAACCGAATATTCATGGCTCCAAGATCATGCTCTGCATTTGGTGGGACTAGCTCGGCGTCGTGTACTATGAGCTGTTAAAACCAAGTGAAACAATCACAGGTGATCGTTATCAAACGCAATTAATGCGTTTGAGCCGAGCATTAAAGGACAAACGACCGCAATACAACGAGAGGCACGACAAAGTGATTGTGCAGCACGACAACGCTTGAACCCACGTTGCAAAAGTGGTCAAAACGTACTTGGAAACGTTAAGATGGGAAGTCTTACCCCACCCGCCGTACTCTCCAGACATCATTCCCTCTGATTATCACCTGTTTCGATCAATGACGTATGACCTGGCTGACCAACACTTCCGATCTTACGAAGAAGTCAAAAAGTGGATCGATTCGTGGATCGCCTCCAAAGATGAAACAATTTTTCGACGCGGCATTCGTACGCTGCCCGAAAGATGGGAGAAAGTAGTGGCCAGCGATGAACAATACTTTGAATAATGCCTGGGTAAGCAATTTGTTTCATTCAAGCGTCATATTTTGGGGCATCAACGGCGGAAGCAAAGTTTTACACCTTATATATATATATGAGTATATGAGTATATGAGTATATGATTCACATTGAGTTGCATTAAATAACATGTTTCAGAGTGAACTCTCATGTGTTGATATCGAGAAAAACGATTTTTTATGGCATTAAAATGTATGTCGTTCGTTGCTAATATGTTGATTTGATACTTTTTTTTTAAAATTCTGATCAAATACATTATTTACTTAAGTAGTTAGTTAGTTTACCAGTTTCTCGCACACAGAGAGAATATCAAAAATATTTAAACCTCCTTTCCCTCTCTTTTGATATGCATTTCATTAAATATCTGTGGTGATAATGTCCCGTTAAGATACTCTATTTTGGGGATAAATTTTCTTTCCCTCTCTTCTTTTAACATACGCCCTTTGATCAAAGTGACTCGATAATATCCCAGCTTGAGTTATGTGTATATTTCGAAATTCAATTCAAACGGTTAAGACAATTTGTTTTTCTGTGATGTGATCTCACAAACAGCAGATCGTATCGATTTCAATGTGGCGAAAGAAATTGCAGCTTATCCCTTACAATATACAACCTGCAGCACAGCAGAGTAGTTTGAGTTGCTTACTTCACAAATACTGTGATTCACTGCATATATATATATATATATATATATATATATATATATATATATATATATAGTGTATAAATTTTAAGACTCCCAGCCCCTCCCAAAAATCGACTTCATACATGTTTAGGCCTAGTGAAGTTATGTCTGTGCACACAATTAGGTGGTTTTAGTTAACTCTTTTTATGCGATAGACGCACACACTTACACACGCTAACGGACACATTATTTTATGTGTATCTATTGTTCTTCTGTTTCTTCTGATACTAACTCATATATTCCTACAGTTACACACATATTCGTAATTCATGACGCAAATACTCCTAATATAGTTTAACGCACACTTCTAACAGTGACGTATACAATTCTAATAGTGACCCACGTACTACTTTAATAATGAATCAAATAATGTCAAAATCTCTGAAGTATCATATCTTCTGAAAGTATCATATCTTTGCAGTTCCGTATTTACGCAGGAAGGATTTACAAAATTTTGAGAATGACATGAGATAGCATGAAGTATAGTCACGCGCATGAGTAAGCTCACTACATTTATTCAATTAGCAATATTTATATTATTTTTACAGATCTCTCTTATATGAGGGCTACTGGAAAAGTTTCTGGAAACTACTATTTACAGTGGCGCTAGTATATAGATTATATAAAATTCGGAAGAATGTACCCTTCTATGTTTAAATCATATTTCATTGTTTGTTTTGGTTTGTTCGTTTATTTTTCAAAACAGTTTGAAGAAGTACCTTAGAAAACGCTGTTCGGAATACGTCAGCAGTTGCTTCAGATAGCAGAACTCTCTCACCATGCATCTTATTTTTCATATGTGGAAATAAAAAGGACTCGTTAGGTATTGAATCAGGTGGGTACGGACAATGAGTCATTAATGCATTTATAGTGGGAAGAAACAATAGTTTGGTGTGCTGCCTACCACTCAGCATTTAAAGTCTTCCAATCTTCTAAAACTAAGGTTACCACATATCCGATTTAATCGAGGAAACAAGCAATCATTTGTTTGACAGCACGTCTCGAACGAACACCTTTTCTTGGTTTTGGATCAGTTTGAAACACCCAAACAGTGGATTGTTGTTTAGCGTCGTGTTCCTATGAAAACAACAAAAAATCATCCTTCGTACCGATGTCACCTCAGCTGTATGAATTGAACATTTCTTTACACCAATTAATACAAGCCTGTTCTTGAGCTTAGGTCAAGTTGTGTATGTGATTCAATACCTTCAATGTTTTCGTTATGTTTAGGTGGCCACGAAAAATTGTATGTATTGCTTTCTTGTAAATGTAGAGGGATGCCTGAATCTTATGGTATGACACATAGCTATCTCTTTCAAGTTCACGCACAGCGTCAACATTAGTGGCAACTCCCCGAAAGTCAAATGAAATCGTTTGATGCATTGTTTTTTTTTCACAATGCTAGCATGCTGAAGGCATGCTAGCCCCTTACAAGGGTTACGCCCTTTTCTCGGGAAGAGAAGGAATATTAATATGGAAAGTAGGCAGCAGGGATGGTCTAAGTGATTTAATAATTTGTATTAACTTTATTGATCATAAATTAAAGAGTATTAAAGTACCATAGCAGACATTATGGCCTTTAGCCATAATCATTAGGATGGGTAATGAGATGGAGATGAGAGTGAGGTGCACTAAACGCCACAACACAGTAAGGGGAAGAGTTAGTTAGACGAATGCATGTTATCTTCCGATCCTGGGGCTGCTCAGGATCATGATGAGAGACACAATGAGCCCTGTTAGAAGAGATGGATTACTGTGCGTATGATGGAAAGATGTAGTGCGAATCTGAATGAATGGCAAAGGCAGCTGCGATGTCTTGATCTGGATGATTTGGTGAGAGTGAATAACGGTATAAAGTAAAGAGGAGGGAGAGTGGCGGGTGGCGAACAGGATGTTGTGGAGCATAATCGATATCACTGTGTAGGATATCAAGGAAAAGGGGAGGCTTCTGAGCCAGTCTATTGGTGATGTAGGAAAGTCGAAGTTTTTCAATGTGGTACAGGATATGAGGAAAGAGGATGCGATCATACAAATCTTGTGTAGGGCTGGGTAGCTTTATACGATATGCAATACGCAGGGCGTGTCGTTCTAGGATCTTGAGCTTGTTGTAAAAGGTTGAATGTGCAGCGACCCAAGCTGTGAACCCATAGGTCAGGACGGGTCGTAGGAACCGTCTTTTAGGGTAAAAAAAAACTATTGCTTGAGTCTTCTCAGAATTTAGGCGTAATCGCCATTTCGAGCACCAACTAACAAATATATCGATGGCAGATTGGAGTGCTGTGTTCAATTGATGGATCGTTTTGCCGAGAGCAAGAAAGGCTGTGTCGTCTGCAAACTGGAAGAGATGTACATTTGAAGAAAGTGGAGGAAGATCGGCAACAAAGAGCAGATACAAAAGTGGAGATAATGCTGAGCCCTGTGGAACTCCGGAATGAATAAAGACAGGGTGTGATAAGGAGTTGTTTACAGATATGTATGTTATGCGACATGATAGAAAGTTGAAAATGAATCGGATGTAGCACATTGGTAGTTTACAGGACAGAAGCTTAAAGAAAAGCGCAAGATGCCATACCTTATCGAAAGCTTTCTCAAGGTCGAATAGAAGTAAATATGATGGCTGTGAGCGATTAAAGTGATTCGTAATGAGATTGGTAAGGCGTAAGAGCTGGTCATGAACACCAATGCGAGGACGGAAACCTGCCTGATGGAGTGGAATGATGCGATGACGAGAGAAATGTGGATGAAGTCTATTAACAAGAATGCGTTCGAGAATTTTGCAGAAAACAGTGGTTAATTGGATTGGACGGTAAGATGATACTGAGGTAGCTGGCTTGTTAGGTTTTAGAAACATTAAGGTCTTGGAGGTTTTCCAATTGACGGGAATAATACCGGTACGTAAAATGAAAGTGAAAATATGCGCTAACAGGAGCAGTAAACAGAAAGGACTCTCTTTAATGTGACGGTAAGTGATAAGGTCCATGCCTGGAGCAGTGTTACGTTTGCGAACTGTGACTTCACGAATTTCTAGAACTGTGATAGGTGTGGTAAGTTCGTGATGAGCTTGAAAGGTATGCTCTGTAGTGGGTTGAAGATGACGAGAATCAACATTAAACGTATATGCAGGATGGCGTCGTTCAGATCTTTCAGGAGGAAATGGCGTGAAGATGGTTTGGAGGTGATTCGCAAAGGCATCAGCTTTGGCACTATCTGAGGTGAGCGGATGATCACCGTCAAAAAGAGGATAAGGTGTTCGAGTGAGTTTGCCAGTCAATGCGTTAAATCTCTTCCAGTATTTGGTAGGATGTGAAGTTGCGTCCAGTGTATTGCACGTTTTGATCCAGTTTCGAAGTTTATAAGCTATAACGTAGTTACGAACCGTACGTTGGAGTTGTCGGTGATGGCGTAGAGCCTCTTCGTTTTGGGTACGTACGTAATCTCGGTAAAATTGTCGAGAACGTCTGATCATGTGAAGGTATTGAGGTGGTAATCGAGGACGCCATGGATGTACTTGTGAGGTAGGTATATTCTCGACAGATGCTGTATGGATAGAAGAGGTGATAGTATCCAGCGCCGAGTATAGTTCATCCTCACTATTTGGTGGCTCGAGATGTTCAAGCTTAGAAGTGAGATGAAGTCTGTAGTTATCCCAATTAGCTTTGTCAAATCTAGGGACCTCCCTCGGTGGAATGTTTACAGAACAGTGGTGGCGAAAAGAACGTTTGATAGATAACTTGACTGGAAGGTGGTCGCTGCCAAGAGGGTCTAAGACTTCGATATGGCATTTGCCGGCAAGGATAGTTGAGGTGATGACAACATCCGGTGTGGTATCTGAGATAGGGCGTGTTCATTTTGGAAGTTTATGCAGAATGCAAGGTATGCGTGTTGTAACAAAGTCCTGGAATTGAGCCTTCTGGTAAGCAGGTCTACTATGAATGTTAATATCGGCCATGATAATGAAGTGGCGGAAATTGTTTGCGATATACTGAAGAAAGGAGTATGGTATTGCATGGCCGGGGCGAACGTAGATGGTCGCCAAGGTGATGTATAAAGCCTTGAAATAGACGGTTGTGATAAGATATTCTGGAAGGTTGGAAATAGGAGCTTGGAAAGTACGATAAGGTAACTGAGAAGCAAATCCAATGAGCACGCCGCCATTGGCGAGGAGGGATGGTGTTCGGTTGTCGGCTCGAAAGATCTGGTATCCTGAAAACTTACAAGACATGCGAGGTGTGAGATGCGTTTCGTTTAGTAGAAACGCTGATGCATGTTCTTCCAGAAGAAGTTGTTCGAAGAGAGATTTATGTTGATTGAAGGAACTGATGTTGAGAAAGATAATAACGATATCCATAAAGAAATTCATAATCTCAAACAGATGTTTCCAAGCGGGTGGTGTGAAAGTGAACTCGTTGGCCTGTATAGGTGGCATTGAAGGTAACGTGGAATATGCAGCGGGCAGCATACTGTACTTGTTGTAGTACATGCGGCCGTAGAAAAGGATGCACGTTTTGTAGCGTTAATGTGATGAACTGAAGAAGTTGAGATACTGTAACAGGCTGAGAATCAGGTGGTACATAGGAGGAAGGATTGGGGTCGGTTGTTAGTTCACTTTGAGTGCGAAGTGGTGCCACTAAGTGAGGTTTATCTGGTGAAGGTGCGGGTCGAGCTTGACACTTAAAGCTGTAAGTCGGGTGTTGTTCAGGACAAGCTGAGCACTGCGGTGGGCGCTGCAGGTTCGGACAGGTACGTGTGGAATGGAGTCCAGCACAGTATCCGCATTTCAAGTTATTCCTGCAGTTGGCGCTGGTGTGCGTGTTATATTCTTGACAACGCTCGCAACGGATTGGTACTGGTCGTGCAGTGCGTGAGGGCTCGACACGATGCCGTTTGCGATATATATAGGCTCCGTTATCAAGAAGCTGGTTGATGGTGTCCTGCGATTGAGATAACACTCGGACCATGTAAGTGGGACCTCGGTCGTTTCTAATGCGGATGCATTTGGAAACTTTGTGCCCTTCTTCTGTGAGTTCTTGTAAAATCTCATCATCCGTAAGGTCAGGAGTTACACCTCGTATGAACACGGAAAAAGCAGGCGTGCGAGGTGGTGGAGGCGGCTGTTTGATTCTCCGGTCAGTCAATTTGGAGAGTTGTGCATTCTTGCCAAAAATTTCATAACTGAACTTGTTACGAATAGTGGTAGCTAGATGCTGATCAGGAGATTTGATGATCATTCCATTTCTGGTTGCAATAATTTGAGATATCTGAGCTCGCGATGGGAACTCCGTGTCGTCGATCCTAAGTCGCTCACTATCGGAGTCTGAGATGCTATC
This sequence comes from Thermobia domestica, assembly GCF_964235325.1. NCBI lineage: Eukaryota > Metazoa > Arthropoda > Insecta > Zygentoma > Lepismatidae > Thermobia > Thermobia domestica. Next base: position 142,909,091 of record NC_137458.1, read on the forward strand.
TCGGCGATGACGTTTCGGAGACGGTGTGTGATGGTGACCTATAACTGGAGATCGTGATCTTTCCGGGCTATTGTCGGTACGGTGTGAATCTCGGTGCCTACGTCTGATATCCGAATCTACAGAGGAGACGGTAGGACCAGCTATTACCGTAGGAAGTCCGACATGTTGTCCTCCAGTCGCCATATCGGGTCAACCAGTTATGGGCTCCAGGCCCACTGGTAGAAATGAGAGATGAACAGCAATGAGAAGTGAGATGAGAAAATACGATGAGTGTAATGAGTTTCAAAAGACAAGGAACCCTTCGAAAGCGATAACTTTCGTCTATCCTGTAAGTGCCGTATATGTGTTATGCTCTCAGGTACGTATTTCAATACCTGGTCCTCGCTGACACACTAACAAACACAAGACAGGCTAGGTTTCTTGATGAGGTAAGTGTGATGCATTGTGTCGGTGTTGAACTATATTTCAGATAAAAAGAAATGTGTCCACAAGAAATTCCATTTTTCACACTAAACTACTTCTTCAAATTGATGTGAAAAATAAAGGAATCGGCTTATAGAAACAATTAAATATTATTATCTATTCTTTCGAATTTTCCAGTAGCGGAACACCGGTGCTACTGTAAATAGTAGTTTGGAGAAACTTTTCTAGCAGTCCTCGTAAATAACCTCGTGTTTAGGTATGACAATACAAAATCCCAGAAGCATCATTGTAAGAAAAAAATATGAAATCTTTAAGTTTTTACGTCTCACGGTTATGCGGCTATGCTAAAGGAGACTGTGATGATGAGAAATAAACGAAATGATAGAATGAGTGGGAGGAAATGGGAGAACCCCGAGAAAACCCACGCACACGATGTTGACCACCACAAAACTCACTTGGTGCGAGCTGGAATCGAACCTAGGACCCCATGAACCAGAGGTGACCACTGACTGTAAGAAAACGTGACTGCCTTTTATAACTAGGATAATCTTGTATTGTGATCACTCAGTGGTAGAGTTGAAATATGCGGACATAAGAATATTGAGTTCTTTAGCATCATTTTATGTATATTTTATCCCTTGGATAACGATATGTAATAATGCATGATTGCAGCAAGATAATAAGGCATCCACTGAAACAAGTAAATAACTACGTATATCATTTGCAGTAAAATTTGAGAATGCGTGACTTTTTTCCTTGCTTATATGATAGAACATTTAGTGATATGAGAAGTGGTAAATAATCTTACGCGTTTAATAAATAAAAACACTGAAGTAGTTTTTTGAGTGGCGGTAAGGAGCTTTCTGAAAAGCATGGGATTTCTTTCTTAAGTGCTTTATGGCACAGGTTGTTGCAGGGGCAGCCTTCAATATGATTATCAGGTGCACTTTTTAATGTGAAAGTAGAAAGCAAGCACGCAAATACACCAAGAAAGTTGTTACTGCTTGCATGATAAACATTGATAAACTCAAACAAACAAGATAAGACATGTGTCCAGTTTTCCGCTTTCCACTTTAGAGTCTTGATTTCAGTGTTTGAGGTAAGTAATGTTTAGCAAATATTATCACTCTTATTAAGTTGTAGCACGAGTAGACCTGGACATAGCTAGTATCGATTGAGCGTGTCCGTTTAAGATGGACCATAAACATTTTTCATTTTGCAAGGTGGACCATCTATCTTGAAACAAACTCATAATTAACAGATTTTAAGAACGCTGAAAAATTTGCACCATGCAAATATTGGCAGAGGAACATTGACAGATTCTGCAATACTACCAGATTAAGAATGTTGTCAGCGTAACATAAAGTTATGTGTCTTTTTTTTTCTTTGGTAAAAAATTACACTACATCAGATTATTACAAATTTCCAAGATACATGTCAAATCTAAACAAGCAATAGCACACTTATTGTTCCGTGTTGCAAACTAAGAACACCGCACAATAACAAACATCCGCATTTTGGAGATCCTACATTAATAATAAAACAACTTACACTGACAGGGCAATTGTATATTTAAAAGACCTTAGTATCAAATACTACTTTCATTATGTGAGGTATTTGAAATAATTAGAAACAAAGTTATGAACAATAGAAAATTCGACTTTTTTCAAAATGATTCATTTAGAAAATGTAGCAAGATACGTAGATGGCTTTTAATAAACTTAAGTACCAAATTCATAGCATGTTAATATCTAAAACCGTTCTGGAGATACGAAAAGCACGGGTAGAGATTGCTATACTGCTTAAAACTGCGTATTCTTGAGAATTTTTTTAAAAAAATCTTACTTTCTTTTGTTTCTTTGAGGCTACAGAAACAGTTTTTGGTGGTTGTAATTACAAGTTTTCACAACCGCATGGTTTATGCTATGAAGCGAACTTTAACAATACTTCTCGTATCTCCGGAGTGGTTTGAGATCCAATTGTTATAAACGACACTACAATGTTTACACCTTTTGGAAATAGTCTACGTGATTGTGTATTTGGTATTCAAACACATTTTCGTGTCAAATTTCCAATCCCTTATAACGTTGTTCCTATTTATTCGAAATATTCCAACGGTACTTTGTACTCATTATGAAGTCAGGTTTATCTCGAGTCCATGAAGAATTATAAAATCAAGTTAGTTTTGTTTTAAACTATGCTAATTTGATATTGAAACCGGAAGTACAAGAGTGAAAGTTTTAGTTTTCCTAAGAAAAACAAGTCAAAGTCTAATGTAGCCTATTTGTCCATTGTAAATTACTCTTATAAGGGGATGTATTATCAGCTCTGACAAACTTTACAGACAGCTTTTTGGGACAAATTCCTGATAAGTATTTCTTGCAGCTGTGAACAAAGTCTATAATAAGCACCGTTTATTGCGTTACTTTGTTATAAATAATCAAAATTACCTCATCCTGATTTCGGAAAATACTAGCAATAACTTTTGAGCCGGCCTTTTGCGTCCGAAACTTCTTTGTCCTCGATGAGACACTGTGATGCCGTTCTTTTGAGTGTTCTTTTTGTTACTTGCTCAGATCCATATTTCATCCTCCGTGATCAATGCATGGTAAGCAATTGTGTCACTTTAAACAGTTGTTGACGCATTCCAATGTCTGAGGTACTTCTTTAAACTGCTGTGAAAAATAAGTGAAGAGGTTTAAACAGACATTTAAAGAAAATTTAAATATTAAATGTCTATTTTTCCGAAATTTTGAAATGTCGGAACAGTAGCACCACTGAAAGTAGAAGTTCGTAGAAACTTTTCAAGCAGCCCTCGTACGAATACTAATAAGGCGCCAAATAAAATCAATGAAAAATAGTGACAATGGTTATATTTCCTTACATTGAAACTTACAATAATAATTATTATTATTTTAATAACAGGAAATAGTTACATTTGCTATTTAAATGCATGTTACTTTGACCATCAAATTGGAAATCAAACAGTTTGTTCAAAATGAGGAAATTCACATCAGAGACAGATGTGAATTTTCTTGTTATATCTATTGTATTTCTTCCTCAATTAACTTCACTGGCTTTTCTTTTGTAATCTACTACTTTCTTCAAAGCTATTCCCATGTTATATACCAATATATTCTTTGTATTCAGACAGAAGTTAATTTTCTTTCTTTGAAATTAAATATTGGAAAGTTAAATTAAAAAAGGGACATTTTAAAAAAGAAACATCCATTATGTATATATATATGTAGGCGCTATATGTATCTTGAAGTTAATTGGGTACATGTATATGGAATTTCTTATCGTATCTCATTATTTTAACTTTTCCTCTCACTTCTCATTTTCTACTCGGCTTTTTCTTTCTCGATAAAGGTAGTTAAACACGTAGAAAATACTTTCAGATAAAACAAATAGTGTATACACATATAATATACCTTCGCTTTCAAAAAACTGTATGTCTTTTAACTTTACTCTTTTTTCTTAGCTTTTGTATTTTTTTTCAATGCTCTTTCAGATATTTACTGTCAGTTGGAAAGGGCTTGAAATAATATTTGCCTTTTCTTTAAAAGAACAACTAGAACTCCCTTAATTAATTTAATTTAACGTCAAGCTTTATAATGTATATTGATTTTCCCTTGAATAACCTTAGTCCTCGTGTATACTGGATTTTTTTTTAGAAGAACGATGACTATGCACGTTCTCATTTTTAATGCTGTACAATATTTTAAGTAGAAGAGAGAGAGAGAGAGAGAGAGAGAGAGAGAGAGAGAGAGAGAGAGAGAGAGAGAGAAGTGTTCCAAACGTGTAATTAACTTTATAGGAAGACCAACTAAAAAAAAAAAGACATCAGGGACCGATATTATTTCATTGATTACAGGAGAACAAGTGACGAAAGTCATTAGGGACCGATATTATTTCATTGATTATAGGTAAACAACTAAAAAACTCATTAGAGACCGATATTTCATTGATTATAGGTAAACAACTAAAAAAGTCGATAGAGACTGATATTATTTTATTGGTTGTAGGAGAACAACTAAAAAATTCATTAGGGACCGATGTTATTTCATTGATTATACGTAAACAACTAAAAAAGTCAATAGAGACCGATATTATTTTATTGGTATTAGGAGAACAACTAAAAAATTCATTAGGGACCGATTTTATTTCATTGATTATAGGAGAACAAGTAAACAAGGCATTAGGCACCGACATTGTTTCATTTATTACGGGAGAACAAGTAAGAAAGTCGTTAGGGACCGATATTTCATTGATTATAGGTAAACAACTAAAGAAGTCAATAGAGACCGATATTATTTTATTAGTTGTAGGAGAACAACTAAAAAATTCATTAGGGACCGATGTTATTTCATTGATTATAGGAGAACAAGTAAACAAGGCATTAGGCACCGATATTGTTTCATTGGTTATAGTAGAACAGCTAGAAAAATATCATTAGAGACCGATATTATTTCATTGATTATAGGATTGCAAATAAACAAAAGTCATTAGGGCCCGATATTATTTCATTGGTAATAGATGAACAACTAAACAAAGTCATTAGGGACCGATATTATTTCATTGGCTAAGAAAATGAATGTTAATATTATAACGACCAAATATTCTTCTCTCCGCTCTTCTAGCAGTTGTTGCTGTGATGTAGCCGGGCGTTTTTGGGCGTAGACAGGCGATCATGAGGCGACATTGATTCTGAGTTTGAGTAGCATAATCATTTTTAACTATTGTCGAAGATACTGTGTTTGTGTCCCCTGTCGAATCCAGTAGTCACGAAATGTGTACAGGCAGAGAACATAAGAGTAATATCTTTGATCCACGAAGTCCCAAGTACAATTCCTGGTCGGTTGAAGGTATTATAGTGGTTCCAATCTCATTTTCAACTGCAGATTTGCGTCTCATATATCCTCGGTGGTGAAAGAAATGTTAAACTTCAATTAATAAAATTAAAAAACACTAATAGTCTGTCTTTATTTCACGTGAATACGGTCAGAAGATTATGCTCAAACAGGGGTGTCCGAAGTTTAGTTTCAAGACGCAAGTTACGCCCACGAAAATATTTAGGAGACAAAATCATACATTGAGAAAAGTATAATAAAACTGGTAAATCGTAAATTTATGGGAGCGGGGGAGAAAGACAAATTTGGGAGAGAAAAAACAGTAAATTATGGAGAAAGAGAATGTACAATTGAGGGACATAATGGTAAATATGGGAGTTGCACTCAAGCTCTTGGAGATGAGAAGCACCCTTGTATTCAAACAGATGAAGAGAAGGTTGCGAAACGACCGTTTAGATTTACTATACACTATGTGAAATGACCTTTCTTCACATGGAAAGAATAATGTTTATGAAAAATGTTCGGAAAATAAATTTGAAGCCCCTTCATGCTTCTTGAGGTATGTATTTCGATTAAAACGAAATGGTAATATAACAGACCCAACCAAGTTTTAACAATGTTCAAAACTTCATTTCAAACTGATTCAAGATATGACAAATGCTGTAATGTAGGCTACATGTTCTTGTCAATGTAGGCTACACGTGGTTACTATACGTCCAATTTGTTGTTCTTGGTTCAATTTCAGGTTGGATCTCATTCTACTATTATCTTTTAAAGTATTTACGACAAAAAATATAATCATATAAAATTACACTTTCCCGATAGACTCCACTGCAGTGATAATATGTTAATAAAAGTAAGAATAAACAAATCACTCATATCTATTATTTTCAGGTTACTGATGATCCCTGGTTAGATCTCTGGCTACGCAAATTTGTGATGTTTATTGGTGTTCTTCTATTTTGTCCCATATTCTCATTTAACCAACTATTTCATATTTATTTCCGTTAATTATTATCGGTCCATCTCTATTAGCCGAAAAGGGCATATAGGTCTACGTGAGACGTAAAACTAGAATTTATTTTAATTTATTTCTAATAAATTCAGTGCCGAATTCATGCCATTCGTTTGGCATAAATTTGTTTCGTTGAATTTATTTAAATTTAGACAGATACAACACATTCTTGAGTAAAAATAACAAGGTAATTGTAAGAGTGAAGCGATTGATATTTCAAAGAATGCTAAACATACTTTCAGGTCTCTATTTGAAAACAATTAATAACGTACTCTCTCATAAAGGAAGATGTGTTTTTTTGTTTGGCTGATTTTTTTCCCTACTGGGTAGAAAAGAAAAGAACGAACGAAGGGACAAATAGAAAAAAATGAAAGACAGATGAGAATCTAATTTTAAGGTGAGGAGCTTGCGCATTAGCCACCTGTCATGGTTGAGTTGTGAGTTCCCACTCAGGTGAAAAGCTTTATCGTGTCGCCGAGTTAGCGAACATCCAGTTTCCCCTCCTAGCCGAGGGCCATGTTGAAGTTCCACCTCATTGTGCATGGCACGATGTTTGGCTAATGAATCAAATCACCCAGCGCTCCAATTAACTTGTGTTTTATTTCACAGAATTTAAGCCAGGGAAAATGCATTCCCTACAGGCAGCTACAATCGTTTTGTGGTTTACCTGTGTTTTAATCTCGGATCCTATATGTCTTTTAATATTACATATCTACGGGGCATAAAAGCTGATTTGCGGAAAGTAAACAATTCATGTACGTTTTAAAATCTAGCAAATGTGATATTACTGTAAAGTAAGCAACGTAAAAACACATGGGGTATGGTCAAGTTTCTCACTTTTTTTCTAAATAAAAAAAATGTTGTTTGAGAAGTGAAGTGAAAAAAGTGAAGTATAATTCTTATTTTAAGCGTTAAGGAAGACTAAACTACTAAACCAGATTGTAATAAACTACTTAAGCACCTTGCCACAGTGCATGATGTAACTTTCTAAAAAGTCTGTATAAAAAACACATTTACTATTTTTTTTTTTAAAAAAAGCATTGTTTTTAAAGTTATTCAATTGATCCGATATGCGACATCCCCTTCCTGGGTATGACTTTTTCTAACACAGATAAAAGTTACATGCTTCAACTATGGTTGTCTGCTTAATCTTACATCGTTAGTGATTAGACAATACTTTCTATTTCATTGCATATAAAACTTTTGTTTCGTTTTTAGTAAGTGTTGTTGGGCTATCAGTTAGGAAGAGATATTGTCTTCCGACGTTTCGAATGCAGACATTGCGTTCATCTGCAGGTATTGTGGTGAAAAGATCTGAGATATGTGAGCATATGAGTATTTCGAGACGGAAGCTATGAAAGGGGCTTGTGACTGGATGAGAAAAATGCTGGCTCACGATTGGTTGTTGTGGCTACGAGCAATAGCTTTGTTGAACGCTTTTTTTTTCTTTTTGGTTCTGAAAATGAGCAACTACATAGGCTGAGTTGAAACCAATTGTCTCAATTGACACAGTTCTTTTCACGTGACATGGCTATTTCTTTCTTTATTACTCTCTCCTAAGAAATGCTGTAATTGATGGTATTTGTAAAATTGATTACGTGCCTCAGCTCTAAGTATCCTCTGCTAGTCCCGATTTTTCGGGTTGCTAAAGCCTTACGTAGATCTTGTGTTCTTTGCATCGTTGTTCTGTGGTACGTCCAGTTTACCCTATGTATGATCTGTCACATTCACGTGATATACGATATATTCCAGGAGTAGGCATGTGAAGATTTTCTTTAATTGGTTTGAGTAACGTTCTGATGTTGGCTGGAGAGTCGTGAGTGTCCTTATACATGTCTTGCGTGCCTACATCCACTTATGTTATTAATGGAGTAATTTATTTAAGGAATATCATTAAAAAATGTAAAAATTCTTTCAGACTATAAAACAACATAATAACTTTTTTCTAATTGGAATTCTTGATAAAAGATTTTTAATTATTCATTTAAAAAAACTCTCTTATCTATTGCCATATGTATTCTTTATGACAATCATAAACATTCACAAGACATTGCATATACCTTGTGAAAATTTTTAGGTGATTCAACTCATATTTTTCCCGAGAGAAGTCAAAAGAATGATTTTTTCTTTCACTTCAAATATAGATGATGAGTGCAATGGTAGGACACTCACTGCTTCTGCTAAAAATCCTATATTCGAGTTTTGGAATACTAAATTTACGGTTTACAAAAATATGTCTATGGATTTGGTAGCGGTTAGCCCGTTTTCGGGCAGAAATTTATTCTAACAATTCTTTGTTGGTTTTCGTTAATAATATGCCACCTGTAACCTATCTGACAAAATTGTCAAATACTAAGCAAAGATTTCAACCCTTCGAACTAGTATAGTGATTAGCGCGTGCCTATGGTGCACAAGGGTCAGGGTGTGATTCTTAGTGAGAGAGCACTGAAAGCATTGCAGTGATCCACCTTAAGGAATAGGTCCACTTCTAATATAGCCTCGGTTCTGACAATGGATACGGTACTAAACACTAACAAACAAACATAATATTTTATTTAATTTTGTTTACAAACTAATCTAAGGATGATTGTAAAGAAAGACTTCTCATTAGATTTGAGTACTACACCATTGAGATACTATATTTTCTATGAGACTAAGAATATTGTTTAATTCAAACATGTTAGGAATAAAATTCCTCTCCACCTCAAAGTTCTAGGTTACCTCCCAAATTTTGAAAGTATAGGTGTAGCGTGGTATAAGTGGTATATATGTTCTACCCTACTCAATCTCCCTCGACAAAACACAGGTAAAAATGATACGCACATCCTTTTCGGGGTATAATTTAAGTTTGTTTGTTTGCTTTGTTGAAGTGCTTCTTTTCATCATCAAGGCTATACGAGACGTGGACCCAAAGTTTATCAATTAAACAAGCAGTGAGGGCTCGATTATAACGTATGTCAAGCTTACGAGCTCCATTGAGTTAATAATTAATAAATTATTGTTCACTTATTGTCAAGTGAACATATTAGTAGATGTCAAACAGGAGGACATATCTTCCAAAACAAGAGCCCATTTTTAGTTAGGTCTAACAAATGCCAACTGGAATTGTAAGAATAAAACAAAATACCTGGAACAATTCTGGTAAAATCCGGTGAAAGGTTTGGAATATCGTAAAATACTACTTGCTGGTACATGTAATGTTAATATTCTTTTCTCTTCTTTACAGGTAAGACCTCAATACTGAAAGTTGTCTTCCGCTGCTTGATAAACCACTAATCGAGTGAGGATGTTTGTGTTAATATAATATACGAAACTTCACAATAATGTAAGTGCCTTCATTTACTGTTCATACATTTATATTAACGTAAGTAATTTTCAAATACAAGATGAGATGTCAATTTACACTGTAAATATCAGAACAACAATGAGAAACTAAATAGACGGACGTGGCTTCCGAGTTCTATCCGAATATATTCCAATTTACTACTTCCGGTTTTAATATTGATATCCGTAGAGCAAAACTAGTAAGAGACAGTGAGAAGCGATATTTTCCAATCGATTTAGTGTCTCAGGAAAATGTTTCTTCATCTCTCATTAACGCTCTATTGAAACGAGAAGTGTTAAATATAAACTGTTACCAGTTTCAACGTTAATTGCTATACAAGGAAATCGGTAATAAGTAGTAACAAACGTTGATTTTTTAATGAATTCAACGTCTGAAGGAAAGGTACTATTTTCACCTGTATTCCTCTAGTGCAGCCAAAAGTTACAGACTTACTACTTCCGGTTTTAATATTAAATTCTTATAGTTTGGATGTCTACCATAGTTTCACAGTATCAAACGAAACTCACTTGTTATTGTCATTTGCAAATAAAGTTCAAGATAAAATGCCACTGTGAATTTATCTTTTTTAATAACTTGTGAAAAGTGGAACAGAATAATGAGATATCCGCTATTTCAAATAGAAAAATACCCTGGTACGAATGAATTTCATACTTTGATACTACTGTGATATATCACCCGCTCAGACTTCTATTTAGGGTTAAAATCAAGATTCTGTTTTGATGTCAATTTTATCCATAGTTTATAATAATATCTGGCAACACTCATAACTTTCTTATCATTTTGAGAAACTAAGCGAAAATACAACGAATGCAACACAAAAATAAAACTGCTTTATCAAATGGTGATAACCACATGCTACGAGTTATAAATCATGTGAAAATTACGCAGAGATACGAGAATTGTGCAGGTGTTTTCATATGTTCGCATACTGCTATAAAACAGTTCTAATTGCAGAAATTACTACTGAACTAGGTGTATAAAATCATTAGAAATTTATGGCAAAATCATTATTCATATACACAGCACAGTTCCCATTTTGATAATTAACTTGCATTTATTTGTTTATCAATTAACATAATATCTTTCCAACTTGCTTTTTGGATTAATTAATGGCGTCGTAACTATTAAAAGCAGTTTTACAGATTATTTTATGGTTTGGGAAAGTGAGACAAGAGGTGGGAAATTGGCTTATCAAATTACAAGGTATCATTTTAAATTAAGCGTTTTTGTGTATATATTTATGTATAAAATACATTTTAGTATCCATGGTAGACGCTTTACTAGCTACTATTTCTGTCTTTGTTGTTGTTTGTTTTGAATTCTCATATTCTCCATGCAGAGTTCGTTATCTTTATGATAAAATTAGAAGTGCGTAAACTAAACAAATATAACTTTGTGATTTTAAAAATTTATCCCATTTATTTAAAACTCATAGCTATGAAGTTTACTTCTTAGCGTTTCAACTTCATTTTTGCATTCTTTAGCGTTTGCTTACTTACCTGCAATTTATCATTTTGCCATCTATAATTACAAAATTTCTTTGCTAAACTTTAACTCTAGAATGATACATTGTGGTATCTATCTTCTGCATTCATGAAATGTTTCCATCAAAAATTATTAGAAAATCCGTTATTGCCAGTTATATTATGTGTAATAGTATGTCGAATATCCTCTTTGTTATAAGGTTTGATTGTGTTTATGTGAGATTTTACAATAGCATCTCAACTTTGTGTTTCTTGAGTTGCAGCACCTTTTTCCTCTGTAAAAATTACAGATCCTAAGCTTTTAATAAAAACTCTTCCATATTCCCTAATAAGGTTGCGCCTTCTTTAAATCTACCGATGTGCAGTTATTATTAAATTTTAAGACACTCATTTGGTAGACAACTTAGAAATTGTTTTTCTTCTTTTTGCTCTTCAGTTTTCCGCAGATAGCAATGTTATCTCTTTCGTAATGAAGTTTTCAATATTGTGTATTTTATTTTGTTAAGGATTGCTCTTGAGATTTTTTCTCAAAATTCATTTTTAAATTGACAATTTTAATAATAAAGAAAAATGAATTGCATTAGATTAGCTCTAAATATTAAAACTGGATAATAGTTTAATTTTCGTTTGAACTTTGTTATTTAGGCATAATTTTTTATGTCCTGGTATATACATGAGTATATGCAACCTTATTCTCCAGGCTAGTTGCCAGTGCCCGCCTTTGTAGGAAGGGTTCCAGGTTTCATTTCAAGTGGAAGAACATTGAAATTTGAATATTTCCCTGTGGTTTAATTTCAATTTTAAACTGTAGACCCTCGCCTAATATAACCCTACTACTGACAAGGGACACTAAACTACTCCAATCAAAAAGAAACTCTGATAAGAGTTTATGTAAATGTGTTTTAGATAGTTACATTAACTCTTTTTCAGTAAAACTCAAACTTCACCTCCTGATCATGAGCATAATGTCTTCAATAGCTCGACTACAGCAAACCGGCGTCATCATGCTCCCCATATTCATTTAAGAAGTTAACGTAGGATTCGAGCCACATTTGCTCCTACCGGGAATCAAACCTGGATCTTCTGCTCCAAATGCGCGTGGATAGATATGTATCCACATATCTATCTTTTATAATATTGCAGGTCGACGAACTTTGATAGTACAACGACTCACCAAAGGTAGCCGTTAACCCTGGTCCAGTTAATATAAGTATATCTCTAGTGGCAATACTCATTTATACCTTAAAATATCTTCTGATGTTATATTCACTAAGATGATCACCTTTTAACGAAATTACAAGTTCATGATAAATATTAAATAATTTATTCTTTGATTACCTTTTAACGTATATTCACACAAACTGTCTTGCAATCAAACATGTTAAGTAAGTATATATAAACAACGACATAGCAACCAACAAGACAATAATATATATTTCTTATATTAAAAACATTCTTCTTCTATTATTTTAATTAACGTTATAATATGTATAGTGCTTGTGTAAAAGCACTTTCTGCCCGAAAGATAAACAATTATGAATCATACAATTATGAATCGATACAAAGTATCTCGTTATAATAGTCGTTCAAAAAATAGTATAGACCAGAGAGTCTCAACCTTTTGCATTGGCGTACCACCAAAGCTTATTAATTACAACCATAAGTCGTACATAACACCAAGAGCGGTTCGCGTACCAGCAAAGGTTGAGAAACCCTAGTGTAGAAGACTTTGGTTTTTACTGCTCCTGAGCACAGTGAATCATTTTCAGCGCTTTCCGTGATAGGTGCCGACAAGAAACAGAGCTACCTGGGGAATGAGAAAGAACTACTACTACTGCTAATAATAATAATGATAATAATACACGGAGTAATGCTTTTGAGATAAAGTGAAAAGTTTTCGATACAAGCATTCTATAATTTGAAAGTTGCTAACTTTGTAGCTGTGATGTGATAATATGTCCATTAGCTGTATAAGCAAATACTTGATAAATTTACCTTTAGGTTAAGTACGGCTTATATAGAGAAGAAAAACAAAGTTTCATCAAAAGCATCTAGGAAATCTTTTGTTAAAGTTTGGTCCATGGTTACTAACCCTTAAGCTTTGGGAAGTACTTTGTATTCTCCCATGACAGCCACTCTCTTTCATCTTACCCCCCGTCACCCGCACACTCACCAACCATCTTCAACGAACCTTATTCACCAAACAAGTCGAGGACGTTGTCCCGATTGGTGTCTTCTGATGGATGAAAAAAGCCAAACGCAAACTCTTGGCTGGAAAAACTTTCTATCCAGAAGGACCCTAGAGGATTTCTATCGTTCTATTGGTATGAGCCTAGCGGGAACACGGAACGAAGACGCAACCATAACGTCAAGAGAAGAAAAATGCCTATACCAGGAACGACTACTCTCTCCGAAGACTCTGCGACTGAGAAAAATGCACTTCTTTTATGTCCCCTTTTCCTTTGATTTCATTCCACCCACGTGTATTTACTTCAATATCAAAATGTGCGTGAGAAATCTGTAAAAAGTGAAAGTGTAATAAACTATAACACTCTTTTGAGTATATTTAAGTATTTGTCTCTGTGAACTTGGAGGAAAGTATTTACATTTATTTTCTTGTTTAAGTTGGTGAATGGCATTATACCTAGGTAGGTAACAATGAATGTACACAAGCATATGGCGGGGCCATCCAATAAGAAATCTCGTATTTTTGAACCGTGGGGAAAAGAACGATAACTTACCTGAAGCACTACCATTAGTCAAGAAAATAGTATCTATTGGACTCCGTAACACCCTGTCAAATTTCAACCAGTTGTTGAATCCCTTGCTGAAAGAAGTTACAGGCATTGGATGCTAATAACTGAATCTCTATTCATCGCATGCCATCCTCGTGTAGCAGTATTTTCCTGGAAAGGTACTTTTGCAGGCTGCGAAAAAGACTGTAGTCTATTAGTGCAACATGTGTTGAAAATACCAGGCGAAAGATTTTCTTATAGCCACATTCTTTTACCTTAACACATACCTTCTTGCTCGACGTCTTGCCGTTTGTGGGTGCGTAGATAGCACACAATTATGATGAACTACAGTAGGGCATTTTTCCAACAATGAAGTCCGTAGCCATTCAAGCTAATGACAGTACGCATCTGCATTAATTAGCTGGGTACGTGACAAGAGCTTCAAATGGATTGTCCAACGGATAGCTCCCACCAAACATTCAATATCACTTTGCATCGGTGAAGATTCTGTTTTGACATACTTCCACTCTTTCTAGGTATCCAGTGGCGTTTGGTTGTAATGTTATGGTAGATGACCCACGTTTCATCCCCTGCCATCATTTTGTCCAGAAATTGCTCACGTGTGTGACAGGTGAGCAGGAAACTCCATATGATAAACTCCAGTTCTGCTCCATATGTCCACTTGCTGCTGCTTCTGTTGACGCATTTACACATGAAGCACCCAACTACCGAGTTTAGACACGTATCCAAAGTCCTGCACATCACGATGAACGGTTGAATTGGTGATATGGAGTTTCCAGAGCAGATCTTCAACAGTTTACATTGGAATTTCCTCCACTGCTGCCCACTGGGCGTTGTTTTCAGCTGCACAGACATCTTTTCTCGGGACTTATCGGTGACAGTGATGTCCCCAGACTGTAACCTCTGTCACTTCCACACACCCATAACACCTTGACGATACAGGGTGAACCTGAAACATGTATACAAACTCCGGGAGGTGATTCGTGACATTGAAAGAAAACAAAAAATCCCCTTGCATGTTGTCGAATTCAGCGTCGTGCAGAGTGACAGTGGTGCCAATTTGGAATTAACAATCTAATCCTGACTTTGGAACGAAACAAAAATATGCCCAAACTATCTTTGTCTGCGCAGCTACCTAATGTACCATTTTGCTGATGTTCGTAGCCATATTTAAGTAGTTTTGATGTCACGAATCACTTCCCGCAATTTATGCATATCTTTCTGTTCCGTTCCAATTCTGAGGATTTGATTGTTGATACCAAGTTGGCATCCTTGTCACTCGTGTACGACGAGGAATTTGCCAACATTCAAGAGGACGTTTTGTCTTCTTTTGATGTCACGAATCACCTCCCGGAGTTTGTGCACATTTTTCTGTTCCGTTCCAATTTTCAGGATTCGATTGTTGATTACAAGTTGACATCTCTGTCACTCGTGCACGACACAGATTTCTATACAATGCAAGAGGACTTTTTGTCTTCTTTTGATGTCGCAAATCAGCTCTTGGAGTTTGTGCATATCTTTAAGGTTCATTCTGTATAGGGCATTGATGGTGCTGAATGTCACTGGTGAAATTCGTACAGGATTACATGCGCTATGTTGTCCTCCGAAACTGTCATGATCAAACACAAGTTACAATTCTAAAACGTGTAGTAGACTACTCTTCTACATACTGCTGCACATTGAAGTGTCCTATATGACACAAGTATGGCATTTGCTCTCTTTACTTGACTATTCGCTCTTCAGATGGCATCATTGCAATGGTAATAGAAAAAAAACTTACGGGATGGTTTATAAACAACAAAATTGGCAGTGCATTTATCCTGGGATGTTATTCGTTAAGAGATATGTAACGTTGTTTCTAGAAAGACAAGGGCCAAATGATAATTCTTATAATAAACAGCAATTTCTTTGTGTCACGCTAATTCGTAATAGCCAGGTAGTAAACAGTCACACTAATTTCTAGTAGTAAAGAGTCACAATAATACATTTCGCTACCTGCGCTATCACTCGCCTGCTTGCCACACTAGGTGTCGCTATCTGCGGGATTGTCCTTGAATGATTGTATAAATGTGGTGCGGAGATTATGCTGGTTAATTAAATAAAAACAATTATTGATTTTAATTTAGCACGAATTTAACATATAGCATATAGTAACCAAAAGTTTGTGCGCAACTTCTGGTTTTAAGACCAACAAAACTTGTTTAAGGACTAGAATGCAATTTAGAATATTCTGAAATCGAGAATATCGAGAACTTATATCCATTTGGATTCTCTGATTTGAATGTGTTTTATCAACAAAGGACGAAAATTGATCTTTCATGATACGCGTTATATGTGAAACTATTGAAATCAGTTAAAAATACTTCAGATGATTTAGTGCACTATTTTATGCATAGTGTTTTATTTGAAAAGTGATATATACAACATTATTTTATACACTAATCCCAACATTCACATTTTTTCTCTTTTTTTATTCTTTCTTCTTTAAAGTACGTTCTCAATTTGACAATTCGAACCGTAGCATCACTATTGCAGGGTGCTGGCCTTGCTGAACTCGAGGATCTTGTTAATATGCTGTAATACCGGTAGTAGCATACATTCTATCATTCTGTTTGTTAAAATGTTCTTCAACTGTGATTTTTGTCCTTTCATTTATGAACAAAATTTGTCGATCCTTGTTATCCACGTACTGCTGCAGTAGCAAATTTGACCTGTTACGTAAACCTGCCATACGTCCCGTAAAAAGTGGGACAGTCCCGATTTTGGACCCGAATGTCCCGCGTCCCCGTAAATTTAGTCGGGACAGGCAACTGTTCCGTATTTTAATCCCGCCTCATTTCTGCTATCAATATCAGCTCATTCGAAAAGTGAAAAATAAAGATAATAAAATCACGCTGGCTAGGAACTCAAGCTGTAACATGAAAAAGTTTGAAGCAAGTTATCACACCACCCTTCCTGATTTCGTAGCGAGCAAGCCAACAGTCTTACAGTGCAGAATTGTTGTTGTCCGTTGGCAGTCAAGGGAATCTGTGAGCTGAGCGAGCTGAGCGGAATGAATGAGCTGAGCGGTTGTTGACAATACTGGTACAAGTAAAGTGTTTCAATTTTGTATCAATGAGAATACCTAAACGGAAATACACATTGAATTCCAATTTGAAGGAGAACTACCTTTTCCTGAAAGCAACCAATTATTTGAACTATAAAGTTGACTGCAAAATTTGCTATGCTACTCTCTTTTTTTCCATTGTACATGGTGGAAACTCGGACGCTTTTCAACACCAGAAAACAAGCAAACATAAGATTGCTTCGAGTGCTTTTATATCTACAAGCACAGGAAAGATGAGAAAGTTTCTCTCCAGCAAGACATTAGGTAAGTTAACAAAAATTATAAATACTGTTTTTAAGGGGCTAGGCAGAATTGTCCTTTAGTATAGGGCTTAGAATTATGTAAATCCGGCCCTAACAATCACACAAGATGCCAGAAAAAAATCAGCTGAGATTAAACTGACAAACGTAATTTTGGCAATACAGCCAGGCCTGTATTTAGGTAAGTGCTATTCTGTGCTCGAGCACAGGACAGTAGAATTTAGGGAGCGGCAAAATTTTGGATTTTTTTTAAAGATTCACAATAAAGTAATATCTAAAACTAGCAATCCACAGAATCCCGCGCAAACGCGAGAAAATATTTTAATGTGTTTAATTCGCTCTGTTTACAGTAGTTACTAATTAGCTGGCTTATCTGATTATTTTTTAAAAGTCATCCTCTTCTACCCCACCCAAAGTGGTGATGATAAACTTAAACATCATGAAAACTGATACTGTTAAACTCAGCGACCTCGAAAACCATGAATTCAATACTAACATCTGTCGTTTTCGATTACTTTTAAAATTTTGCACCCTCTCTGGGGTGTGGAGTATAACCTTGAAGTTAAATTGGATTAAAACTGTCACTACTCATCTCAGGGACCCCCAAAACTATGAATTCAACTCTAATATTGATTTTTCCGGGGGAAAGGGGTTGTGCGATGGGCGGCAAATTATTTTGAGCACAGCGAAGAATAATATATAAATATGGGCTTGAATACAGCCATATAAGTAAATATTACTAAACGCACGAAGGATATTGAAGGTAAATTGTATCACTGATTTAAGTAAAACGATTACTTGCATATGTTTTTTTTTTTTTCGTAAAGCATTTTATAAGATGTCATCTCGAGTTTTTAAGACGATTCTTTTGTAGTTGAATTGTAAATATCTTCACTCCTTGCAATTAATTGCAGGGAACGAGGAGAGAAAAGTATCTGCAGATGAGGGAACTTCCGCTTATCATACTGCTGTTCATAACCATGGCTACAGTTTATTAGATTGTGTTGGAAAGTTTTGGGGAATGACATCGAAGGTGTCCCGTATTCGCATGAAAAAAATATGGCAGGCTTACATTCTCATCAAGCACTGATTTTACCGCTGGCTGTCCTTCTGCGATAGACATTTAGACCTAGGTCTTAATTGATCATCCTTTTCACTGATGATCGCGACATATTCATTTGCAGGGCCGTGGGTTTCTACTTACTAACCAGATTTCGAGCTCTTTTCGCCTTCATTGCCTTAATGACAGCTGTTGTCCTAACGGAACGAGGTCTGTCAGTACGAGGCTTATCTTCGACAGACGATGTTTCATTGGTGCGATAAATGAATTTCTGTGAAATGTTCAGTTTCTGCAGTAACTTAGAGAAGGAAAGTGTCCACACTTGTGTAGGGCCAAAACTGCAGTACGATATTCTTTCTTTCCCCACTGCATCTTCCTTCTGCAAGAAATAAAGGACAATAATGGTGTTGTAAGTTAAACCAAACTTAGGATTTCACAAATATAATATTTGTGTGGTCACGGATGTTTTCAGACTGACCCACTTTATAGGAAATTAGCGCCCTAGCCTACATTTAGTTTTGATATCCAATTATATTACTGGGGTAACGAAAACGTGGAAAAATTAAACAAACTTAGAACACAAAATACCCCTTTTCAAAAACGCACTAAAAACCAACAAATAAAATCTTTTAATTAAAAGAACATTAACCGACTTCAAGAAAAGCGCTAAAAAGTAGAAAATAACAAAAGCGATTAAAATCATGAAATGTTTTGTTACTTTTATCTACACAAAAAATTGAATTATTGTCAAACCAAACAAATTAATACTTAGTATAAAGTAAGTTTTGATAATACATTAATGAGACATTAAGTTTTTTTGTGTTGACAAAGACTTTATTTTTTTTATCAGTAACGATAATAACTTAATTTCTGCTTTTAGGCTCTTATATTATTATTTTCTACCTTTTGGTGCTTTCATTATGCTCTAAATATCTAAATGAATGAATAATGTCCACAAATTGTATCATTTTGAGCAGGCAACTTCTCTTCTTTGATTTAATAAGCCAAGCTAGGTTGTAAATTTGAGATATTGATTCTAAGGAGCGATATAGCCTATTTTGTCACATTCGGTGTAGATTCATTATTTCCAGTTTTAAAATGTCTGTTGTAACAAAACTAGTAACGAGGTTCGATATAAGAGGTAAACATATTATTAAGTCAAATGATCACTAAATGCTAGGAGTAAAAATGTATTGGTAGAAAGTGGTTAAGCATGTAGAGATAAGTAACAAAAGAATAATGATTTGCGATAATATGGTTGATGATCAATTGTAGTTGATTTCTAGTTCTTTATAAATATTTATTTTTCTTTAATTGTTATTTCAAATATTTATATAGATTCTGTTTTGGGAATTGCTCTAAGAAACTTAAAACCTTTTTTATATATAACTAGCTGAAATGCCCTCTCTTCGTATTGGAAGAAAGTATTTGAATCGTCCTCTCTCTCTTAAGATGCTCATTTCAATGAAAGTGTAACAATACAAATCAGTAATGCCAGCCTTCCCACCTCAGCGCATCACTTCCCTAGCCGGTGGGAACTTATCTTGACCTTACGAAATCTGTTCACCTCAGTGATCCCGAGAAATATAGATTACACACTAATATTGGTAGTTATCAGTTATTTTTATATGTAACCCTACTTCCATCACCATGAGAGATTAATTTGGACTTAAATTGCATGGGGGAGTGTCACTATTCATCTCAGCGATTACGCAAACTATGGATTGCATATTACCAGTCACTTTTTAAAAAAATATTTTTGCACTTCATAACCATTCCACCCCTCATTTACCTTTCCAATAATGGGATGAAAACAAAAGTTAGGTCATGGTCATAAGTCATCAAATTTCGTGCAGTGGTCTAAGAAGAGTTGAGGGTAAAACATTGTCACATTTCATTTTTATTTATTTAGAAAATGGCCAATTCCCCCATTAAAATGGAAATTTAAACAAACTGTTATATGTTTCCCCCTATTTTTAATGAGGAGCCTATATGTTGAGTTTCATCTTCCTAACTTAACGGACTCGGGAGATACTCAATTTTTGCATAAATTGTGACTCCCGTATGAAATGCCGTAAGGTGTCTCCTTTTGTCAAATTTTGACTAGTCTAATACGGGCAGATATGTTACAAATAGTTAATGAAAACATGTCCAAAGGAAAATTGATTTACATTTTTCATTTTTTTTAAAAAAGCTGGCACAAAACGACTACCAATTTTTAAGTTACGCTTTCTTTAATAATAATAATAATAATAATAATAATAATAATAATAATAATAATAATAATAATAATAATAATAATAATAATAATATAAAGGTAACCGAGAAAGTTCTGTCTCTTTTTCATCGACTATCTTTGAACATCGACGTGTCACCTAAAACATACCTGGAAGATCAAAAATCTACCCCATCAGCATCGACGACCTTCTGTTAAGAGCCTGCCTTACTAAAAATAATACAAAATTTACCATTTTTCTTTTGCTTGTTTATTCATCAGTGAAAGGAGATAATGAAATGCAAGTCACCACAATCATAAATAATGCTATTCTACAACAGAAAATGTGTAGAATACATAGAAATTACAGTGTTGCCAGAATAACAATTTCCCTAAAATCTAAGTTAAGACAGCAATTAGAGGAACGAGCTCAACTGCATTTGATTACGTATCATATTGTTTTGGTTTCCTGTGAACTACTTTTTAAATAATAGTTGTATTTAGTTTGTAATCAACAAAATAGTTTTAACATACAGTTATAAAAACTAAATAATAATGTTAATTAAAAAGTCGTTCACAAGAAACCAAAACAACATGATACGTAATCAAATGCAATTGAGTTCATTCCTCTACTCGGTGTCTTAACTTAGATTTTAGGGAAATTATTTTTCTGGCAACACTGTAATTTCTATGGATTGCAACACTGAACTTTCTTCAGGTTCATATTTTTTGTTGTAGAATAGCATTGTCTATGATTGTGGTTACTTGCATATCATTATCTCCTTTCACTGACGAATAATCAACCAAAAGAAAATGGTAAATTTCGTATTATTTTTAGTAAGGCAGGCTCTTAAAGTTCCGGAAGGCCATGGATTCTATCACGATAGAACTTGGTCGGCAGTGAAGCGAATAAGGTATCAAGTGCATTTTGCACCACTACTAGCGATTTCTACTGGTGTCCTCTAAGGCGATTGTCCAAGAATTGAACAGGTGATAATCGGACGGTGCAATGTCCGAGGAGTATGGTGGTTGCAATAGTGTTTCTCGTCCAAAGCGTAGAATAGTGTCCTGGGTCATTCTAGCCACGAGGGCCTTAAGGAGGACCCCTTTGCAATTCAGAAGTGCTGGCTCCAGAGTTTTGAGATTTTCTTGAACACGGCTCAACTGCTTACAGTACACAGTTGCATTGATGCTCTGACTAGCTGCTAGCAGTTTCCAATTCACGATGCCCTGAGCAGTCCACCAAACACACAGGAGGACATTCTTCTGGTGCACTGCTGGTTTCGGCTGTTTTGGAACCAGTTCATGGACGCTAACAATGATGACGGTGCCGAGGAGCTTTGTACAGGACCCACTTCTCATCGCATGTTAACACCCTGTCTACAAATGGTTCCTTCCTCAGACGAGAAAACAAAAAACACAGGTGTATGCTCGTGTTGCCTTCTGGCCCAGAGTCAAATCATGTGGGAACCATCGATGCAACTCGTAGTGCTTCCCAAGTTGATGGAGGTGCTGAAGAATGGTTTCTTCATTCAAACTGAATTATAGTCTCAGGTCCTCAAATGTGGCTACTCTTCACCTCAATTGCTGCTTGAAGATCTTTATTTTGTACATATGTTGGTCTTCCGGTACGTGGTGTGTCTTCGAGTGTTTCGTCACCGTGTTTAAACTTGTTAAACCACCGCTGCACTGTCCATGTCGTCACGACACCTTCACCAAAGGCATGGCATATCTTGCGCCCCGCTGCAACGGTGTTCAACCCTAGTTTAAACTCGTACAGCATACACGCCCTTATGACGCTCTGTGGAGGTCGTATGTTCACTGTCCTTACGCAAGTTCACTGTGTAACTGAACTGTCACAACCAGGTGGAATGTTGGATATACCCATACCAACGACTGACCTTCGCCTTATCTCCATTCGCATTTAACTCACGGTGTGAGGGCCAATAAAACACAGACCTTCACAAAAAGCAAGAGAAATTTCTTTGTTACCTTTATAATAATAATAATAATAATAATAATAATAATAATAATAATAATAATAATAATATAAGCACGTAGTAGCAAATACTTTGTTGTTTGATCCAGATGCATGAGCACAGGATTAATAGGTGAAAAATTCCAGGAAATTTACAGAGGTACCAAATAGACCATATACTCGTTATAGAGAGTTTTATAAACCAAATTAAGAACTGTGGAAGTTATCCAGAGCGGATGCAGAAAATGACCACAACTTTATTATGATGAAGAGTGAGTTGATATTCTGGATGTTTAGGAGAAAGAAGAAAAATTGGAGACTTGGTACAGGGAAACTAAAGAACAAAGAAATTCAAGAGAGTTACGCGAAAAAGACAGTAAACAAGATAGCACAAGAACCAAGGAAGAAAGAAATTAACATGTAATGCGACGCTACTTTGCAGTCAGAGTTGTTTTGTTTAAAACAAAATGTTTAAAACAAATGATTAAAACTTGTTTTAAACAATTGATTTTGTATACGTTTTAAACATTTTGTTTTAAACACGTGTATTTTTTAAGACTTGTTTTAAACATGTGTTTCTATTTATTTTATTTTTGTGAAAAAATCTGCCAGAGAAAGAAAATTGTTAAAAAATGCTCCCATTCAGAAGACTATTTTCTTCCCATGTTAATGTTTTTATTTTTCGTGGCTACAGCAAGTCAATGTGGTGATTTACAATTTATTTTGTCTCTTTTTCCCCTTGTTTTAAACATATATTGTATTGTTTAAATGCTTCTCAGTTAACTTGCGAGAAAGTGTCGTAGTCTAAGGTTGGACTACTTGTAGAACTGTTATTTAAAAAATAATAAATAAAATAATTATCATGGAAACAATTTTTTGTTTTGTATTCAGAAAGCAAACAAAAGGTTATTTGCTAAATTGAGGTTCTGAAATAAAAATGTCTCAGGCATTCGTTGATACAGTACATGTTGGTTCTCAGTTTTCGCACAACTTGGAATCGTTTAACATGAGTTTTACGCGAAGAAAAAAGTACATAATTTCGAGGAAATTTCTTAAAGTAACTTAAACGCCATCAGATAAGAAAATGACTATACGAGCTCGTTGCAAAACGTGTAAGAAAGAAATGGTTGGTTTAGTTCAAAGAATGAAGAATCATTATGAAAAATGCAATACTGTGAAAAAACTGGAAACTGAGACAAATGGTAATAGTGTTGATCCGAAAATTGCTTCTGATGATCCTAACGTCAGTAAATTGGTTGAGATGCAACTGGAAACTTCAGGTAAGAATTAATTTTGCACCATCAATTTCTTTCCTTATATTATCAAACTTTTATTTCTTCCCTCTTCCCTACCTCAGTCCTAAATTTTCTTAAAAACTTTACACCTTGGCGTAGCATGTATGAAGGGACCGCGCGAGAATCATTAGTGAGTGCCGAATGTCAGTGTCAGGGTCAATTTGATCTCAATTTGTTCGTCTGTGTGTATGTATGCACTATGCTACAGGGCGCAATTTTCGGTCTTTTAACATTAAATTTTGAGGGTAGAGGCACGAGACGTCGGAATTTGCTGTATAAATTTTCACTGCGATCCGACGTAAAATTTCAAAATTAGTGGTTTGGATCCCACTTTAAACAAAATGCAATGTCTCATATAGCCTTGCTACTGATGCAAGACTGTAATCAATCAAACTAAACAAACTAATTTTATGTGTTTCGAACAAACTTGGATTGCAGGATAAATTTGGCTCCAACTCAGTTTTTATAAAATATTTTTAGAGCACATCTCTCTAGAAGTACATCTGTTTAGAAGTCATCCGTCACCTATCTTGAATTTCAGATTTTGAGGGCAGTAATGCAGATTTAGAAACCTATTGCTGAGCAAAGTCCAACAGAAAAAAAATTGAAGTCCTTACACCTTACACCGAATAAATACAGATTTTGATCAGTTATAATCCATTACCATTGGCCGTAAGGAGCTATAGGCCTATATTGCTCTCTTATATATTTTTGTGACCCAAGGATTCCAAAGGTGGCTCTACTTTCGACTTTCCGGCCTGCTTAAAATTCTGGAAATTTTGTCTAAGTAATTTTCCAGTTTTAATCATTTCTATGTGCTCCTTATTTATTCGGTGTAAGGAGCTCAAGCTTATTCTTTTGGAGTTTGCTTATCAAAAGATTTCTAAAACTGCCTTACTGCCCCCAAAATCAGAAATTCAGGGTGGGAATGAGTGCAGTTGCCCTCCATTCCCACTGATGCCCCTGTCTAGCGGCTGTGCTATGAAAATATCCCACACATTTTTGCATGGTTTTAGTGACATTTGTTTTGAACACTTGACTGCGAAGATATTACGTTTTGAAGTAGAATTTATTTGCTGAGCAAAACAGAACCTTATTGAAAATGGATTTGGGCCCATTGTGCTCTGAACGCCCAAAATATTACCATTCTTCAATAAATTATTATTGAATAAATTATAACAACCAATTACATAGGCTTGTAGAAAATATTTTAGAGTTAGCACAACATGAAGTGTGCTTTAAACATTACTTTTGGAAACATTACTTAAACATTACTTACTTAAACATTATTATTATTTTAAAATAATTTTATTAGCATCGTGTTCTGAAATAGCAATCAAATTTCGCAACAAAAATCTCACCCGCTTCTACGAAACGCGAGCTTAGCCCCTAAAGACATAAAGTTTTCAGAAGCGGTAACTCCGGAATGACTTGCTGTTGGGGTTAAAATAACCGCACAACTGTATTTCTGGTAAAATTCTAACCTTAAAACATGTAACATGACTCCCTTTGCATTTGAAATTTCGAATTCCAAGCAAAGATGTCCACCATGATGTTTGATAGTACTATCTGATGCGTCAGACCACTTTCAAGTTTCATCATTCTCCCTCAACCCATTCTCAACACACAAGAATGGTGAGGACTTTTGATTGCCATGTATATTGATAGATTGTGTGAAATCTCTATAGTAGGTAGATTTTAAAATCTACCTAAAAAGATTATTACAACCAAGAAGGTTCTTACGAGAGTCACTGGCAAGAGGATGTAATAAAAGTGAGTCGTGATATGAAATAAGTTGAGAATTACTAATCTATACTGAAATATTCTGTACCCAACACAGTATACTCTTAACGAGAATAAAATAAATGAAAAGATCGCTTGCAGGTGCAAAAAGGTCTTAATAAATACGTTATTACACGATTTTGAAATGTTTTAAACTGTTTAAAATGTTAAAACATGTTTTTTGTGTGTTTTAAAACATGTTTAAAACATTTTGAACACCTTTTTCGTGTTTTAAACACATGTTCTGTTCTTTTTTCTTTAAAAAAAGTATTTTTTCCAACCCTGCTTTGCAGCCACCTCGAATCTCAAAAACACAACACTACTTTACAGAAGAAAGAAAAGTTGAAAAAAAGGTTGAGAAAAAGGAGATTAGTTGAAAGAAAGCGATTTTTCTGATAAAGAAGCCCATTACAAAAACAAACTGACCTCTCCATCAGAAATGTCGCTGACTTTTAACTAATCTTCAACTGTTTCAAACGTTTTATTTCTTCTTTTGTCATTTTTTAAAGATACGAGCTAGCTGCAAAGTACCGTCGAATGGTCATTCATAAAAACTGGACTGCTTACTACCACAATGGAAGTATTAAATCACGAAGTAAAGATATCAGCAGAAGAATCGATCTGCAAGGAAATTCTGGACTTGGTGAATGAGAAAAGAAATTGAAGAATATCACAAGAATGAGGCTAAGATGCAATATAAAAATATATGAAATCAGATCAGAGGTAAATGTATATTTGCCAAGGATGAGTGACTACGACTACAATTTGAAGAAGTAGAAAAAAGGATATGAACACATAAAGAGTAGATGTGGCTTATAAGAAGGTTAAGGTGAACTTGAAACTGTGAAGACTAAAGATGGAAGGTGCATGACTGAAGCTGGAGTTAAAGTGAGATCATGGAAGAACCATTTTTAAACTCTATATGGAAGAGCCAAGTAATTAGAAAATTTGAAAACATGGGTAAATTAGAAGAAGAAAGAAAAGCAGACTTCATACTCATATCTGAGTAAGACAAAGCATTACAAGACATAAAAAATGGGAAAATTCCAGATGTAGATGAGAGATACTAGCAGAAATCTTACAACGTATGGGACAAGAAGTTCGGGTCATATTGTATAAATTAATTAACAACGTTAATAAAGAAGTACAGATGCCTACAGATTTTGAGACCAGCAAGAAATTGGCAATACCAGAAACAGTAAGTATTGATAAATGCGAGAAACACAGAACGATAAGATTCCTTACGCATGCTTCAAAAATCTTCACATTTATAAAAGATTGGAATCCATAATGGAAGAAGTACTAGGAGATGGCTAGTTTAGATTCAGACAAAAAGAAAACAAGAATAACGGAAGCAGTACTCCTATGAAAATAGTTGTTAGAAGAAATAACTCGAGTTGGACGAGCAACTTACGTAGCAGTTGTGGACCTGAAAAAAGCGTTTGATAATGTAGAATGGAACAAAGTGTTCAAAATTTTGAATGAAGCAGGAAAAGCAATCCTTTTTACTCAACCTCGATACGACATTTCATTCTCGAATTATGATCTTTTCCATCGTTGGGACAACCTTTTGGCAGGCTATTGCTATGAAATGACGCATCTGTATGTCTATGTTTTTCTATAACGCTTTTCACATTTTAATGTAAGAACTATATCCTAAACGTCATAGATGTTTCAGAACACCCTGTATAAGTGTGTAATGAATGTTACATAGGTAAAAAGATTCATGGCATTTAAAGCAGAAAAATTAGGAAATACTGAGTAAACTTACTGAATATAGTTCAATTAGGAAACTCAAATTACGTATAAATGTTTATTTAAAAAAAAATTAAGCTTTGTTTTCCAAAAGTCAACAAAACACTTCAATTCTAAGAGAACATACATGTATAATATATTTAGTAACACAACACGTTTATGTGCGTGTATAAAAGATATCAGAACTTAATGTAAAACAAATAAGTTCAAGCCAGAGGGGAACTATTTGTAGTTGCATGTTCGTAAATTTCATCAATATTTGACATTTGCGTGATTGCATTACTTGTCCACATCCAGTGTAACTTGTATGTACGGTAATTGCACAACTTCCTATTTTGTGCAATTATCCCGGAGCAACGATTGCACAAGTTATTCCCAAATAAGCACAGTGTTACAAACTTTTATAGGATAATAGTTGAGTTGCAAATATGGAGAAAAATATTTGTAAAAAAAATCGAAGTTACGTAAGAGTAACATGTCGATTTCTGTCACACTTCATGGATTTTAAGAGCGCCACAAAAGGACGACCACATATTTATTTTTTTTAATAATAAGATAACGTCAATGTTTAGCTAGTTAAATATAGCTATAAAAATAGAACCCAGATCTAATATTACGGAATATTTCATGAATGAAACTGAGAAGATATATTTTTGGAACCAGAGACATTTCACTCTTATATATCATTAATGCGAACACACAAAAGACTATCTATACAGGGTGTACCAGAAGTAGTGACTCAGCTTTTGAGTGATCAGTACATTTTTATTATAGACAATAACAGCATGAAACAAAATTGTAGATACAGAGGAATAATGAAATCAAGTGCTTTACAGTATCTAATTCCTATTCTCCATTTGGAGGTCCACCTAGGGGCCATTAACATCGATGCATGCCTGCATCTGGAGACGCACATTTCTGCACCCATCTCGGCACATCTTAACGGGAATGTTGTTGAATTTCTCGGTGATTTGCGCCGTCAATTGCAACACTATTTACGAGTCTTGCATACACCTTGCCTTCATAGGAAGAAGTCGGGAGAAGTGAGGTCTTTGCCTCGTCCGTCCAGGCTATGTGGTTCTCGAAGTCGGTATTATACTCTATCGTCCGCAGGAACCACTCAGCAAACTCGATACGGCGATCGGGATCGTCCTCGTTGAGTGCACGCAACAGACGAGGATGATACGGGCATAGTTTCAGATCCTTGAGAACCCTGGCAACCGATGATTCGGGATATTCAGGACAACCACACCTAACAACAAGTGAGTCACTACTTTTGGGACACCCTGTAGGTGATATTAGCCTTCTGAATTTTCTAAAAGAAAATCGGAAAGAATAGGAAAGAATTAGAAAATAATGGATAACGTTGTAACATTAAGTAGCATGCTTCATACCAAACAACGCAAAAAGATTCTGTATATAAACGAATAAGAATACGACTAAAAGATATTTGTTTTTCATTTTGTTTGTATGGAACTTTTCTCAGGACACGTTAAGTTTTGGACATATATTGTAGTTAGACTGAGGAAAGAATCAAATCATGTGATCGATTGGGAAATCAAAACCAAGAACTCCCAAATACTTTGCGAGAACGCTAGCTGTTAATGTAATCCAAATCGTTGTAATTTTCCAAACTAAATAATATTTTTATATTTTAATAAGTTCATGAAAGTAATATTTATACGGTATCACATCGCAGTTTGCAACACAAAATTATAGATGTAGGGACGCATATTTGATCATGATATTTGTTAGTAAATTGAGTTATGTCTGCGAAGAAAAAAAAAGAAGAATCCTTTCCTTTAGGCAAAACTTTCTCTTTCGATCTCACATAAAGTAACATTAAATGATAAATATTTCTTTGATAGTTGTCTTTTGCCTTTTAGGTTAACTAACAAAAATCAACCCAACGCTGAACACCCACCGTAATATTAAGGTGGGGACAGGACGTAGAATTAGCGACAAGGAAATATAGTGAAGTTTCGCACTATCG
Source organism: Thermobia domestica (assembly GCF_964235325.1). Lineage (NCBI taxonomy): Eukaryota > Metazoa > Arthropoda > Insecta > Zygentoma > Lepismatidae > Thermobia > Thermobia domestica. The sequence continues at coordinate 142,938,412 of NC_137458.1, forward strand.
TTCATTGAAGTAATATTCAATGCTCATCTATTGATATTTTAAGATGCAAGATCCCAGCGTATCCTGAAATTAGGCTACTACGGGACTATAGCAGCAGCGTTTTTCTTCCTTTTCTTTCTTTTCATGGTTGCTTCAAGGTCATCTTGGTTCGTGATAGAGCACTTATTCCTGGTGCTTGGGTCGGGGCTCGATCCCATGCTATGCCAAATGAGTTTTTGGTGACTAAACATTATGATCCTGGATTTACTAGGGCCTCTCCCGTTTCCTTCCACTTTCACCATTATCATCCTTACGGTCTCCCTTAGTCTCATTTACAATCCTGGGATGATAAACTCAAAAAATAAATTCAAGTGCTTTAAGGAATTCGTAAATGACATGTTCATTGTGCTTCTTGCTTTGCTATACTTTCTTTTCGCTACATTTTCTTGTTATATTTAAAACTAGCATCAACTACCCGTTTTGCTAGGTTAAATTAAGAAAGAAATAGTAATGTGTTCTATTAGTCAGTCACTTTTACTAGTACTAAAGCACTCTTTGATATCGGTCATTTTCGATGATTTTTATATATCCACCTTTCTTCCCATATTGTGGGGCACGATATCAGAAGTATCACTATTCATCTCAGCGACCCCGAAAACTATGAATTCGACACTGATATTGATCACTTCGATCATTTTATATATCTTCCCATCCCTATCCCAAGCTGCAGGGCTGAATTTGGATTTAAAGAGCACCGGAAGTGTCATTGTTCATCTTAGCGACCCCAAAAGCTATAGATTCGACGTGAATATCGGTCTTTTTCGATCATTTATAAATTCTCTCCCCTCCCCCACCTTTAAGTTACACCGTCAAACTCATTTGACAAAAACCATCTCAAGTTCGAACTTCATCTGGGATGAAAATTTGATAGAGATCGCTCCAGTGGTTCAGGAATTATTGTTTTATTTATTTTTATGTATCTCCTTCTCCCCTCCCTCTTCTCTAAGTTCTACCGTCAAAATGAATAGATAAATACCACCTTAGGCCCGAACCTCATCTATATTAAAAGTTTGATTGAGATCGGTCGGGTGGTTTAAGAGTGATGAAGTCACGAAGACAGTCACTTTCATTTTTTTACATACTGTATATATATATATATATATATATATATATATATATATATATATATATATATATATATATATATATATATATATATATATATATATATATATCCCTCTTCCAACCCCTACATTGCAGGGTCAAAGTTAAATGATCCCAGGCCCGAACCTCATGAATGCTGAAAATTTGAACCAGATCGGTTTGGTGGTTCAAAAGAGATTAATAGTCACAAACATAATCACTTTCAACTTTATAATATAGATTACAAAATGAAAGCAGTGTGTGGTTACAACGTTTAAAACAAACAAAACCAAACTGGATTCAAATACCTTTTTGGTTACAATATGGCTTAGTAAATGAACATTACTATAAAATTAAGTTTTCGAAGATTCGTCTCAAAAATGCAAGTACACTTCGTAGAATCTATAATTCACTTTTTCGTTTCTTCAAGGTATTACGGATTCTGCTTTGAATAAAAGGCTTAATCTGGATATATTCAAAACAAACTACTAGAATGACAAATTTAATACATTAAAAAAAAGTTATAAACATTTCTTTCTTCCTATTTTGCTTTCCATTACCATAGTATTTTGTGATATATACAAATTGTGATATTTTATGCCTACGCAAACAGTAAAATGATAATAATCACAATGAGCAAAATTAAAAAAAAAACGCATGGTCCTATATTTGGAATCCTCTCGAGAATAAGTTACTTGCATATATTTAGTAGTTTCGTTGGTGATAACAATAATAGAAAACTGTTTGGAACATCTGCTCGCTTTTAGCCGCTACATTCAACTTAGAAGTTGTAAGAGATAATGGTTATTTGCCCATGCACATATTCAACAGCTGTGCATTACTACTTTTGTACAACGCAAAAAAATACACCAACAGAACACAACAAAGCCACTTTATCTGTTATGCATTAATTTTTAATTAACGTGCATTTTATACATTTAGCAAAAACCTGCTCAATAAAAGTTTTCGTAAATATTGGTGCTTTTAACATTTTTTTTAAAGGACAGAAAATTGAAATACGATCAAGAAAGGTAAAATCTATTACTTTGTCTCCTTCGTCTCCTTCTCCTTCGTTAATTAATAACGTAGCAACAATATAATGTGTTTGAAAATAATCTTATCTTTCGTAACATAACTTTTATCACGAGTGTGAACTTAGCAGGACCACTTTTGAAAATTATAAATATTTGCACACCATACGTTTGTACTGCGTTTGTACCGGTTTGTACCGTAAAAATTTTCGTTTGTACCGGTCTCAAATTCGAAAAAATCAAAAAATAAAGTGGTCCTGCTAAGTTCACGTGAACTTAGCAGGACCACTGATAAATTTCTACAAATTTGATGATTTTTCTGTACGATTCGTTTGTACTGCGTTTGTACCGGATTGTACCGTAAAAATTTTCGTTTGTACCGGTCCCAAATTCGAAAAAATATAAAAATAAAGTGGTCCTGCTAAGTTCACGTGAACATAGCAGGACCAGAATACAAATTTCTGCAAATCTTAAGATTTCTCTGTTCGAATCGTTTGTTCTACGTTTGTACCGGATTGTACCGTAAAAATTTTCGTTTGTACCGGTCTCAAATTCGAAAAAATCGAAAAATAAAGTGGTCCTGCTAAGTTCATGTGAACATAGCAGGACCAGAATACAAATTTCTGCAAATCTTAAGATTTCTCTGTTTGAATCGTTTGTTCTACGTTTGTACCGGATTATACCGTAAAACTTTTCGTTTGTACTGGTCCCAAATTCGAAAAAATCGAAAAATAAGGTGGTCCTGCTAAGTTCACGTGAACACTGATAAATTTCTACAAATTTGGTGATTTTTCTTTACGATTCGTTTGTACTGCGTTTGTACCGGATTGTATCATAAAACTTTTGGTTTGTACCGGTCTCTAATTCGACAAAATCGAAAAATTAATGGTCCTTCTAAATTCACGTGAACACTGATAAATTTATACGAATTTGAAAATTTTCCTTAACAAATCGTTGGTACTCAGTTTGTACCGGATTGTACCTCAAAAATTTTCATTTGTTCCGGTCTGAAATTCGATAAAATCGAAAAACAATGTGGTCCTGCTACGTTCACGTGAACGTATCAGGACAAGAATACAAATTTCTAGAAATCTGAGGATTTTTTCTTAACAAATCGTTTGTAGTGCGTTTGTACCGGATTGTACCGTAAAAAGTTTCGTTTGTATCGGCGTGAAATTCAAAAACTCGGAAAGGAAAGTGTTCTGCTAAGACAAAATGTGACATTCGTGTAATAGTTTTTGAAACAACTTTCATTATATTCTATTGCATTATTTGTTGCTAAAACGCTAGGTGTCAAACTATGGTACGAATTTAAAGATTAATTAATAATGTGTCGCTCGCGATTGAGCCGAATCTTTTGACTACTTTTTTGGATGAGTGAGTTTGTCGTCTCTGACTAGGAATGATCGACTGTTCTTTATGAGTCGTGTTTCTTCGTGATTCGTGTATTTTCAGGAGTCGTAGTTTCTAAGGAGACGTGGTTCTTCTAGGGTCATGGTCTTTGGCAGTCAGGTTTTTTTAGGAGTACGGGTTTTGAGGGAGACACGGTAGTTTGGGATTGATAATATTTGTAGGATATGAATCTTGTACAGTCAGTAACAATATTAAGTATAGATTGGAGCTTTTATTCTTTATACTGGTACCTCAAACCTATTACCTTAAATTTTTCTAACTGTATGTTGCTAATTCGAGAATCGCCTCTTGCTTCTCGATCTTCGTGGTCCAATCAGTTGCTTTTTTTGGAAAGGTGGTTTCAATGATCCGTGCGCCTTCTCAGCAGAGTAGGCAGATTGGGCTACAAGAAGCAGATTGGGCAATTTTTGATCCAAAAGTTCCTACCAAAATTTCAAATTGGGCGACCCATTACGTTCTCGGCTACTTGCAATTATCTGCCAGTTTAACTCAAAAAAATACTCTACTTTCTTATTTTTATATTTGGAATCACAAATTTATAATATACAATAAAAATTTTGTTTGTTTAGTATCCTATTCACAATGTACAATAGTTTTACTGAAACTAAAACGTTTGATACTAGCTCGATTCTTGTTTTAGTACATTTTAACTTCAAGATCTTACAAGACCAGTCTTTTGTTGACTTTGGGCTGTAGTAGTATCACTGACCGTGTTTCTGTCTCAGTTAATGCTCAACCTAATCCCCAACCTCACGTGAACTTAGCAGGATCACTTTATTTTTCGATTTTTTCGAATTTGAGACCGGTACAAACGAAACTTTTTTACGGTACAATCCGGTACAAACGCAGTACAAACGAATCGTATAGAAAAATCATCAAATTTGTAGAAATTTATCAGTGGTCCTGCTAAGTTCACGTGAACTTAGCAGGACCACTTTATTTTTCGATTTTTTCGAATTTGAGACCGGTACAAACGAAAATTGTTACGGTACAATCCGGTACAAACGCAGTACAAATGAATCGTACAGAAAAATAATCAAATTTGTAGAAATTTATCAGTGGTCCTGCTAAGTTCACGTGAACTTAGCTGGACCACTTTATTTTTCGATTTTTTCGAATTTGAGACCGGTACAAACGAAAATTTTTACGGCACAATCCGGTACAAACGTAGAACAAACGATTCAAACAGAGAAATCTTAAGATTTGCAGAAATTTGTATTCTGGTCCTGCTATGTTCACGTGAACTTAGCAGGACCACTTTATTTTTCGATTTTTTCCAAATTGGGACCGGTACAAACGAAAATTTTTACGGTACAATCCGGTACAAACGTAGAACAAACGATTCAAACAGAGAAATCTTAAGATTTGCAGAAATTTGTATTCTGGTCCTGCTATGTTCACGTGAACTTAGCAGGACCACTTTATTTTTCGATTTTTTCGAATTTGTGACCGGTACAAACGAAAATTTTTACGGTACAATCCTGTACAAACGTAGAACAAACGATTCAAACAGAGAAATCTTAAGAATTACAGAAATGTGTATTCTGGTCCTGCTATGTTCACGTGAACTTAGCAGGACCACTTTATTTTTCGATTTTTTCGAATTTGAGACCGGTACAAACGAAAATTTTTACGGTACAAACGCAGTACAAACGTATGGTGTGCAAATATTTATAATTTTCAAAAGTGGTCCTGCTAAGTTCACACTCGTACTTTTATCAACTTTCTATGTCGTGTGACTCAGAATCACTTTAAGGCACAGAGATTTTTGAATAACATCAGCCACAGCACATTATGAGTAATTTGAGTTATTAGGCTGTCTTCTCCTGTTGCTTCTCGCTGAAGTCCTTAGTCGTGAACACTGGTTAAGAAACACATAGGTTACTCTTTGTTCAATGGCGGCTAAACCGGTCTTGCAAAATGGATCTATCGGTCAGTTATTGACTCCACTATCTTTGTTCAAGCAGAGTTACTGCAAATGTAAAGTAGGTAAAAATGTATGTAACAAATAATAGAGGAGCAAGTGTTTAAGGTATTAGGCTTGTATTATTAAAAACGTAATATTGTGTATGAGAAAATGATTGTGTTTTACATAGTGCAGTATTGTATACATATGCGACTCTATCTCGGGTCTGGGGGGCGCGGTGGCTCAGTGGTAGAGCGTTCACCTCCGGTGCTTGGGGTCCCTGGTTCGATCCCAGCTCGCGCCGTGTGGACTTTGTGGTGGACAAACACCGTGCTCGTGGGTTTTCTCGGGGTTCTCCCGTTTCCTCCCACTTTCTTCATTCCACCATTTCACTCATCTCTCACCATCACCGTCTCCTTTAGCCTAACCGGCATAACCGTGGGACGTAAAACTTAAAGATTTCATTTCATTTGTTTTTCTATCTCGGGTCTAGATGCAATACAGAACAGAGAAATAAGATATTTTTAAATGTAGACAATAAGTAGATGACCCATGTATGTTCTAACTTAAGAAGTATTTAAATTTGGCAATGTTTAACTTTTAAACGGTATATGAAGGCTTTAATTCCCAGATTGTCTTTTTTTTTTTTTTATCTCAACAGTATTATTTGTAAATACTTCATATACATGTGAAAGCATATAGTGATAAAATCACAGCGTTATCGCATACCTAATCCGAAAGAATGTTGACTTAGCCTATGGTCACAGTGTATCCGATCTTTCACTTTGGCGATTAGGGCCGACTGGTCGGCCGAACGCGTCTGCCGACTGCTTGGTCACACTGCAACCTATCCGTCGTCAGTCTGTCTTCTTGTGGGATACAGTATGGACGAGGAATTACTGCTATAGAAAATACTGTGTTAAAAATATTACTTTTAGAGGAAGGTAGGAGCGAATATGTAAATAGGCATACTGTTTTTGAAGAAAGAGAGAAATATGACGAGTTTCATACACTATTTCAAAAGTTGGTGGAGCAGCCACAAAAGTTTTTTTCAGTACCTCAGAATATAACATGAATCATTTGGCACATTTTACAGAAGATCCGAGGACGCACAGAGAAGCAAAGTGATTTTCGAAAATGTATATCAGCAGAAGAACGGATTGCTGTAACATGTAAATGGGAGTCTCCATACTTGCGATGAGTTGTAAACCACCCGCTAGTCTGGCGTAGTCTGACGACAAAAACAAAATAATTTGTTTCCGATCGGTGGTCGGTCGAAGTCTGCCGCAGTCGCCAGACCATGTCGGCGCCAGTCTGACCACGTACACTTCTCTCAATGCATTTGTTTATTTCGCCGATGTCGTCAGAGTATGTCAGACTAAAAAATCGGTGAAAGTCGGATCCACTGTGACCATAGACTTAGACATAATTCTGTGCGGTGTGTTGAGTGATCCGTGTCGAATTGTGAAATGATTAACCTAAAGAAAAAGAAAATCAGTATTAAATTTTGTTTCAAATTGGAAAACTGACTAAAGTACGAAAATTCTGAAATAGCATTCGCTGATGCACCAATTAATTGCGTAAGAACTTTTCAATTGTTTGCACATTTTCAAGCTGGATGGATGATCCCCGTACTGGTCGCCTGTCCGTGAGTCTGGGTGGGAAGAAGATCGTGATGGTCAAAGCGTTTGTGAAATCCTAGCGTCAATTGTACAGTTGAGGAACAATTAAACATTACCATTGACAAATACCTCGAAATCTTATAGAAACACTTGGGGTTAATAGGTAAATCAGAGAAATTCTTAACTTAAGACTTGAAAGAAATGAGTCTTGCCATCAGCATGGCATTGAAGGCAACGACCGATAATAATCGGACATTCCTGACCAGTGTCATCAAAGAGGATGAAATATGGGTTTAGAGACACGATTCAAAATCAAGGTAATGTCTCAGGAGAAATCATCCTAATCTTCGAGCTTCTAAAAGGACAGACAAGCCTGATCTTGTATGAAAACGTTACTTATTGTGTTTTTCACGTGTTTAGGGTCGTGCATCATGCATTTGTTTCACTGTCAATAAGGTCTAAAGAGCTGTGTTACAGCTGTTATGCGATTCCATTTGTATTGAATGACCGGGTAAATGGATATCTGGACAATGACATTTGCTCACTAACAATGCTTCTTGTCACACTTCAAGTAATTGTGTCCGACTTCTCGGCCAAAAGCAACATCCCCGTCGTACATCATCTCCATGCTCGTCGGATTTAGCTCCGTGTGACACTTTCCTCTTCCTTACACTGAAATCCATCTTAAAAGGGAAACAATTTGACACTATCCAGTACATCCAAGGTAACACGACGATTTGTGTCGATGTAGTAAGCAAGTAACATTAGTTTGAACCGGACAAAGATGAGTGGGCAGTAGTCGTACCTATGTGGTTTTACAGCATCAATTCGGGAGTTAAATGAACAGTTCTTGTATGTTGGCTATGGGAAAATAGCTTAACTTATTGTTAGATTGCTTCGCTGTGTGAGATGCAGAACATTTGTGTTTTGTAGTGAATAATAATTTCTCTTTGTTTGCTCTTCATATTGAGGTTTCAAGTACTTCATAAATGTTATAAGACTAAATGTGCCTTGCAGTAGAAACTCACAGCCCAAAATCGGACAGTCTTCTATACAAAATTTTTGGCCATTCTCTTTAAATAAATAAATAAAATAAATAAACTTTTACTCCCAAATGGAATAAAATAAATTAAATACGACTATTCTTTCTCTGGTTTTAGTATTTACTGTTATAATTATTCTAATCTTTTTGAGTATAATTACAACAGAGTAAGTATTATTATAATTATTAGTATAATAATACATTAATGAGAAAATGAAGCTTTATTTATAGGGGATAGTACCCCCTCTCTTAAACTCCCAACGAAGACTTGAAATGATGCTACTGTTACTGAAAGGTTTGAGCTTAACATCCATATTACGAAAGCTCGAAGAAGAAATACTATGACTCAAAGAAGTCAAGGACTCCATTTATGAAACTGACCATATTAATTGAAATAGCAGTGGATATTTTAGGAGACAAAACAAGTTTAGAACGCAACTAACGGGACCCAAGAGGGATAATAGTTAATCATAATATTTGGATTGCATCCGAAAGATGATGTTATTACAATCAACCAATCAACTAGCAGTACAAGATAAAGGAAACTTCAATCATTATACATCATTCATTGTAGCATGGAAAGTGCCTCTTTTGGATAGCAAAAATAAGGGTGACTTCAAATTTCAATGTTTTAAAACACCTTTCAATAGAGATTCTCATAGAAAGAAGAGAAAGTCTTATAGTATTACAATGTTCTATGTCTTCGAGAAAGTTAAGAAGGAGAGAAGTTATAACATCTCCAACGTCGAGATCCAAGAGTTGCAGTCAACAAAACATGAAAAATCTTTAAAAATCCATACGAGATGTGTTAGAAAAGCAAAGATACTGATTTTCTGTTGACGATGAATTTTATTATTTTTTAGATAAAGTTATCCCCTTTAAATTAGTATTCGGTGATAGAGGCCTTATTTCCATTTTTTGTAGCAGTGCTGGAAGGGTTTTGCCGGAATATATTTAAGTTAATCAGTTATGCTCTTCTACATATATATTCCAGAGTACCAAAATGACGTGTTTGAAGTGATTTTTGAGCAAAGAATAATAGAAAGAGGTCACAGGAATTGAAATTTTGTGAATAGGAGGCTGAGGAATCACACAAATGCTTTTTCTCCCGAATATTCATTGATGGAGGCTGCAGTGTCATATGATATGTTGTTGCAGTGCAGCATCCAAATGTGTGCAATTCAAGATCGCACACGCCATTTTCTCATGTCTAAATCCTGTATTAAAATCTGACGAACGATAAAAAACGTTCAAATTTAACTCACTGCTGATTATTCTCCCGTACATCGATGATCTGACGTCACAAGAGACTTCACTGTTTCTACGTTGTCACCTGCGATTCCACTTGTTCTTGGTCTTCTAAAAAGTTCTTCTGTTATCTAAACACTTGTGTCTTCGATAAGAAATGGTCTCTGAAAGCCCTTTGCAACATTTTGTGAGTCACAGTAGCGCGTTGGCCAAGGTTCATATGAAAATTGATAGAACAACGTTGCTCAAACTTTTCCGGTCGATTTTCATGACGCAACTCACGAACACAACTTAACTTCAGACTCCCTCAACAATCGTGTAGCTACTGGAGCAAGTTTAAACATGTACTGAGTCAATGGCAAGGGTTAACGTCACTGTTGCGCGAAGAAGGGGGTGGCAGCGTTGTCGCTTCGTTCACAGTGCTGCCGGTCTCATTACTTTTCTAACACACTACGTAAGTTTGTTTGTTCTACAAATCAAAACAGTTGGTTTTGTATACTTCTAGGTAAATGTTAGGAAGAGATTGTAGGATATTTAGAAATATTGTGTACTCTGTTTTTTTAACGTAAACTTAGAAATTAACGCCGAGCACTTAAGTTATATTCCATAAACGTTATTCTTGACAAGCAAAAACGGATACTTTTCGCTGGTGATGAATAAACATAAAAATTCATAATGTTCATCAATATATTCAAACGGAACAGTGATAGTTGCGTTTCCTTATGTAATAAAATACATTTCCAATATGTTTTCTATACATTTTCAATTTACTCAATAGGAGGGAAGGAAAAGCAAATTAAGCTTTAATTTAGATACTTTATATTTAAAACTTCCTGTATAGTCTAATATTTACTGTTTATTATACAGAAAATATAGTTACCTTTTAGGACACAAAAGAATACAAAAAAAGAAAAAGAAAAAGAAAAAAGAATTTCCCTTGATCAGGCATCCAGCGAACTATGTATTCAGTTACTTCAAAGCAATCTCTTTACCATTTTAAAAGGTAAACATAATAATGACTCATTTCGTTGCACGTTTTGTGTTAATTAATATCCCACAATACACTGCGTGTCTAAAGGAAAATGATTGCTTTGGAACTCGGTTCATGTTTTACAGAGCCCTATTCCTTTGTTTCTTGCTAAATATCTGTGACAACATTATGTAATGACTTGAGGCTGCGAAGTTCCAGATACCATAGCACTGCGGTATTCTCTCTAAATTTATCATTTGCTGATATGCTTGGGTTCCGTTACTGCTTGTGATTCATAGGTCACGCAATGCAGATGACACTTTCAGTTATGTTACATTATTAAGTAATATATTTTACAAAGAGTGCATTTACATTAGTTTAACATGACAACTCAGAATATCAGTTATCTGCAAACTAATGCAGTGTATAGACTTAAGCACGCACACTTTTGCGTAATGCTTTCTAGAAGACATATTGCGTTAGTTTTATGCGAATCTTCATTGCGGTTATTATACGAATCTTGAATTTGGCAGAGTTTGTTCAACTTCTGAATGTTGATACTCATAGAAATGAAGAGGGTCTTGTAATGAGGAAAAGTCTAAAATTGAGGATTACAACAGATTAACATGTTTCCTGTTTCATGACTCATTGATACGTACTCCAGAAGGGTTTAGGTCTACTAATTGGCAATATTGAATTGGAAATGAAATGACATCTTCTAGTTTAACGCCTGAGGATTACATCCGTTTGTGGGACACTGTGGTTCAGTGGTAAGGCGTTCACTTCTCATGCGTGGGGTCCCTGGTTCCATCTCAGCTTGCGCCAAGTGGGGTTTGTGGTGGACAAATACCGTGATCGTGGGTTTTATCGGGGGTTTCCAGTTTCCTCCCACTTTCTTCATTTCACCATTACAATCATTTCACCATTACGGCATAAGTATGAGACGTATAAGTGAAAGATTTCATTGCAGTTCATTTTCACTATATTCTTCATACTAAAGAGGCGGATAACTTATGCAAATGAATTATGGCGGAAGAATAGGTGGGCAAAATATAGGAGGAAATGGGGGTATCCCAAGAAAACACCACAAATTTACTTGGCCGGTGATCGAACCAGGGACAGCACCCATCAAAGGCAAACGCTTTATCACTGAACCATCGTACCCTCTATATTGAATTGCAGATGTGTGGCCAGCACATTGCGAATCTCATTGGCTTACTTTAGAAAACTACTTTAACTTACCTATTTCTTCTGCTCAAGTAGCTTCCCCATTGTACTATTGATGTTAGTGGAAACCCGCATCACTAATATTATGTGACTTTCCCTAATGAATAATCACGAAATTAGTTGCTGGAGATTCCCAATCTTTGACATCAATAATCACACGGAAGCCAGTAATCCAATGTACATGCCAATATATTAGTTTTCATATGTTTGTCCACACATAGTGTAGAGGTCTAAGGACATATTTGAAGTATCGAAATATATATATATATATATATATATATACTTTTAAACTCAAATTTTGAATAGAATTTTCCAATGAGAAGATGTTCGTGTATTTCTCTAACCCTATTTCGATTGAGAGTTATTAATTTTGCAAGAATAACCACATTCATATGGTATTTCTACCATCTCATATATCGCAGAGGTTGCAGCCGCTCTACGTAATATTTTGCAGTCTATTGAAATATACATTGTACAGGGAACATGATCTATATTCCCTGGCCATGAGAGGGTGATAAAATAAGAATTGGCTGAAATCCTAAATAAAGCTTTCATAAAAGTTACAACAATGGAGAAATCTGTTTCATATTTCTACTGTACAGGCATATTTCCCTTTAATCCCGACAAGTTTCAGGATCACGATTTTTCTTCTGTTCAGGGTGTTACACTAGTTATTGCTGAAGTTACTTCCTCTCCTAAAAGTTCAAACAAATCAGGGATATTTCAATCATTGTAGATAAAGTTTTAGCGACAGGGGTAAAAGTGGATCTGAAAAGGTAGGGGGACGCATGACGTCAGGCCGTCCCCCGTGCCTATCTTTGCTCATTGTAATTTTGTAAGAAAGTGGGGGGACGCCACTTATATTTCCTGGAAGCGGGTTGACGGCGTCCCTCCGCGTTCCCCCCACACTTTTACCCCTGCTTAGCGGAAGAAAACAGCCATCCAATTCCTGATGATCCTCTGCTTTCAACTTCTGTAGGAATTATTTTGTTCCAGTAGGATTGCATCAGGGAAAAGGAAATACCAAAAGTATAAAGAATTCTTGGCGAGCAAGATAGCATTCAGAAATGTTGACCAGTACACCTTTCAAACGTAAGTTAGAAGAGACTTGAAAGAAGAATCAAGAAAGGAGTAAGAAAAAGTTGAACATAACACGACATACGTCCGTGTAAAAAAAAAAAAAAAAAAAAAAAAAAAAAAAAAAAAAAAAACTAGAAGCTGACATGGAAAAGGTAACTTTCAGATTCGTCTGAGTCAGACACTGATCAAAAAATTGTTTTTGATAACGATGGATTGGATAATATAGGCTGAGAATTGGGACATGACAGGTGATTTGATTGTAGAAGAGACCAATGAACGTTACAAAATTTGTGATGATTTTGAAAAATGCAATAAATTATGGTATCGATGTATTTTTAGCTGTGAGTGAAGCTATGCAGAATATATTGATGTCGATACAGTCGACAATTACGTGCGTGCACATTGTAAACAATACATAACAATTTATCCAATTCATTACCTTTCAATTTTAAATATTGAAATAGGAATGCAACTGCCTTCTACAATTGAGGGGCTTAGTGGAAAAGGGGCGTATCCCACATTTGAATGTTTTCGAGAAACAGAAGGTTTTGCGTTGCAACTGATAAAAGTTTTACTATGGAAGAAAGGTACATAAATATAACAATTCATATTAGTGGAAGATCTGATATGTTTCAGAAAAAATCATCATGCATTGTACTTCTTACCTTCAAGAAGAAATAAACATAAGATGAGCACATGATCATGGTTGCCAAACCAATACAAGCTTTCTATATTAATGGATCAAAATGAAAGTTCCGATACGCGAATATGCATGTAACGTGCAGAATAACACAACAGAGTAGACCATGTTCGTCTCTGTAAATAATGTTTACGTACTCCACTCAGTGAAAAATAAATCCACACATGTTCGTGTCGCCACTCAAATAACATGTTTTCGAGAACAAAAATATTTTCTTTGTACGGCAGCATTCTAATATGCTAGAACCGCACACACTGTAAAACACAACACTACAGACGAATATGATACCCATTATATTGCACAATAAACAATTATTCAGGGCACAGTACTTGCGTCCCTGAAGAGACATTTCACTTCACACTGTCACTTGATATGCTACTGTCAATAGCCTCTATCCCTACGTGGTTCGTGTCGTCATTGTTGCATTTTAGAGAACTGTAATATTCGTGGTGGATGGGTGGAATGTAGTTTAACATGCTCATTAGATTATCATACTTAGGACTCTGATAGGTCTTCCTTCGCGATTCTTGGATATCAAAACCATATCTTTCAAGAGGACACGGTTGTCCATTTCCTCGCTGCAAACTTAGAGTACTCCAAGGCTCACATGTCGAGTATGTGTATTTTACCTGTACAAGTTGGCTGCCTTTCATACGTAAATTTCATGCTAGTCGCTGCTCTCATATTGAAGACTTTTCCATCTTTTGTTTTCTTACGAAATGTCAGAACAGATTGTAACGCTGATACAACCTTCATGTCTTCTGTTGTCATTTTGATGACTTGAAATGTCTTCTTTTTGCATGCTGATTTTATCAGAGTGGCCCATTGGGTGGGGGTGTATGCAGATTGTTCTCCTCTTCTTTCTCTCGATGATATCGAAATTAGCATTGCAGAGGAGGAGAAATGTGTAGCCTGGAACCAAAAATCTATATTCTATTGTCTGAAGATCGTGACGTTTAACAGACACAGCCAGAGTTCTATAATGATCTAATTTTTATTGTGCCCAATGCACGAATCACTGTACACTATTAAATTACGTTTGTTGCGAATATCGTCTGGTAGGTGCATCATCAGTCGAAGAAACAGATTCCTATTTCATCCCTGCCACGAGAAGAAACAGATTCTGGCCAGATGCACATGACAGCAGAATCATAATGACAGAAATGGAACCCAAAACAATATGTCCACAACTGCCGCAAATAGAAAGCAGTTTCCGTGCTTATCATAAGTGTTGGTACTGCTTGTTCCAGACCCATAGCAACAACTATGGTGCTGCTGTTAATGTATTTGCATTCCTGGTTTACATTTATTAAAGATTGGTAGACTGCTTCCGCTTTACGAATGTGTATATGAAATTCAGATAGTCTAGATTCTACGTGCAACATCGAATCACAATTGTTACATGTGTGGGTGCTTGGCATTTTAAATGCGATGTTAAATTCATTATTGAACACATATCGACATGTATGTAATTTCACTGGACCAATTTCCTTTCGTTCACATTGTTCTACATACAAATCGTAGATTTGTTGCACAGAGTGCACCGAAACTATATATGACGTTCAGGGCTTGCAGCTCTGCTGTAATGAGAACGTTCTTGAAACGACCTAATGTGATTCCTGACAATATCTAGCTTTTCTTCCAAAATAGCATGCGGGACGTTGTGATATTTACCTCGAGGTCCTCTTTGGGATAATGCAACTATTTGGCAGACATATCATTTCGATTCACAACGGGCGGTACGACGTCTGTGTTCAGTAACACCATGGGCATTGCAGAATGCTTGCTTGCATACATTAATTTCCCTTTCCTGATGACAGACGAGGAACATTATGAAAAATATTGACGCACCTGGAAACATTCACATTTGTTCTATCTTTAATGTACACACGTTCACATTCTGACCTCCTGATTAGCCCAAACAGATAGGCATTAAGCGTGTTGAAATCTTGCATGTTGTAAAAGAAATGAAACTATTATCTTTGGTTTCAGAATCGGTATCCTTCATATATTTACATTACTCAGTTTTACAACACCTCACATCACATTGCATTTTATCCGGTGCTTCCTTACATGTGCGTCCAACCTAACTTTTTTCTTGCGTTCCTTGTACGCTTACGTACACTATCCTTCTATGTGTCTTTGTTTTATTGTCTCTTTCGTGGTTTAACAGGTGAATTTCCCAGACTGGAATTACTTTCAACGTTCAGCACAACAGCCATTATTACTTTCAACAGCAACGTGTATCAGCGGTCACCCTTGGCCGGTTTCTAGACTCATAACCAATGACAGATAGTGTTATATCACCACAAACTTACAACATAGCTGGAAGCAGGATACATAACTTTTCCACTCACGAGTTGCAGCTGAAAGGGGAATACATCATTTTTCCACTGACATTTTTGACACAAATATCTCTTCATTTTCGTCCAACACTTATGGGATCCATAGTATATGGAGCTGAGTCATAACACTTCTGCTCAATATACCGGCTAGTTCCATGTACCCAAATTTGTAGATATCTCGATTTTCCAAATTTTGTGGGATACGCCCCTTTTCCACTAAGCCCCTCTATTGTATGGCAACCACTCTCAACACATTCAATTTATGTTTTAACCTAGTATATAACTACACAAATATTTATTCACTGAATTGCTTATTATTGCGCACAATTGCCCTACCCTTGTGCATGATTATCCCATAGGTTGGGGAATTGTACACAAGCGTAGACTTGCATTAGATATGGCATCACTCACATACACTTTATTATCTTTCAATTTTAATTTTCTTATTCAATACGAGAAAATGAAAAAAGTGTTGAGCTAAAAATCATATGTTCTCCAGCAAAACTGTTCCAAATATAACGATAATTCCTTAGATCCCACTTTTCCCTATTATCTGTAAACGAAATAATTAGAATAAGATCAGGGAAGTCGTTAATAAAGTTACTGACGACAGTTTAACATACTCGAAAATAAGTTCTAGTTGACAATACCGAAACCCAGCAGCCAAATTTATATGTAACAAACATGTACTACAGAGAATTTGTTTTCGAGTAATATATATTTGAATGGAAAATTTGAAAAGAAGGCACTTCTCAAATCACCATGTGAACTAGAAAGCAAAAACAATGTACCTTTTGTCCCTTTTGGGAATGTGTCCCTTTTAGACTTAGTGTTCCGTTTGAACATGATATGATATTAGTGTCCTGATTCTCAGGGTATATGAGTCGAAGCGGATCGAGCCTATCGTCATTTGACACCTAATAGTTGAAGCTAATAGGTATGCAAATAGTTTTGGAATTTTATATTCAAATGTGGGGGATCCGCCATGAAGATGAGAAAACTTTCCGCGAAACGCGCTACATTTAACAATTTTATTTGGGTAAAAGCGCAAATCTTGATTAAAGGTACGCTGTTTATTGACAAAATATGTTACCAAAATCAAGAACCGAAAATGGGTAAATCGCTTTACTTCTGGAAATTTCGATGTCCAAAATTACCTGTCCCAGTGAGCTACCAATCATCACAAATGTAGACGATATTGTGGGAAGAATCCACCAAGCCCGAATTGTAAACAGTCATGACATCGCCAATAACATAAACACCTAACACTGAACAATATTAAACCATTTGGGGTAAACTGGCTGCAAAAATAAGCTCAATTTTACAAAATGATCTGACTCGAAAACAATTATTCGATGGAAATTCTATCTGGGGTCTCTACTGAACTCAAGCCATTTCTAAAACTGTTTATTAAGTGTGATGAAAAGCGACAACAGGGAGCTAAAAGGATTAATGCTTCCAAATGGTCAATGCAAGGAAAAGCTCCACAGTAAGTGACAAAGTTCATGCTGACGCCAAGTAAGGTTATATTGTACGTTTAGTAGGATTGGAAGAGTATTGTGCATCACAAACTGCTGCTGTCGAGTAGTACCATGGACTAATATCTATATCGTCTACAGTTAGAGCGACGAGCCTAGCAACTAAAAGGGAACGCGTGGAATTGGTTAAAAGGAAAGGTGTCGTATACCACTCTGACAATACTAGATCGCATACATCTTCAATGACCCGTCAAAAATTTGAGAGAACCTGGCTAGAAGATTTTAATGAATAAATCATATGGCTTGAATCTGGGTCCGCCTTGGTCTCTGCAGTGCTTCCTGAATAGTATTAAGTTAGTTTTCTAACAGCCCTGTGAAAACCATATGCCACAATGTTGACTAAAAAGCACATAAGTTCCATAGCGACATGGTTAAGATCGTCGCAGATAAATGGTAAAAACTAATGAACAAAATGATGCAAAAGTGGTTTCATCATTCATTGGTTTGAGGTCAGAAGAAATTACACTACTTCGAGGCCCTCACACAAAGCATATAATGTATGAACAACATTCACCGTAACAAGAGCAAAACTTATGTCGTCTGAACAAATTAAGTGCTTTTAATGCGTGAATCCATATCATTTTTTCTGGTTCAATGAAACTATTGTATTATTCAATTTTCGCTCGTTTCTGTTTTTAAGCTCTTATTTTCAGTACCCGATACAGCATTGTGTCTGATCGAAGGTCATTTAATTAATAATTTCACACTGACTTGATTTTACTTTGTTTTCGAATGAGGCATTTGCACCAGGAGGTGAAATCCAAATATCATAAATGAGAGTTCACTCCATCCTGACAAATAGAGATGTATTATGCCATACAGTATTCAGGCGTTAAATTGTAGATCTAATTATTTGATAGTATAACGTCATCAGCATATTGTGGAAGAGGATTGTCTTCCTAAAACGTCAGGGTAGTCAGTGGTGCTTTCAACAGTATGGGACCAGATGTCATAGTGCGGCTGTTACTATGAAGATTTCGATTGCCATTTTTTTTGACAGAATAGTCTCAAGGGGACTGTGACCTCAAAAATCTCTTTTTTTTTTTAAACGTGAAGGTCTATTATTACAAACCAAGAAATATGGAACACTTAAAAGACACATTTTGTATCTGTTGCTGAAACTAATCTTGTCATACTGCTAAAGAGTCTTCTTGTTCCTGCAGCAAGTGTTAGCCACATTAACATTTGTAGGGCAGGAAATAAAATTTGGTTATCAGTGAAACACTTGACACTTGATTAGAAGATTTAAGTACCTTCTGTCAATAAATCGGTTTCACTCTGTGTGAAGAGTAAGAGAAATATTTGATTAATCTGGAAGTGTGCTGAGATTATTTTTAATCATAGGAATAAAAAGGATCATTCATTTAAGTGCTTCGATAAAATAAGCCAACTAACCGTAACGCTATGGCTACGTTTTCGAAAATTTGTTTAGTTATCAACTTCGCAGACAAGATATAGCACCTAACAACTGACTTCAATAGGATCATGCTCTAACCATGCTAAACATCTTGCATGTACTGTGTTTATATATATTACACAACTAATGATTAGAGAAGGGAAAACTAGGCCTACATTAAATACATTTTACAATACCAAACACAACAAACATGCAGAAAGAACATAGAGAAACAGGTTGGGAATGGTCGAAGAGCATTGCGAAGAGAACTTGAAAAGAAGTATTTTTTTTTTCGAAATGTGTATGAAATTGAATATTAAATTTATTTGATTAAATTCAATAGATAATACACTTTCATATTTGGAACCTGTGTATTAGGAAATCTATTGAATTAGCTATATTGAGCTGTCAGCTTTTTAACATCGTATATATATCTATATCTATCTATCTATCTATCTATCTATCTATCTATCTATCTATCTATCTATCTATATATATATATATATATATATATATATATATATATATATATATATATATATATATATATATATATATATATATATATATATATATATATATACACTGAAAATGCGGATATAACCAGTGGCTACCGGTTACTATTTGGTACGAAAATGTTCACCATCCTCTTAGAAATTGATCAACACCAATATCATCTCCCTATGACTTACGGTTTTTCGAGATATGGCTCCTTAAACCTGCCGAAGTCGGAACTTTTTTTTGGGCAATATCTTGGGAACGGTAAGAGTGACGCGAAATATTCCATCATTTCTTTGAGATACTTTTTGGTGATCTATGGAATGGAGAGCTCAAAATTGAAAAAAATCGCAAATAGCAGACAAACACACACATATATATATATAGAGAATTCAGTAACGGACTTTTTAAAGACCGTTGAAAGTACAAAAGATGCAAACAGCTACCCAAAACATAAAAGAACAATGGAAGCACAAAAATGTGAAAATAATAATGGCAGTAATTTTGGATACCGGAATGGTTCACAACATGTTGAAAAATGCTTTTGAAAAAATTAGTGTTGAAGAAATAGGGATGCGCACGAGACAAGATTTGTGGTCGTCTCGTCTCGAAAATGTGCTGTAAAAGTGATGTCTCGACTCGAAAAATGTATCTTTTTCTATTGGAAGAACCGTGTCTCGACTCGAATTTTATCAGGAAAATCCTGTCTCGACTTGTCTCGTGCGCACATCTATGAAGAAAAGTGATAAGGAAATTAAATCCCTACGGAAGAACGTAACATTGGACCTATGTAGAATTGTAAGAAACTTCGTGCAAATCCCAGAATGAAGGGGAAACAGAGAGAAAAAAATAATATAGTTGGGTGATCCGTATATTACTATACCGCATACTGAGATAAGGAGACGAGAAAATAAATAAATACATTAATAATAATAATAATAATAATAATAATAATAATAATAATAATAATAATAATAATAATAATAATAATAATAATAATAATAATAATAATAATAATGAGAAAATCAAACTGTTTTAAAGTATGTTCATATGTTACTAAAAGTCCGTTCTTTTGTTTATTGTTATTGAATAGTTATTTTGTATAATTTTAAAACTTATTTATTTATTTTTTTTATGTTAGAAACTTAGTAAAAATGAATTACCAACTGGATATAAACTAATTTCAAAGTTTAATGGCATGTCCTGACCTTCTGTGTACATTCAGCTTGTCTATTGTGCACAAAAGAAAGAAAGAAAAAATAATAATGAAATGTTACTTGTTTCTCTGTTCGTATTGATTTTATGTTATACTTTTCTTTGTACAAAAAAGGACGGAAAATACACGTACAAGCTTAACTTTGAACCTTTTATTATGTTTAATATAAAATGTCTCTATCCTTTTTTTTATTTTTTTTAGAAATTAAATGAAAAGTGAAAATTTAAAAAAAAGAGATTTTTGGTTACGTTTTGAAACTTTGATATGGAATTTTTAATGAGATTTGTAGTTCCTTATGTACTTCAGTCAAGCTTAAAAATACATACTTTATAGACTAATTAAAATCGTTTTTTCCTGAATACGTGTATATATTTTTTTTGAAACTTTCAAGTAGAAGGTTGCTAAGAGAACTACAATTGATAATATATTTCAAAAAAATTTAGATAAGTATATATAATAGGTTTCTAAAATAATATGTATTCTTAATAGCAATTAACTTGCATAATGGCTTACATAGTCTTATCAGTATAAATTAAATTATATTCTTTCTGATGGATACTAGTAGCGCTTCGTGGTCAGTAAAAGCAGTACTTGCAGCAGTGGCGGATCTAGAATGTAAAAACTGGGGTAGGGGACAGCCAGACTCCAGACTATGATAAGTTATATCATGAGTTCACTATAAATGTAGAAACAATAGCTTCAATTATTTTTGTCTTTTTTTTTTTTTTTACAAAAAAAGCTAGAGGGGACTAAGCCTCTCCAGCTCCCGCTTAGATCCACTACTGAGTTGCAATATCAAATAATGTACGCACACGTTGGTGCGCTTCCTGCTCTAAAGTTACTTCATTTTTTTAAAAAAAAAATATAGAAAGAGTGGATATGAGAACAATTCATTTTCATACTTACGGATGTAAGTTAAATTCGCTATTATTACTATAATGAACTCTGGTAAACAGTGAAAACGCTTACACGTTAGGAGTTTCAATCTTGCCGGGTAAAAATCAATTACTGGACGATTTTTGGTGTCATCTAACGAGGAGATGTGTAACTTCTGCTACCCTTGAAAAAAAAAAAGTGCCCTAGCTCAAAAGTTGTGTGACGTAGCGGACGGATGATAGTCATCGTTACTCATTATGATGTTAACATATTAATTCCGTTGAAGAACTCGAAGGAGATAATTGTTGTAGCTTTCTCTTGCAAAAAATACAATTCAAAAATTCAATTTTGTTTAAGGGTAGCACAGAGAAAAAATGGTATGTGACAGGCTCGTGCTGGTCCACCGGCACATATCCCGGTGCGCCCTCCGAAGCAACACAATATATATAAAGGTACATTTTTTTATATGATAAATTCTTAAAGTTGTTATTGGTAAGTAACCCATGATAAGTACATTGCAATCTTTACACAAGACGCCCTTGCGAAAACATGAAAGATAGACGGTTTTATTTATTCTTCTGTATCACACAGTTCTATACAATGAATACACACTGTTACTTTTGGTAAAGAACCCGTGTAGGGTACAGTGCGCCCTTTGCACAAGGCGTCCTTGCGAAACCTCATCAAAGACAAACGGTTTTATTCTTCTGTATGGCTCAGTTCTGTACAATGAATACATACTGTTACTGTTGTTATAGAACCCGTGAAGGGCACTGTGCGCCCTTTGCATAAGATGGCCTTGCGAAACCACATAAAACATAAAAGAATTTATTCTTTTGTATGGCACAGTTGTATATAATGAACACATACAGTTACTGTTGTTAAAGAACCCGTGTAGGGTACAGTGTTCCCTTTGCATAAGGCGCCCTTGCGAAACCTCATCAGAGATAAACGGTTTTATTGTTCTGTATGGCTCAGTTCTGTACAATGAATTCATATTGTTACTGTTGGTAAAGAATCCGTGAAGGATATAGTGCGCCCATTACGCAAGGCGCCCTTGTCCTGTGATTGTTCCTGTGTGTTTAGAACAGTATTGGAATAATCAGTGCCTATTGCATTTTTAAAACATAGCTACAGTGACTTACTAAAGCAAACGCCAAAATATAGGCGGATTGCGCGCGCAACAAAAAGTGGGTGGAGAGAGCAACAGCTAACTAGCAACCTACGCACTTGCCATTTACATTTGTCTTGTTCAGTCACTGTCAAGGTTTCATGTTTCGCGCGCGTGTTGAAGATTGGTTACGGCAGAACGCAGGCTTTGAGCTGTGGCTAGGTAAACGGCTGTGGTCTGCTTACTCCTGCAACAGGAGGGAAAGGAGGTGGCACATGACAAGGGAGAGTTGACAACAGCGAGCTGTAAGGTGCGCGCGCAACCCGCCTATATTTTTGGCGTTTGCTTTAATGTATATTTAGCTTCATTTTGTTTGATAAAAAAATCTTACAAGAACTAAAATTGTTTCTCTAGCAAAGAAATTTTCACAGTTTACCTAATGACGCTATTAAACAAACCTTGGGTTTTAATTCATAAAATGGCGCCCCTATATATACAGGGTGTAACTTAATCAACATATCAAACTTCAGGAGGTGACTCCTGACACGGAAAAATCATGTCAGTGTGAAATTATTAATTAGAGGAGGCTTTTATTCACAACTTATATGAGAGTTTAAGAACTGTATATTTGGAATACGTATGATATTTCTCTTGTTCTTAACATTTTCTACGTGAAAATTTTGTAAAATAAAATATTCTGTATAAAAATTATTTTGTAAATTTTAATGATAGTTGACAACCCTGATATTTGTGAGAAAATTATCAAATTCCGTTAATTGATTACTAGTATGGTTGTTTCTAACATATGCATGAATTGGCTTTCTATTGTCAATAGGATATGAAAAAATGAAACTATGCTGAGATAATCCAGTAACTTAAGACATGGAAAGTAAGAGAACACCACCCCTCTTTACACCCCGTTTGCGAAGTTTCCTCAAGGTTTACAGAGTGGCACTCATCGCATCGAATCAGCACCCCAAAATCATAAAAGATCAGCTGAAAAACTTTATATATATAAAAAATCATAGTTCATCAGCTTCTCCCCCGGACTATAGCTCCGTAAATATTTATCGTACATGCACTACAAATATACCTATGGAAAGATGAAAGTTTGCTGAAACTTGTTTTTATTCGGGTCGTTTTACAATATCTGCGATAGCAAAACGTCCATAACCAAGCCATAAAAAAGCGAGTTTCTTTCATTTTGACTTTTGAGGGGTTCAATCGTTTCGCGCGGCCCTGCATGGTGAGTAATTAAAACAATATATAGCTAGAACTAAAGCCCTATTATTTATCTTTCATTTGAGACCTATTTTAGCTTGTGGGTTTAGCCGTTTGTATGTAACAGCCATTCTAGTGATAACTTCTGTTTTTCCAGCATTCCAGACTTTAACCGCCTGGAATTCCAGTGAGTGACCACAGGAGATATGTTATGGAGGACTTTTGATATGCTATTCAGGACATCCAATAGAACAAATCTGCTAATATTCAGCTTTAGACTATTTTTCACAGTTTAACGCCAAAGTTTGTGTAAAATGACTGGACTAAATTGTCGCGTTGACTGATTGACCAGTATAAAAGCTTAAATCTTCTTTGTTCTTCAGAAATAAACCAATATAACAGCAATAATTTGAGTATGTGTGTAGTGTGTGTCTGTTCAAAGTAGCATAATTGGCAGCCATTGTTGGCTGAGTGTATTTCTGAGTATTTTTTGTAAAACAAAAGTGAAGAAAAGAATAAAAAGTAGGAGCAAAAAACAAGTATGGTTGATACTTCCTTTAACACAGTATATACAGTATAAAAATACCAACCGTAAAGTAGCAAGTTTTATTCTATTCCAAAGATTTTTCCTTTTATTGCTAGTTTAACGTTAAGTAGCATATTTTATTCTACAGAGAAAGTTTTTTTTAATTAATTCATGTACTCTATAAGAAAAACATGAATCATTAAGTAGCAGATTGTATTCTACTGGAAAAGCTTTTTTTTCTTTTGTTATTAATTTATGTAGTCCATAAGAAAAGTGTTAATCTTTAAGTAGTAAATTATATTATACTTGATTTTTTCTTGTTATTAATTTATGTATCGCGTAAGAAAAACGCCAACCATTAAGTAACAAATTTTGTTTTAGGTGAAAAGTTTTCTCTTTTGTTATTAATTTATGTATCGCATTAGAAAAACATCAACCGTTAAGTAGCAGATTGTATTCTGCTGGAAAGGCATTTTCTTTTTTGTTATTAATTTATGTAGTGCATAAGAAAAGCGTTAACCCTTAAGTAGCAAATTTTAATATACTTGAATTTTTTTCTTGTCATTAATTTATGTATCGAATAAGAAAAACGCTATCCATTAAGTAACATTTTATTCTACTTGAAATGTTTTTTCTTTCGTTAATACTTAGCATATTGTGTATATATATTGTTGTTTGATTTCTCCCAACACTGGCGCACATTCTATTTGTAATTATATAATAAAGTATTTATTGTAATATTTATATGATATTTACATTTAAAAAATGTTGTGTCGACATATTAACTTCAAAAGAAAAGTATTTTACTAAAGTTCCCTAATGTTACTATTCATTATTATTTATTTAGATTTGGAAAAAAATGTAAAAATTAACCAACGAACGATTTGCCTCTATTTGCATTTCAATGTACAGATGTTACCTCTTAGCCCATCTGCTTTCACTCTTGTTCTGCCTGTCAGTGTGTTTTTCCTCTTTTGCCTTCTTTTGCTGTGGCTGTTGAAGAACCAACTGTCCACCGGTCTATTTCTTGTTATTCGGGTAACCTCATTCCATTCCTACATTTCTCTCTCCCTCCCCTGCCTCATTCAGCCTTTTTCTTCTTTCTCTTACATTTCCCTCTCTATCCTTCATTCCTCTTTTTCTCTCTCTCCTTGAGGTCCTTAGAGACACAAGGGAAACAGTTTCTTTATCTCGGATATTGGAACTAGACGAGAATTTAATTAAATCCCAAATTCCTCTTGGGCTTTTTTTGGCTATGATGTATCAACCAAGAACAACAACAAAAAAAGTGGTTGGAAAAATCGAAAGGCCTTAGAAATACAGTATTATGCATTTACTTTACTGTATGATAAGAAATTATATAATGGTTATATCTATTATAATCGTTATTCCACAATTATTATTATTATTATTATTATTATTATTATTATTATTATTATTATTATTATTATTATTATTATTATTATTATTATTATTATTATTAACTCGCTGATTCAAAAGGGCTGTGATTTTTAAAGAAATTATTTGAAAATGATATTATTTGATCAAAAATTAAAGGAACAAATAAGTGGCGGAGGTTACAGGAACGTCTATTTCTTTAATTTTTTAAAAAAATCATTAGCTATGGGATTTCTTTCTAACGGAATTCGGCATAATCTTATTGCTACACCTTACCTTCAAATGCACAAGACCTATGTCACACAGGGTGGTTCAATATTACGAGGAGCAGTCAAAAGGTAAAGGGACTTGAAATTTCTCGTACTAGAGTTTCGTAACACTTCTAGTATCCAGCACTGAATTAGTGTCGTCTGCAACACTTCTATGCAACGTGTCACCCTTATTCGCGCGTTAGTTGTTGGAGTGTAGCAGACCGTTAAACATGGCAGCTCCATTGTCAATCTGCACCAAGGAGGAAATGAGGGCAGTGATTCGATTTTTTGTTTACGGAATGTGTTAAACCTGCGAAAACTATTCGTCGAATGCAAGTGCAGTATGGTGACAGCTGTTTATCGCGAAGCATAAGGCACAAAGGTTGGACATCTCTCGTAAACAGTGTTCGAATTAATGGGTGGGATGGCGGGGAAATTCCCTTCTCGTTAAAGATCATGCACGGTTCGTATCACACAAATAACATAACATCCTTGCCTGGGGTAAATATTTCCCTCTTGTATATATATATATATATATATATATATATATACCGACATTATATAAGCATACCCCTCTTGTCCGCAAGATTAATTCGAACACTGCTCGTAAACATTTGGAACGTTATCGTCGATAGAGGGAGATAAATTTTATTAAGGTTTTGGTTATTAAGTGCAACCGAAAGCTTTCTTCCGGCGGAATGAAAAATACTTGTGAAACGTTGGGAAAAGTGCGTTGAAGTGCAGGGAGATTATGTAGAAAATAATGTATGTTTCAGTTTTCTATCATTAGACTAAATGTACCTTTTCCCGGAAGACCCTTTACTTTTTGAGTTTCCCTCGTACATAATATATGGATCGATCAATATATTTCGATATTATCAAATTCTCGATAATTTGATTTTTTTTTGACACTGACATTTTCAGTATTTCGACATTTTTCTATATGTCGATATATTCAGTATTTTGTTTTATCTGAATAAATCGATGAGTTATAGCTATTTTATTGATACCAATATTCTGTATCGAAATTCATATATCGCACAGCTCTGATCAGAAGAAGCATTGACACACCAATTGCGTATATTAGAGATAACTTTCCGTAAGCGGAGAATGGATGGATACTTTGGTTAGTATCTACCTGTTCCATGGACAGTTGTTTACATGATATTATCACAGTGATAAAAAACACTTAGGGCACAAAGAAATCAAGTCCAATCATATGATAAGTTTAAGTATATGAAGAAGATGACACATATTTCTTACCTTATCTAGACATAAACCACTTAAGCTCTGGAAGAAGCTTCAAATAGAGAGCTTAAACATGAAGTATGTCCAAAATGACCCATAAACATGGACTTATTCCCTTATACACTGAACCCTCCATATATTATGGGGTTATGTCGTGTGTTAGGAGTTAATACTCAGTGGAGAACTTTAAATACACATGCGTAACCGTATAGGAGCAAATAACCATATTAACTCGTAAGAAGGTACAAGGATAATACCACACATCCACAGACATATGTATATCCTGCTTGTAGGGGCGCGAGGGCTCAGTGGTAGAACGTTCACCTCCGATGTTTGGGGTCTCTGGTTCGATCCCATCTCGCGCCGTGTGGACTTTCTGGTGGACAAACACCGTGCTCGTAGGTTTTCTCGGAGTTCCTCCCAATTTCTTCATTCCACAATTTCATTAATTTCTCATCATCACCGTCTCCTTTAGCCTAACTGACATAATCGTGGGACATAAAACTCAAGATTTCATTCCATATTCTGATAGAATTTTATTAATACACAGGGTTATTCAAAAATAATGAACGGATTTCGAAATCCTGTCTCATAGCAGTATTGTCAGTTGAAGAGAAGTTTCCCATGAAACGGAAAAATCTTAACTCTGGTGGGAATTTGTCATTAAAATATTCTGAAAATGAAATATTCTATACTTTTTAGCACATTTTTTCACTCTTTCTCTCCTTCTTTCACACTGTCTCTCTTTCTCTTTCTTTCATACACTCCCACAAGACATCTGCGTTTTCATCTCAAGCTAAGACAATCAAATCATACATCCACATGAAGAAAGAAAGAAACTAGATCCAAATCTGAAAAGACAGAAGGATACAAGTAGGGACTAGTACCATGGATTTCTGCTTGATATTATTGTGGATCATGGATAAACAGCTGATCTACTCGCGATAACGAATAGACGACGGATGAGATTGAAGGTTTTGAAACGAGAGAGTCTTTTGAAGCCTTCCATTTTTGCACACACACACACATGTAGCTGCTGTGTTCTAGTTCTTGCTCACTGTGAACTGGAGCACTCATCTATTTACACGAAGCAGCTGTGGTCTTTTTCAAACATTCATAAGTTCATTTCCAATGAAGATAGTGCAATGAAAATCGAGTGCACAACGTCATGTCATATATCAAATTGCAATGTTCGATATTCGGCTGTTTACGGGTTAGACTTGAAAACCTAGAACATAAATGAACTCAAATTTTGGCACTGAGTGACTCACTCATCAAAATCTTTAAAGTATTTCATACAAACATGGAAATTTGAAATTGTTTTTAGTACTATAGGAAAATAAATATTTTTGAAAAAAATCTCACTCTAACAGAAAACGTTAGGAAGGCAGGAGCAAAATTACATTTATTACGTTACGATTGGAAACCTATAGTATTATTGTAAGCATGCAAACTTGAAGTTTAGCATAGTTATAGGGTTTATCATACAAATAAAGGAAACAATCCGAAAGCAGGAAATTTGATCTTCACACGGAGAAAATCTGGGGCAAAAACTAATATATGCTTTCCCTGTTGAGAACGATTGAAATTTTATAGGTACTACTTAGGTACAACCTGTAGATATGGAAACTTAAAACTTGACACAAGTGAGAGCTTTGTAGTGCAAATAAAGGGGGAAAAGGCTGAAAACTGGAAACTTACCCCTACATGGAGGTACCTTAAGGGCCAAGGAAAAATATTACATAATGTCAATAAATTATTTTTAGGGTACTTCCTGTAAATATTTAAATTTAAAATTTAGCAAAAGATATAAAGGGAAACTTTACAACGATAACGTTGTATGTAACATTAGCAATCTGTGCCTATTTACAGAAAGGGATCAGAGGCGAATTATGTGAGCAGTATAATGTATAAAGAAAAAGAAAGACATATAGAGATTTTGAGATATTATTTGTGTAATCGGTAACTAAAATAAGAGTTGTTGTTACTATAGCAACGACATAAATAAATACATGTACATAGACATCTTGACGAGTAAATAAGTGTGTGTATAAAGGTCTAGATATTTTGTTGGATGTGCAGAAAAGTTAATTATGTACACTTCTCATGGTCAAATATTAAAAACCAGTTAAGAAAGTGTTAAACGCGTTGAATTATTTTGAAGATTAACTTAAGTACGAACCAGGCCCTTACAAAAATTGGTGCCTCACCACGGGAGTTATATAAGTGTCGTTTCGAAGGTTAGTAAAAACGGCAAACTTTCAACGCGACCTTATATTACTATATTGCGAAGTGGAAAAGTAATTAAGCGAAATATGGCCATGAGTACGGAAAGTAATAATATGATTAGTGAACAGAGTGTATATCCTGAATTGACCCCGAGTGACAATTTGGCTGATCTTCTAAAAGACTTGGCCCAACAAATAAGAAATCAGTCAGAACAAATTAAGAACCAGTCCGAGCAAATCAAGGACCAAGTACGAAGCCAATCTGAGCAAATGAAGAACCAGTCCGAACAAATTCAAGAAAAATTGGACCACCAAATTCAGCACGTGGATGAAAAATTGGATCAGAAATTAACTCAGTTAGCCAACGACTTTGATGAAAAAATAGTGAAATTGAACCAATGTAATGAAGACAGATGGGAGCATGTGCAACATCAGCTAAATCAGATGAACCTACAGGTGGTGGAAAAATTCGAGAAGTACGAAGAGAAGATAGAAAAAGTAGTACAAAGAAGCACAGAAATGCAAGAATCCATGGATGTTTTAACATCAACAATCAATGCCCATGGAAACCACATTAAAGTACTGCGAGATGATGCTAATTTCATCAAAGAAAGATGTATTCCCGGAACTTCATTCCAGGATACCGAAGGCACGAATCATCCAATAGCCACAGGTTGGGTACCTGATCATCCTCCCGGAACAACATTGGAATTTAATGGATCTTCGAGTGGTGCAGAGAGTAGTGACGGAGAAGAACGAGTGAGGCAAACATCCAGGCGCGAACATATTTCCAGTAGAGGTATGAAGACATCTACAGGTAAACAGTTGCGGTTTAGCGAAGTTAAGTCGCTTACAAAGTTTAGTGGAGTGCCAGGAGATATACCCGCTAGGGCATTTCTCGAAAAATTTCATAATGAATGCGAGCTCATGGGTGTAAATGAGTCTCAATTCTTAAAACTATTACCGCATATCTTGTTGCCACCTTGCTTAACATGGTTTAAGGCTATTAGAGGTAATCTTCATACGTATTCAGATTTTAAGAATGCTCTTTTGTCAAATTATGAAAACGATTTTATGGTAGTAAATAGAGATGCTGTTTTGCGAACGAACCACTACAATCCAAAGTTACACCGGAGTATTACTGAATTTGTAGTATCGACTTATCATGAGTTAAGATCATTAAATCCGAACCATCCGGAATCCCGAATTATAGCGTCAATTAGGATCTTATTGCCATTTAGACTACAACAGTTGTTAATGTCGGCTCAGTGCATTAACTTCAACCATTTAATTATGCTCATTCAGAGTTATGAGAGTCAGTCTGTAATTCAGAATAACAATAAGATGCAGGATAGAGGTCAGAGTAATTATGCGCGTAATCAGACACAATATGCATCTGTTCGTAATGTAGATATACAACCTGAAAATGATTCTAATGTTCGTAGTTTCAATAATAGAATGAATAGTTATAATGGTACCGAAAATCAAACGCAACCTAATTATAGAATTGGAGCTAGGAATTTCAGAAATAACAACAGGAATTTCAGTAGGAATAATAATTATCGCCGATTTTCACAAAATCAATTTGCAGATGGCAGGAATTTTGTAAACAGGAATCAAAATATGGTATCATCCTATGAAAGACAATCACGTACACAATATTGTGCTATACAATGTTCCTTAAGTGAACCCTTCGAACGTATAACTTGAACTGACAAAAAGGCGTCCGATGGATTTGTATTGATTTGACCTTTGCTTACGTCCATGGTTATGTTCTTTATTCGATTTATTATTATAATGTATGTTAAGTAATGTAATTATATTTGTGTTTCATGTCTTTTGCAAAGTTATCCTATAATTACTTATTTGAATATTATGAATATTTAAAAATAAAAAAATCATAATTTTAATGTAACCTTATGAAAGTAATGACAGATATATCAAATAGATGCACCTTATTATATGGAAAGAGTAAGAATAATGAATATCGAATCTCTTAATTTTTCAAAGTTTATTAATGTATTAAATGATGACCATCAATGCGTTTATATGTTCCAACTTTGTTGACTTCTGATCCTATTAATATTTAATATTATGAAGATCTTTGTTTGTAAGTAATGTTGTTTGTATATGAAGGAAAAAACTAATTTGTACCCTAGAAGAAAACTAGCAGTTAGATTTAACTTTTGAATAGCCTCATCCATGATAATTGTAAATCGTCGTTATTAGTATTGAGATATATTGATAAATATAAAAATGTGCAATGCTATAATATATTATATATAAATGGAAAAGTAGAATATGTGTATTAAAGATGATATTAAATATACGAGGGTTATTCAAAAGGTAAATGTTTCATGATATCTAACCCAGGGTTCTTTCCTTCATAGTAAAACTATTATGGAAGTCCCGTTCGAGGCGACATCTACAACGATAACGTTGTATGTAACATTAGCAATCTGTGCCTATTTACAGAAAGGGATCAGAGGCAAATTATGTGAGCAGTATAATGTATAAAGAAAAAGAAAGACATATAGAGATTTTGAGATATTATTTGTGTAATCGGTAACTAAAATAAGAGTTGTTGTTACTATAGCAACGACATAAATAAATGTACATGTACGTAGACATCTTGACGAGTAAATAAGTGTGTGTATAAAGGTCTAGATATTTTGTTGGATGTGCAGAAAAGTTAATTATGTACACTTCTCATGGTCAAATATTAAAAACCAGTTAAGAAAGTGTTAAACGCGTTGATTAACTTAAGTACGAACCAGGCCCTTACAACTTAGGGTGTAAAGGTAATATAGCACAGGCCCTATCAAATGTAACTTGTGAAGACAATAAAAACTTAAATCATCCTTCCTGCAAATATAGTAATTTGAAAATTAATCCAAATGCAGTACATAAGATAAATCCGTTATCCGGACAGCGGTATATTGTATAAAGATACGGAATCTTTGTGCTTACTAGAGAAATCAGTACGGAGCATACGTTAACCGTACTGCTACATACTATATGCTATGCTACATAATTTTCCCGCTTAGAGGTTACATCATGCAATTGCGGGATGTATGACATCTAGCAGTTTTCCGTATATTACATACATATACGTATGGTACATAAGTCAGCTATATGTTACATACGTCCATCTTTATGTGAGATCCTGATAGCCTATATACAGTTCTTCCGTTCGTCCTGGGGGCGCGGTGGCTCAGTGGTAGAGCGTTCACCTCCGGTGTTGGGGTCCCTGGTTCGATTCCAGCTCGCGCCGTGTGAACTTTGTGGTGGACAAACACCATGCTCGTGGGTTTTCTCAGGGTTCTCCCGTTTCCTTCCACTTTCTTCATTCCACCATTTCACTCATCTCTCATCATCACCGTCTCCTTTAGCCTAACCGGCATAACTGTTCGTCCGGAAAATACGTTTATTCGGAACACTTATACGAAAAGTACGTATAAAATATACTTTTTCAGTTGTACGTTTACTGTACGTTAACTCCAAAAACTACAGAATTTACAAATGTAACCTATGTTTTTACGCACACCAGATACATTTTTTCTCAGTGTGTGTAGACGATATTCACTATATGATGAAACGAAATCATAATCAATGAAATTATTCACGTATGGCAAAGGAATGGTAAAATTCAATAGTGCAACACAGCAAAAACATTATTGATCACCATTACTAAAATATGCATTCTGAAATTCTTCAATAGTTGTGAATCAAACAGTAAATGTACCGTGCAAGTGAAGGTAAGTCTACTATTCCTCTGCTGAAATAAAAATACATAATTTTCTGCAATCAAATAAAATGCTGCAAATATGTAGAGTTTCTTTTTAGAAGAGTAAGTAAATATATCGCATCAAACACATTTAATCATGGCCAATTAAATGCGTGCGTGGCTATTTCATTTCGTATTTAATTCTGTATACTACCATACTCAAATGTAGCAGAGCTAAACTACCGAAAAATAAACACACACACACACACACGCACAGACAAAAAAAAAAAAAAAAAAGAAAAACAAAAAACATGTAGTTCAACTTTATAAACACAGGATAAGGGTATAAATATACTGTTTTTAATAAAATCTACTCTTAAGGCTAAAAAAAATGCTTACTCTATTAGCACCTTCTCATTTTTTATTATACTTACACGAATACGTGCTCGAAATAACTTGGTTTATAGACTACTGTAAAGAATTTAAATTTAGAGCGAACGAAGAGAGGAGAGTAACATAATACCAAGGGTTAATGCATAGAATATATTGAAGTTTGAGTACTATGTGTAATGTTTTTCTTATGAAAAATTGCAGTGACCTACATTATTTATGTTATTTTGCCTAATTGCTTTAACTCTTTATTTGGCACTGTTGCTCACAAGCACTATCGCATTCTATTGCATTATCTGGCACGAATTATAACTTCCATAATAACTTCCATATTAATTGGCATTATTGCTTTTATACAATATTCATTTACATGATTTGCGGGTCGCTTGTTTAGATATTTCTAATCTTCATCAACAAGCGACAGACAAACTTAGTATTGTAGAAGCTTTATCTACTACCTTCCGCAAAAGTTCTTTTAGCATTTTTTTATTTGTTGTTTCTTGCTCTGTAGGAAGATATTTCAATGAAACTGCTGCTAATTACTGAAAGTATTCTTATGATATTTGATCATATTAGGGCAATGCTGGTCAGTACCAAAACATGAGACTTATTTTATGGCAATGCTGCTTTGAAATAAACATCCTGTATTTTGTAACCAAAGTACAAAAACGCCTTAAAAATAACAAAATTACGACCAGGAAAACATGGTTCAACCACAAAAGCAAACTAAACATTTTAATGGTAATGCTATCAATGCTTGCCAATTAATTGCCAGTTAAATGCCTGCCAATGTGTTTATTGTAAAATAATAAATTTTACCTGTAAAATTATATAAACTTTGTTCTCATATCAATTAATGTAGTCAACAGTTGATTAACTATGTTATAAATGCAATCTGTATTTACATGAAGATTTATTTTAATAATTTCAATGAAGGACGACTTCTTTCCGCCATAGGAAAATGTACAAGTAGCCATTTTGTTTTATTTGTGGGATGATAGTTATCTATAGCTCGTAACAGATTCTGACTTTTACAGAAGAGTTGGATTAAACATTTACTTCCCTTAGCTTGAGCAAAAAGTCTTGAAATGATGTTTACACGATTTTTTTCTTAATAAACTACATTAGAATAAAAATAATTAGGTGATTTTAATTTGTCTCAAATTTCATATGTAGTAGTAATATTTTTTAAAAAAATATAACAATACAATAATGTGACATAACTACACTGAGATTTATTTTAATTTATTTTTTACAATATTTATTTTAAATTATATATTACATATATATTTTAAAATCTAATTTCTAAAATAATATTTTTTATCACAGATTAGCTTAAATGCCCATTCTTCACACACGTTGACTAAGTTTATGGGAAGTGTTTGAAACCCTCTCTATTTAGGAAATGCATATGGAATGAATTTCGACTTCAATGGCATCTTGAGTGTCACCATTCATCGCAGAAACTACGGATTAGATAATATTATCAGTCATTTTCGATTATTTTAACATCTCATTTTTCCCAACCCTCACTCTTCATCATCAATACCGCTAGGGTATTAGCTTGGTCTTCAACGACATCGGAAGTGTCACTATTCCAATCAGCAAACTATGGATTGGACACTAATATAAGTTGTTTTTAGTTATATTTGTAGGTATCACCTTCTTTAGCGAAAATGTGATAAAACCTAAGTTAGTTCAGGTGTAATTATGTACCAACAGTCTCAAAATTGGTGCAGAACTCTAGAAAGAGTTAAATATCACTTCTCTTAACCCCTCAACCTCTTTGCCGAAAGTGTGCTAAAAGTTTAAGTTAGACCAGGATGTAATGATGTACAAAAAAATCACAAAAATCTTTGCAGTAGTCTATGAGGTGTTAGGGAACAAACATAGTTTGTTCATTTTCATTTATATAAGGATCACACAAGAATTCTACAAATTTAAAGAAATCTCATATTACTCCTGAAAAATTACAATTTAAGTTACAATAAAAATGCCGATCATATTTCCAGTGACATTACACATTACAAATCACTTTAAAGAACACCAGACGCTAACAAACTAAAATGGAAGAAACCGATTATATACAGGTCAAGTGGAAACGAATGCGCAGCTTCTTTCCCAACAGCAATTCGAAGAAAGCAATTTTGCAACTAAAGAAGAGAGTGTTAAGGAATTTTCACCTTTCCATTGCAACACGCGATTTCGTGCTACTGGAAAAGAAAGTTAGTTGTCTCTAAAGAAAAAAGAAAATTGAGAACAAAACAACTGACTTGAGTTGCTAGAATTGCATTCCATTAAAGTAACAAGAAAGTGGAAATATAAGCGAAGGAGAAAAATTTAGAAACAAAAACGTCTTCAGGATTTATGATAGAAGCAAATGTGAACAATGAATTTCATCTGCTCAAAATAAGTTTCATATTATTGTATACAAACTATTTCCTTTTATGTTCATAATTTTGATACATTTTTATTGAAATAAATTTAACATTATTGTTCAATATTATAGGATTTTTGAGATGTAGATACATCATTCTGAATCAAACCTTTCAAAATCAAAATACAGATAACATTATTCAAGGAGTAATATATTTTGAAACTTTCCTAAAGTCTAAACAAAGAACAGCATGTTTTGTATAAAATATATGTATAAAATACGCTGTTTCCTTTGTCAAAGATTCTAGAATCGACAATAGCAGCTTGCAGCTCCTCCTCTACTTGACTTTTTGTTTATAATTTTGAAATATTTGCTCTCAGTGTAGCTTTCTGTACTATATATATATATATAAGGTATGTACTTATGTATAAGTTACAGTATATTCTATTCAAGTTGATATACGAGGTATAATCAAAAAATATCGAATCATATTTTCCCGCAGTCGTAATTTTTCCCCTGCCGCAGAAAGCATAGGTCGCTGACAGTCGGTCAACAAGTGAGACGTGTAGTGAGCGGCCATCGAACTTCAGTTTTTTGTAAAATGATAGAGAAACTTGAGCAGCCATATTGCATCAAATTTTGTCAAAAGCTTGGCGATATCTAATCGGAAAGCATTCAATTGGATCGGTACACTCAATTTTGAACAAGAGTTTGGGCTGAAAATGATACTAAAAAGGACACAATTTGAGTCAAGAGAAGACATCATGCGGAATTTGACGGCATGGTTGCTCACTATTCCAAAAACTGCGTTCCAGAAGTGTTTCGAACAATGATGGGGATGCTGTGTGAAGTATGTGCATTACTTTGAACGGGATTAGTGTTTCGAGTTTCCAAATCAATAAATGTATTTTTGCTAACCGAAAGTTCGATACTTTATGAATATACCTCGTATTTATTTTTGGAAATGACTGACTAAAATATTTCAGGTAAGAAATTCACATCTGTTGGCAAATTTCAAATTTCTGTGTACTATTCGAAGCTTCTGAAATTTTAAATAATTCTACATTAAATTCATATCTTAAGATATTTGTGTAGTATACAAACTATGCAGTGGTAGTTGTTTTGCACAGGGTTCTATTTTTCAAGTCTTAAAAAATCAATGAGAACCCAATTACTTTAGGAATAACAATTTTATTTTGGCGTGTTTCATTCTCATAATTGTATATAGAAAGTTATATGATATTAGTTTCTACACAAATATACATTGATCAAAGTGCATAAACTCTTTACACAGTTATAATACATTCGAAGTTCATAAAATCTTAACACAGTTGTGCAGCATTTTGTGTTTTAAAAACCACACCATAGTCTTTAAAAATTATCTCATGATAGGATCAAAAGTAATACCACATTCAACGTTTTTAATGATATAATAGTATTATTTAGCATTTCTTGTAGTATTTAAAAGGTATTACTCTATTCTAAAGTTGCATCATCTTAGCACTGTTGGACTTCTACTTTATAAGAACGTTGTCGATATTCTTGTCACGAATTTGTATAGCATTCTAAGTGTCTGATATCTTAACAATAATTTTATAAAGATGTATAGCAGCATTCTTGTCACGAATTTGTACAGTATTCTAAGTATCTGATATCTTAACTATAATTTTATAAGGATGTATAGCAGCATTGCAGTATTCTCAGTTCACGAAGAATGTACAATAGTAATGTTAATGATATATTATCAGAGTTTTAATCTTCTATAACTTCGCGACTGCTCAACAGCGTTTTACCATGTTCTAAGTTTGATATTATCTTAATTCGATTTACCAGTATATAAAGTCAGTTAAATCTTAGTATGGTGTGCATCTTTCTTGTCAGCAGAAAAAAAATCCCATAACTATTCACTGTAGAAATGAATGGTTAGCACATTCCATTTGGAGCTTTTGGAGTAGACCCAGTTTCTTCCGCAAACACAAAACCTTCGCATAAAAATCATCTGGTATAATTAGAACATAATATTAATAAAGAATTATGTAAATAAAGTATTATTTACATCTCCCACTGGGTGTTTGATGTTTAGGTCACACATACACTTATCCATATATGCAAGCTGTGATTGCTTCACAATGTTAAAAATACGTTCATTTACATTTAATGTCATCTTACTTCTTTTCTAAACATTAAAAATTCAGTAGAAGAACACGTTAAGTCCAATGTTTCTTTAGTTGAGATAAAATACCATAATGTAGATCTGAGAAGACAGTTGTAAGCTCCTTACATAACATAAATTCAATTTGGTTAGCAAACAATTAGACTGTATGAAAATACTCAACGTTAATGAATTGAGAAACTACTATAGAGCGGAGTCTAAGCTGTGCTATATGAAATTAATTGCACAGAGATATGATTATAAATTCAACCGGAAAAGGAATCCTGGTACATGATTAAGCCGCAGTAGTGTACTTGGTAAGGAGTCCACCTACCGGTTTGGAGCTCCTGGTTCTCGTTCTGCTCTAGTACCGATACAAATCTGGGATATACTCAGCTTCTTTAAAGTGGATACTCTCAGGAAGGAAATAGCGTAGTATTGGTTACTTCTCCTCTTAATTGTCAAAGTTAAGAAAGTGTGAAGCTCTTATATCCACACACACACACACACACACTTTGGGATTTCATTTCCTGTTCCCTAAGGGAAGTCGATACTTTACTATGTTTCTATAAAAGTAATTAACAATAGATTAGTATATTTTGTGAATATTTTTACCTCTCTATTTTTCCCTTAATAACATTTTCTACACAATTGATGTGTAAAAAAGAATCCTTAGTAATTTTTGCATAACTTTTAGCGTGCTTTACTCTTGTAGAAAGATTTTGTTAAAAAATGGAATATATATATATATATATATATATATATATATATATATATATATATATACAAAAGAACTCTCTTTATTCACGCCAATTTGTCAATTTTCTTTTAGCAGGCTTCTTTCTTTTTTGGATGGGGAGAAAAGAGATTGGGGTCATCAAAGGGTGGTTGGTGTATAAAAATCAATAGGAAACCAGAAGAGTACGTGACCTTCCTTCGTGCATGAAAGGCTGACATGCTTTGGAGGCAACAAAAGTAAAATGATGAAGAAGAAATTGGTCTTCCAGGCTTTACTCCCAAAGTAAGATCAGGCGATTGGACACGTAGCCTAGTCTCCATCTACATGGAACATTTATTTTTGTATTTATTGAAAATAAAACTGAGCCCTTTGCTAAGCCTTGTTCTTTAGAAATTGTAGTGAATAATATGTTACATTAAATTGAAAAGTAATGGATGATATATTGTTTTGTTTCATTATCAAATCGAGCGCAAAGTACATAAAAAATCACGTGCCCATAACTTTTTTTTTAATATTAATGATTTTAACGAGGTGATTTTTAAATTTGCGAATCGTGCCGTGCTTCCTTTTTAAACTTTACTTCAACGATTCTGCTTAACCATTAGAAATATATCCAAAACATTCTGATCGTGTACGTTTATTTTCTACAATGGCGTGGACCTTTCGCAATATTATTAATTACTCCACTTTACTGCTTTTAGATAGTATCCAAATGCATTGAGGAGTGTTATTATCTTGGCAAATACTCATATATTTTCGTTCAGATCTACCAAGTATAATATTTCTACAAACTGATATAGGATGAAAGCGATTATGAGAAAGAAACGCACCTACTTGTGTCATGGAGTTACTAGAAGCAAGAGTTGTATTTATTTCCGTTCAGAACAGGACGAAGCTGGTAAGCCCGTGCAGGAACATGGCAGAGCTTGCGTATGGGCTGGCGACGGTGGGCAAAATCGTAGATTATTTTAAAAAGATACTGTCTCTATTCATATTAGAACTTACCTAATATTTATTATTCCTTCCTGTGTTCGCTTTGCGCAATACCGGGAGCGTTATCTAAAGCTCGTTTACAAAAATAAATGTCACATCGTCATATTTATTACATCTCATAGGTCTTTCAGTAGGCCACATTCGAAACAAAATGTTTGCAACGTGCTTACAAAATTACGGAGAATATTGGAAACATGTATTGCTTGCGACTGTTATAATCGTGGTGTTCGGTATGCAATTGGCATGCAGTTTGATCGTGATTGTACATTGTATTTTGTTTAATTTGATTATATTTTTCGCAGTATTTTAATGTTTGACGTATAGTATAACCATCGTGATAGCAACAAATTATTTGGTGGAAACATTAATCTAAGTACTTAGAATTATTTACAGTAATACAACTTACACGGTATTTACAACATTTACAGTAATACAGCACTTGTAATATTTCACTGTCGATGTATCTCATTAAAATTATAGCTAAAAGTGACAGTTGATAGTAGTAATTTTGTTTGTCCAAGTACAAGTGCACTTTTGTGTAAATATGATATTGTTTTATGAAAAATATCGCACATATGGATAGGAATTAATGTAATTTTGATCCTCCTCTATTTTAGTTCTGAGTAATGATTTTTACTCGATTCACCTGGAATTTCTATACTCAGAAAAGCTCTAGATTTCAAGTCCGGCATAAAAAGTATTAAATTTAATGACATGTCAACATTTCTAGTTTCCTCGTTACTAATTAATTAGCGTTGGTATCTTCTCCGTAAAACACTCACTTTCGATTTGTTCTGGTTCTCAGAAACCTCATGTGGTTCTGATATTACACTAGTCAATTGGTTACGTCTCATTAAACTTTGGTGCTAAAAAGACAATTTATGTTTATAAATAAAATTATCTTGGTTAAAAACAGTAGAATAACTGAAAGTATGTATTAATTAATAAGAGGCTATGTGTATTGCTTTGGCTTAGGTTATGGATCAAAAAACCATGCTTATATTGTTCAAAAACG
Organism: Thermobia domestica; assembly: GCF_964235325.1. Classification (NCBI taxonomy): domain Eukaryota; kingdom Metazoa; phylum Arthropoda; class Insecta; order Zygentoma; family Lepismatidae; genus Thermobia; species Thermobia domestica. Next base: position 142,979,018 of record NC_137458.1, read on the forward strand.
AAGCTATCGTAACGATAATTTCAAATTCGTACGAAGAAAGCTACATCAGACTATGGAAGTGAAGAAGGAAATTCACACATTGAACTTGATACTCAGTTTCATAATACGTGTATACAAAAGATATACGGAAGATACAATGTTAAAGTCTTATGTTTGAAATCAGTCATTGCGTCATCTGTACCATTTGACTAATGAAAGACGGTCTACTCAGATTCGTTCTCTGTAACCTCTTCGTCCTGGCACATAGATAAGCTTCCTTTTGCACTGCCTCGACAACAGCAGTATCATTTTAAATTTTGCCAGAAGGAGGGAAGATTATCTATTAACACAAGAGTCTCACATTTCTTGTTAGTAGAGTCTATTAGTACATAATTTATTAAAAAGCACGTGTTTCTCAAACTCAATATAGAAGTTGTTTCCATGCACTCCCCTAATGATGCCCTTGCGTGTCAATTTTACATTCTCTATCCATTTATATTTTCACCATATATTTTACAGCAAACGTATAAATTTTTTTCTTAAACGATATTTGAATAAATTTCATTCATTTATTGTATCTAACAGTATATACTATACATAAACGTACTTCTCATCTAGCGGCCTCGTTTCATTTGGTTTGCGTCAATACACCGCAAAATTTCCCGTTTACTAGAATTATTCGATATCACATACTCATCTTGTGGTATGGCGTCAGTGACGCAATGTTTGTGTTTTGAAATAACCTATCCTCTTCATTTTGTCCCACCAGAATCTCTACTAAAAGTTTTTAATGCATATTTGAACCAGGCCGATAGCCAGCCCCAAAATTTAGGAAGGGCCCGGCTGAAGTTAGGGGGAGCATGATCCAACTATATTACAGTCCATCACCATATTATAGTTCATTTGCAAGCCTACCGTGATAAGTTTAGGGGGCCATCAAAAAGTTAGGCGAGCGGCCACCCTAGACCCCTCTGGATACGGGCCTGGTTTGAACTTTCGTTACGGACCACAGTTTTGCAAAGATTGATACGAAATTTCTTCTCTGACGTTTTCAAACATTTCCTCGTTGCCTTTTTTTTTTTTTTTATCAAGTGTAGAACCGTATTTTGTACTAAACACTTCATACCAAATACTTTATGCAATTCTTGAAGGCATCCGCTATATAAAACAATCCGCAATAATTGATATCAATTATTAGCGTCAGGTAGACTACTCTGAGAAATCAACAGACACAATGTCCACATTAATTAAGTCTACTCCACCCATAAGAATTAATACTTGTTAACTATTACGGACTTGAGCCATCAGTCAGCTGTACATTATAGATTAAAAGAAACGTCCTGGCAGTGCGAATCAGTTGTGATGAAATATGTGGCACTTAATTGGTATTGAAAAGTAGATCAGAAATTGATCTTTATCATGTATTTATAATTACTGTCTTGTCTGGTATCTGAGATATTGGATTTTGAAGATTCTTTTCCTGTAGTATATGGTCAAAGAAAATATTACTCTCACAACACAAACGAAGATAAAGAGTGAAACATGATAAAGGAAAGGGAGAGAAGCAAAGTATTGTATAGATGAAACAAAGTGTGTGAGTTGAAAGAGGGAAGGTTGAGTAACGTAAACATTTCAGTATACTTCGGACCAGTGGCGGCGGTTGGACGTTAAAAGTGGGGGGGCAAGACATGATCTGAATATTTGATATCAATGTTAGTTTTCCTGGTTGCTTGTAACACTTTGTTTGACGAAAGGTTGTATAACTATTAGGATACTGTCTTTTTTCAGTTACACCGTATATCTTGTTTCATATTTTATTAAGTAAATTGACAAGAGCAATGCACGTAGATATTAGCCCTTTGTACTCTTAAACAACAAAGGTGTAAGAAGAGATTTGATTCCTTGCTCATGAATATCTGTCTGGAAAATTGTGTGATCAGATTAGGGGCCTATTTAATAACAAATTTGCAAAACAAATAAACAGAAGGCATAATATTAATCAAATAATCATAGTAATGAATAATGAGGCTTGTTTTGCAAAAGTTATATTGAAACTGGAAATTAATGAACAACTTATATTTTTAATTCCACGAATGCTATTATATGTGTTATTGCTCTTAGAATGACAGTAAATACAATAAACATATGCTGCGACATTTAAAGAAATAATTTTGCAGCTTCCCGAAACATGTTCGCTGTCATTAAGTACAGTTTTCACTTTCTTGGAATATATCAAAACTCAGCAATACTTAGAGTCACTGCACATTTCAGTTATACAAAATAATCCTAAAACCTAGAATTATGCTGAATTCACTAAATTTAATTGTATATACAAAACTGTATATGTACACCCCTAAACCTAAACTCATATATTACACTGCAAAATTAATATTCCTTACTGAGCTCCTTCGTGGCTAAGCGGTTAGCGTACGAGCCTTAGATGTGGAAGACCCGGGCCCGATTCCCGGGGGAGCTCACGTGGTTCGGATTCCATGTTGATCATTAAGTTCACGTCTCATATAACTTCGCAGCTGAACAGGATGTTAAACTGAAAAAATCAAATCAAAATATTATTATTAGAAAGAAGAAAATACATTTTAGGAACTGTTTAATTTTGTACAATTAAAGAATAACTTGTGAAGGACTTCTTTTCTTGCGAAATGTTATCTCAATTATTTCCAGAGCGGCTGACTAACATATCGATCAATTGCAAGAAGAAATGAAAGTACACTCGAATTGTGGCGCTCCAATATATTAATTTTTGGGCTATTTTTAGTGGCAGTTCAAACGCAATTCCTGTAGCTTTCTTAATTCCACGGGAAGACTCCAATACGTACTCATAGAGCGACAAATATTTTATGGCACCATTTTTATTCTATGAACCAATAATACCTACAAAACTTTATATTTCCAAATGAAACTATATACATTAATGGGTAGTTTAAAAAAGTGGGGGGGCAACTGCCCCCCTTTGCCCCCCCGGATCGCCGCCCATGCTTCGGACAAATTGTCTATGCAAGTTATTCTTGTTGAGCTGACACTGAGAAAAATCTGTTGTTGTCATGACAGCGTTTATTGTACAAATATACGTTATCGTTATGTTTACTACGGAAATCTGTTAGGAGCACGCATTGTCCATATGTTACATACTACTGACGTTTTCCCACAAACGTTATATCATGCCGCTGTAGGATATTTAACATTCACTCGTATATCACATACGTATACGTATGTTACATACGCCAGCAATATGTTACATCCATCCATCTGTATGTGAGATTCTGACCGCCTATATATAGTTCTTTCTTCGGTAGAAAGTACGTTTATTAGGAACATTTATACGGAGAATACGTGTAAAACATTGTGTGCAGTTATAGGCTTGCTGCAGTATGTTACGTAGGGTTGTATGTTAAGTCCAAAAACTACGGCATATACCCGGGTAACCTTCGTTTTTACGTAATTCACATGTTTTTTTTTTCTCAGTGTACATTTCGCAATGCTTGTTGCTTGTGATAGTCTCTGTTTCGAAATCAAACGAAATATATATTTTCAGGTCCTACTTTTATACCCTATTGGCTAAGAGAAGTGGGTGATTAACGAAAGTTAACGATTATGAGTGAACTGGTAAAATGAGAATGTAAAAGGAAAACGGAGAGCCTCGATAAAACACATGAACACGATGCTTTCCATAGCTAGGGCTGGTCCTATAATTTCTCTTGGATGTGAGATAGTGTGGTGAGAAACAGCCTCACTGTGAGAAATGATCTTGCTTGATGGTCTGTGCATTCACTAACAGCACCGACTTCAAGCACCCGCCGTGGTTTGGAGTCCACTTTAACTCAGTATGCGGCAAAACAAACAGTACTGAAAATCATGTACGGATTGCGCGTAGCTGCAATGTGGTATGAGCTGTGAGCTCCATGTGTGTCCTCAGTTGTGAGTGGAGTAGCGTAGTGTGCAGTTTGCACTAAGACAATGTTACTTACAACACAGGAGAAAGTGTTTACTGTCGAGCACTATTTCTGCTCATGTCGCTATTGTGGGGCAGCGTCTTAGATGAGCCCACACGTCTACTATGTGGTCCTGGAGTATTAGTTATTGCAAGTGAAGATGAAGATTGCATCAGCAACATATGGTTTCCTGATAAAATCCATGTGTATCTTGATCGCTACCCAATCAACAAAACTTTTTCTCGGGTTTGAAGGGCCCGATGTAATCATTGAGAAATCATTATATAGTTCATGGTTTACGACTTGGTGTGCAGTGTTCGAACATGGAATATTGGGCCCGTATTTCTTGGAGGAGGATGAAAGTAATCCGGAAACTGTGAGGCGGAACGATAGAAACAGTTGATTATTGACCCATTCCCGCATGATTTAAGTGATTTTGTTGCACCAAAAATCTGTTGACACAATAACAATGCATACAGCAAGACTGATCTACTGCCCACACAGCAAGTAAGTCACTTGCCCTTATGCCCACGAGAGTGTGAACATTGCTTGATTTCCCATGAAACAGATTTTCTATATTCTCCCTACTCCCCTGACCTCACGGCTCAAGCTGCCTACATATGCGGTATGCTGTAGGAAACAATCTTTCGAACAGATAACCTTTTACTACTATACTTTAGTTAAAAGAGAACATTCGATCATTTGCTTTATCGTTCGAGCAAACTATGTTCGCTAACGTGTTTATCGATCTACAAGATCACTATAAAGAATGTGTGTGACATAATGGACAACACTTTAAACGTATGATGCACAGGCTTGATTTCTCTAAAATTTACAAATTATGTTAAGTAATATTCAATTGATATACATTTGACAACATTTCTTATATTTAATAATATTGTACAATAAATAAATAAATAGTCAACTATATGATTTCAGTACTATTTGTTTTGCTACATACTGTTATAGATTCGTTTTTCATAACCTCAGTGTTGTATAAAGACACGAAACAAAAGGACTCACGCGTTGTCGTCCATCACAAACTAACATCACCTGGGATCAAACCTGAGGCTGCTCTCACGGACAAGGGTAAACACTACTATTAGGCTTTATATAATTATATAAATTATATTCAACTCTTTGTTATACTATTGAATTCCTATCGGGTCTCTACGGCAGTGTTCGTAGGTTACCTCAAGAAAATTTCCTCTGATTTACACAAAATTTTCCCATTTCTTATCAAAATTTCCCTACTTTGTTGTTAAGTGTCCAATTTCTATGACAGGATTAATTTAACTATAGTAAAGAAAGTGTCAACTACATTGTTTTTGGCTTGTGCTTTCCTTTTACTATTTTTACAAAAAAATATACACATAAATATACATAGTCTACAATAGGTGCAAATTATGCTATTTTGGACACACACACACACACACGCACATGCTATTGCTTTTGTATTGGTTTGTGTCTGAAGAACAAAAAATAAATTAAGCATTTATATTGGTTAATCAGTCAGCGTGACAATTTTACTGAATTTTCACGTTTTATCGAAAAATAATCCCTTTTCCCTTTTTGCTTAATTTACCTACAATTTTTGCATAGATTAGGGAAATTTCCCTCAAACTACGAACACTGCTCTACACTGCTCTACGTGAGACGTAAAACTCAAAGATTTCATTTTCAATAGCTTCACGTCTTTCTTTCCCAAATAGATATGTAGTCTGTTCAATACAATAAAGTAGTACCCAGCACATATTGCTCTAAATTAGTCAAAATGACAATTGTCAAAACAGATTAAGGAAATAGCATCATTTTCCTTTTTTACCACTTCATTTGAACACATCTTGCTGTTCTCTTTTCCCTACAAAAATTGCATCTAACATAGTTCTCATACAGTATATCTATTGTTTCCACATTTTAGTCGTTGAATACATGAAAGGGGCCATAGACGCGTACTGTATTCTATTGAAAAGTATGTAAATTATTTGTTAGTAAATATTATATACAATTGTAAAATATTCACCAAACTTTATTGGCAAAACTGTCGTAACATACACGTGTATATGTATGTTTACAATTATTTGCATGTACAGATCAACACACATCCTAATTCCATTACTATATGTAAGTGCACAAAGGTCACACCTAACATGAAAATAATTCATTCTGAATGAAAGAAAACGGTATAAATAATAATAATAAAAGGAAAAGGACCTTGATTAGCTTGTACCTGGATCTTTCCATGAAAAATAAACACGCATATGTCTAAATGAACTGTGTGTACGTACGATATGACACGCCTTTACTTCTCTTTAGTATGCATATATATATATACAGTATGTATGTACACGAGTATCTAGTATACGTGTGTATGAGTTAGTTTGTGTTGTGCATGATTGAATATGTGTTTTTGAGGTTAAACAAAAAGCACCTTCTCATTACACATAGTCACGCAAAATCTTTCCATTGTAACTTGTAGTGATGGATAACCACATACGAATTCTTTCATATGCGACGTTCACTGGTTGTTGCAAACTAAAAGCATGGTTAAATTGATTACGATACGTGGAGAGCAATATATATATAGGACGAGTCAGAAATATAAACTATACCGATTTGATCAACTGGTGTGTTCACAGGGAAGGTATTATGACATTTTAAAGAGAAACGTTCAATGGAAGTGAAGACATGATCTTTCTTATTAAATATATATTTGTTTTGCGTCTTTATTCAGCATTGAGGTTACAAAGGACAGTTCCTACTATTTAGGTGGGGTCAGAATCACGACTAGGGCTAGAATCTAGTTTGTTTGGCAGATGCACAATCAATCATGCAAGATCAGTCTTTACATAAAAGGCCGTTTTCCACCACATTATATCGCCTCCAAGAGAATTGATTTAAGATTTAGGATTTAGAGTTCTGGGCGTTGAGCATTTATGGCCATTTTAGCCGGTGACATATATGAGGGATGACGTCGTGCGGCGAGCACACTATCTGGGAAAACGGAAGGGAGAATGGATTGGGAAAGGAAGTAAGCGACCTGGGACCTACATGTTAGGAACTACCCTGGCACTTGCCTGGTGTGAATGAGGAAAACCCACGAAAACCTCATTCAGGAATGCTAGCTTGACAAAGCTTTTTAAACTTTTTCAATCGAGTGCCCTCACCGGGAATCGACTTCCAAGAGAATTGAGCTACAGCACCAAGTTCTCGTGTTTAGGTCAAATGGTTTTCATGATATCATATATATAGGATATCTATGAATAAAATTGACCTTTCTGAGTTCTCAACCGGATGTACGAATTGGATTCCCTGTTGAAGAAACTTAAAATTTCAACGCATTATTACAGTAGATCGGGGTAGGTCCACGTCTCATATCGTGTCATTCTGAAAGGGACGCTAAACTCTAATCTAACGATTAAGAACACTTCTATCTGATTTAGATGCATGTATATCCTTGTCATCATTCCAAAGTGTGTAGTGGTACGTTTTATAATATACAACTATAAGCATAGAGTCAAATCAGACCTGCCAACCACATCACGATAAGGAGCACATCATATTTTAGAGTTGTGTATCATGTACGATAGTATTTCTGTTATGGTACGCTACCCTATCATAATATGTGAAGCTCATTTTCACCCTTTCTCGCACGAAGTACAAAATCTGATCTATTGAACACGTTTCATCTGATACTATTTCAGTGTTCAAAACCTTCTTCACAATAGAACAGACGAATGTTCCAATACTATTCGACTTGGTAAAGTCAGGACGTTTTGTTTTTCCGTTTTAATTTTCTGTTCGTAATACGTGCAGCATCGCTAACCTATCAGGTAGGAAGGTATTCTTTTGCTTGTTTTAATCTTAATACGAATTATAAATTTGTAAGACTTTGGAAGAAAAAAACTTACTTATGTGTTACAATTTGTATTAGACTTTGTTTTATCATCTTTTATGTCATGTATATCCATTGACGATTTGTTTTCCTCGAAAAATAGAAAACATAAAACATTGATTCTTTAACCCTTCAAAATTCTGTTATATTTTAAATTCTAGATTAGTAATCCTTATGTAAAGCAGTAGTTCTTATGGCATTAACATTTAGAGTTCCCGCATGTGTCAGTGTAAGAGGAATCCTGTTACATGCGGGAAACAGTGCCTAGCTCATCTAAAAAATTGTTAACTTACATTTAGACATGAAAGTAGTTGAAAATCTAGATGAAAAAATAATATATTAGGTAAAATTTGAAAATAATAATATAAGAAGTCGATGCTCTGGCCACGCATGATTCACTTTTGGTTGTGCCGATCCGAACTGTTTACGGACTGCAGTCACAGCTTACTACTGAGGCAGACCTCAGAGCAGTAAATCCAATGTTTATGTGTTTAGTAGCTAATAGACTTTATTGAGGTTAAATGTTTATCATTTTCGTCTAGGATGCTTGGGAATTGTACTCATTTTTTCATAACAATCCATGTAGTCCGGATCTCGACTCGGAAACAAGACTAGAACTGTCATATATATATATCGTCTCGTATCAAATTTAAAATTGTAGTACTCCTCTGACGGACAACACAAATAACAGAATAGAGAAACTTATAGAATATTTTAATCGTCACCAATAAATGTAGATAAAGTGTGCTTGGGGTTAATAGGTCAATTTGAGTATAATTTTCTGTAACTTGAGAAAACCTATTTCCTCCTTTGCATTAAAGAAGCTAGTTGGGTATCCAAGCCTTCATCTCGCTGTATCATCACATCTTTTTTTAGTCTTCTAATTGCCTGGATACTGAGGTGATTACTGTTGACATAAGTAAGGCAACCAGCTACCGATATCCAATAGCTTGACTGTTTACTATTAGAAATTAGCGTTACTGACTGACTGAAATGTTTTATTATTATAAATAAGATATGTTTTCAAACGATTCCTTACATTTGAAAGTTCTCAACGGTAAAAATTGTGTAAGGAAGTATCCTCGTTTTCCTGATTTTTTCACTTGACTTCCTCTGCCTTGTGATGCGTCAAAGACAATTACGGTTCGTTGTGTGAGTATGTTTAACCTTTCTACTCCCCTGAAGTTCGTAAATAATAAGATATATAAAAATATTACATTCAAGATACTTATTATTTTATTTGATCATATAGCATTGCTTTTCTACTTATATGTATCGTGTCCGTTTATTTTCTCCTGTTTCCTTTCACATTTTCATTCTATCATTTCATCTATCATCATTCACTTGCTTTAATCATCGTCTCCCATGGCTTAACGGGTATAATCGTGAGACCTTAAACTGAAAGATTTCATCTTTCTATCTATATGTACTCAAAGTCTCTAAGGCAGAGTAGGGAGGTACGGCGGCTTACTGGTAGAGCGCTTACCTCTAGTGCATGAGGTCCCTTGTACGATCCCGCCCAAGTAAATTTTTGGTACATCGTATCCGTGGTTTCCTCGGGGTACTCCCGTTTCATCCCACATTTTCATTCCACTAATACTTCCTTCATCATTCACGTGTCTTGATCATCGTCTCCCTTAACATAATGAGTATAATTGTGGGACTTAAAACTGATAGATTTCATTTCGTCTCATTCTATGATAGAATATCTAAAGAAAGATACTTCTTCATTTCACATTTCTAGCAAAATAAAATAAAATAATATAAACAAATTTAAAAAATCATAATTTCGTTTAGAAGATAGCAAACAAAGTTAAATAAACTATGCTAAAAAATAAAAATATATTTTCAAGAAAATTAATTTTTCTCAAAAACACTATTTTTACATGACTATAAGGAAAAAAAATGTTGACCGCTATATACAAATTATATACAATCAATTTGTACATTCTTTTAATTCTCATCTAAATCGAGTGATTTTGGATAAGAGGGCTCTTCATGCTTTCCTTTTTACTCTACATAAATAAAATATTTTTAAAAGAGTAATTTTCTTGAAAAAGTTTTTTTTAAAAAAAAAAACTTTGTAATTAGATTTGTTTTATTTTATTTCTTGAACTTTTTTTTTAAAATAAGAAAGCATGTTCCTATTAAGTGTTTTTACTTACCCTTTAATACTTTTTTACATTTCTAAAACAGAAAATTATGTTATTTCAAAATATTATTGTATTTTCAAATTTATTATGTAAAAAATCATCAAAATTTGAAATTTACTTGGAATTTCTGATTGTTACTACCCATGTACTAGGTAATCCCGTTTTCGTCAAGAGTAAAGTTGTTATATACGAAAAGGCTGATATCTTACCTTTAAAATCAAAAAAGAGATCTAGCTTTTAAAAAAAAAATATTAATACGACCAGCAGTCAAAACGTTGTAGCTTTGGCATTTATGATACAATCACAATAAACATTGTAAAGTACATTCCTTCGGTTGCCTAATTATAAATTTCATAAGCATTAACAGGTCATAACAGGCAGTGTGCGAATAGTGAAGCTGAACGGTGGTGTATGTGTGTGTGTGGTTATCAGTTGGCGCAATGTGGCAGTTCCATCAGCGATTAAACATCAAGTGCGTATACAAACTGGGGGAAATTTGCTTCAGAAATTTTGATAGCCTCAGAAACAGTTTAGCACGTCGAAAATGTTGGCTCTTCCCAAAGCTGAAAATTGGGCCTCAAAGGTATCTGTTTCAACACCGAAGAAGAAATCAAATCCAATAGCCTTAAAAAAAAAAAAAAAAAAAAAAAAAAAAAAAAAAACAGTTTAGCACGTCAAAATGTTGGCTCTTCCCAAAGTTAAAAATTTGAGCCTCAAAGGTATCTGTTTCAACACCGAAGAAGAGATCAAATCCAATTTGATGGTTGAACTTCGGAAGACACCCGAAGAGGACTTTCAGCTGTGTTTCCAACAATGACAGGATTGGTGGAGTAAGGTGACCAGTTTGAAATCGATTAAGTAAGCGTGCACTTACAGTGCGGTAATAAAAGGAGACAACAAAATTACTGGAACTTTTGACCGCTTCTCATATATAGAAAAAATATAAAACTTAAAATGAAGAATTGTATTGTCATCCGACATAAATCGCTGTGTAAAATTTAACAATTTAATCAGGGAATGATTTGAATTAATCTTTCATGATTTGGGAATAGAATTAAGCCACTGTAAGTTTAAGACAAGCACATAAAGAAAGTCAATCACAAGGGCCAGTATACGTCCACTATAACGTACGTACAAGAATTTATTCGACTTTTACGCAAATTGGCATAGGTGTACCCGGGCTTTTTAAATATGTACTCGAAATTGTTTTTTGTGCATAACTTAGGCTCCCGATTTCTGGTCCCATCGAAGTTGTGGGTGGGATTTACACATACAACCAAAATCATAATTCATATTTTGTGTAGGAATTAGATGAAAATACATGAGTCAAATCTCCTAAACTGTAATTTCAGGCTAAAAATTAAGTAAATTCATCTTTTACACATCAACAAGTATTTCCTGGAATCAATGAAGGAAAGAACCGGGAAGTTCAATACGCAAATGATCGGACGTTCGTGGTTATTGTAAAATAGATATAAGAAATCAATAACAGGTGCCGAAATTCTAAATATGTTTTTTTCTCATACGCGGTAAGGCTTATTTTTATTCCCTAAATCCAGAAGTTTCTCTCTCTCTCTCTCTCTCTCTCTCTCTCTCTCTCTCTGTATGTCTCCGTATATCTATATCTATCTATCTACGTATCTATGGATGGATAATTGGATGTATAATTCATTTGTTTTCAGTTCTATATGGTAATGACCTTCAATAACTTCCTTCTGGAACTTTGAAATATATTTGTCTCCGTAAATTCTAAAAAAAAAGATAGAAATTCAAAACTGATTTTAACACGCATCCTAACTTATATCGAAATATGGACAACTCCATTTTGATTTACTCTTGTGAAAATTCCAACCAAAGTCGAAGAGATCTTTACGGTTACAAAATGCTAATTTCTAAACAGTTAAAGAAGAAAATTCCATGAAAATTTTAAAAAGACTGTATTTCTTAAATTAATTCTGTTGTAGTGGGTTGAAATATTTCTTTCTTTCTTTCTCTGTTTTAACAACCCGCACCGCAAAAAAAATATTAATGTAAATTCAAGTTTTGCTATTTCTCACTTCGCATATAAATTTAAGCATTTGAATTCTTTATTCAGATGCACCGAAGAACAAAACTGAATGAAGAAGAAGGAAAAAAGATGAAATTAGAACTTTTTTTTTTGGAAATAGAAGGAAAAAGAATATCCTCATTTCTATCCAATCTTCAGCATGGGATATTGTTTTTTCTCCTGCAGTGAAGGGGCGAAAGTGGAAAGAGAGCTGGAAAAAGTTGAGGACATGTTTTCTAAACCAGAGCAAATATTGATGCCTGGTGATCAAAATTAAACACGAAATATTCTTGCTTCACAGTCTCTCATTAAACTACACAAAAACTTCAACTGTGAAACTAATTTCTCGCTTAATTAAGATAAGGGAAATTGAAAAAGCTCTCAGCTGTAGCAGGGGAAAGCCCAGTAGCAGATGAAGAAGAAATGGGGGAGAAACAGGGATTACCTTTTTTTTCACTATTTTGCTTGACAAAAGGGCATGCAGCGGGTGAAAAAAAAACTGATTTGGAACTAGCTTATATAAGCATTGACATTCACCAACAGTTGTTGATTTTATCTCGGGTATACCCTACGTAATCAAGTGACTGAAATAATAACAAACACATGTTGTTGTCTTTTTTTTTATTATTTTATTTTACATTGTATAGTAATATAGCAACATTGAATGATTGATTGAAAATTCATTATCTCCATTTCATTGGTTTTGCTGGCGACGACAACAACTCCTAACGGCTGTCAACTGATTGCAGTGGTTGGAGGAAGAAATAATTAGAAATTGTATTTTTCTCTGATAAAAAAAACGCCATTTCGTCAACTTGGTGTTAGGTCAAAATTAAAATTGCGTTAGTTTTCATTATCTTTACTATATATATATATATATATAAAATGTCTGATAAAATTTTTATTTTCTAATTGTTATAATAAATTTATTCAGTTTTTGTGTAAAATTGAGAAGATATTTAAGGCTTTCTATTACATATATTTATATTTTGAATCTTTATAAGGAGTGATCATTTTTAAACTGGAACACAACATTACAAAATTTCTATATCCAGTTATCATTAACTGAAAAATAACCCTACACCATAATAGCAGATATATTATTATATCTATATCTATCTATCTACGTATATATATATATATATATATATATATATATATATATATATATATATATATATATATATATATATATATGTGTGTGTGTGTGTGTGTGTGTGTGTTTCCTTTCTTTTATTCCATAATTAACAACTACACATGGCGCGTCAAATTTACCTATGACAAATAATATTTTATACAAGCACATGTTAAAGAAATGAGGGATCTTTTTTATATTCTCATTATTCTTTTTCTCTCTTGATTTTTACTCAGGGAAACTTTATTCACTGATTCATTCTTTACGTTCTGTACTTTATTTAAGTATTTCACAATGCATTTAATAAAACAATATTATTATCTAGTGAAGTGTAAATGAATTATGGTAAATGCAGTAAAATAGATGATACAAATCATATATGAATGATTGGACTTTTGTTTATAATAAGTATTTAAAAATATCTACATATGTTCGCCTGTATATTTATGCAACCCCGTAATTCTATTATATTTTGAGGCTTTCATGTTAGCGTTCCGCTAAACGGGAGTATGAATGAACGGAGTATGAAGAATCGCCGCTAAAGTCGCCGTTTCCCATGAATACGTAAACGGACTGCTCCTGGTAACGAATTCTACCCAGATAATCCATCTATTTTTTTATTACAAAGAGTAGTGTTCGAAAATTTGTTTTCGTATTAAGAGTTATCTTGTGCAGCAATCTTCATTAGTGTGAACCTAATAATCCGTTAGAGAAATTATAATACTCAGTAATATTTGCCTTTAATTTGTTATAAATTATTCAATCATTGTTATTATGACTCCAAGTTCAAAAATATCACCATTTTGAACGTCATCATTTTTTTTACGTGCATACATAAAATGCATTCAATTTATCACACACATACAAAAGAATTCTAGTGTATGACATTTTAGAACATTCCAGAGTCCCCAAAGCTAGAAAATGTTTTGAATTGAAGTTTTTGTATTACTGACGTAATTTATGGCTTATGGTCTATTAAAGGATATTTGTAATTATAACATAAATATACATTGTTTATTGTTTATCTTGTCCATTGATTTTATTTTTGAATGTATCATGTACACACAAAACGAATAAATTGAGGACGAACATATGGAGTTTAGGAAAGAAAAGAGTACAAGAGACGCTATTGGATGATCGGTGAAAGATCAAAGATTATATTATGACAGGAGACACCGTTTTTGAAATGTCAACAAATAGATATAAACTGGATGATACACCAAAAGTGTTACAATCATTGAAGAATTGTTCTGTAATTACAAGCGTAATGTATTTCAAAAGATAAAAAAGAATGAGAAAAAAACTGCAATTAATGAACTTATATTAAAGAATGTAATTTTTAAGACAAATCAAATAAATGAAATCTTCTAGATGTTTGTCAGTAGTCTAACCGTAATGGCATAAATTAGTGATGGTGTGTTATATTCAATTTCCTACGAAACGGATCGAAATAATTTCACCTTGAACATGGTATTATGATTATCTCAAGTCAGAAATTTCTCGATTGCAACTTTCTATCATTCCTTATCCTGAGCCAGATATTTAATTTCTTTCTAGCTTTCCTTTCCTATATCTTTTAATATTTGATCCATATATTTCAATCGTGGACCATTCAAGGTAATTTTCCTTCTATAATTCCCTTCATTTCTTCTAGCTTTATTCCTCCATGTCTCATAATGTGTTCAATTATCCTATATTGTCTTTGCGAAATATTCTTTTGTATGTTCCTATTTTATCCACTCATTTCCAATGCTTTCTCAGTTGACATTTCATCCTCTCATTTAATGTTCAACATTCTTTTATACAACCACATTCCAGAACCGTCCATTCCTTCCATTCTCCGAGTTTGGTCTCCTAGTAGTGTCCATGTTTTACAACCGTACAATTCTACACTTCGTACATGCTTTTTATCAACCTTTTCTTTAGTTCTTTGCTAATACTTCCAGTTGGAAGTTTCTGTTTTCCCTCAAATACCTTCTTCGCTCTAGATATTCTTGGAGTTTTATTAGATATGGTGAATTGTACACCTTGTTTACACCTTCTTAATCATGCTCCCTAAGTAATATTATTTCTGCACTTCTTCCACTAGGTTATTGATTCTGATCTACATTTTGCTTGTTATATCTGCATATCTTCTAACTTTTCTTTTGGCTTTGTTGATGTTCACATTGAATTCAATTCTAACTGTTCGTTGAAGACAGTAAGAAAATTATATCAGCTGTTAATTTCAATTTTAATATGGAGCATGAAGCTTTCATCAGTAGTGTTATTGACGATTTTCATTAAGGTATCTGTTATTTATATTGAACTATGGTAGCGTTAAGAAAACCTAAAATACTCGAAACATAATTAACTCAATGGCCTATAGAACCCGGAGGTTCAATACCGCGTTCAGAAAAGCTCTTCACTGACTTGTATCCTTAGCCAACTGGATTCAGTTTCTACTCTGCATTCCTATTTCTGCGAGATCCATCTTGATATTGTTCTTCGATCTGCGCCTAGGTCTTCCCAATGGTCATGTTCCGATTGGATTTCCAGTTGAAACTTTGAAAGCGTTTCTACTTACTTTCATTCTGGCTACATGACCTACCCATCTGAGCCTCCTAGATTTGATGACCCTTACAGAGTTTGGTAAACCGTATAAATTATCTAGTTCCTCGTTATGAAGGTTTCGTCATTCCCCATTCCCTTTTCTCTAGGGTCCGAATATTCGTCTTAGGGTCTTGTTCTCAAACACTTTCAATCTGCTTTCTTCCCTCAGAGTAAGAGACCATATTTCGCAACCATACAGCACAACAGGCATGATTATCGTTTTGCATATTTTAAGCTTCAAATTCCTCGACAGAATTTGAGACGACAGAAGGTTTTGAACAGAATAATAACAGGATTTTCCTGCTTTTAGTCGACATTTAGTTTTGTCTCTTAATATTGATCCTAGATATTTAAAAGTATTTACTTTATCGACTCGAGATATATGTATAATAAAAACTGTTTATAGCCCATGTCAAATTCACACTTGTAGTGTCTACTTCTGTTCAATCTTGAGGTTGTGGCAATATTTAGTAAAATTTATTTGGCCGGAAATGAGAAAACCAAGAGGTTTTTCTACAAATATAAGTAAAATCAATTTGTAGTTTAGTTGAAACTACTTTGGAATTGTTATTTCAACGATTTTCTTGCTATTGTAAATCTGTTTGCTCACTTCCGAAAAATATAGCATCTTAATTTATTTAGTGTAGTATCTTTATATGGTATCTTTATTTATTATGTGCTGCAACAAAAGTTGAGTTCCCAAATGTTACCAACAACATTATAACGGTTTCATATAATATTACGAATCATATTATAATGGCTTCACGTATTTTGTTTCAAATGTTACCAAATTAATTTTTGTTAATAATTGTAACTATAATTCTTATATTCTTTCCACAGTTATTTGTTATTTAATTTAATTTATATTTTGCACTTAATGTGGTTAAAGATGATTTTCATTGATGGATTTGAAAAATTTGAGTAGATAATGAGGTGTTTGTTTTGAGTACATCGTAGTGACTTTCTTTTCTCAATATTAATTTCGTTTATAATGTAGAAGAACATATTTTAAATGTAAGTTTTATAACTTCTACAACAAAGATGCTCGCTTAAATTATAGTAAACGCTAAAACCTTTCCTCTTAATTTTCCTAATCTCCGTCACAGAATGACATTTTCTTGAAGAAAAGAAGGATCTCTTGTGTCATAGAGGAGAACAAAAAAGGAGGTAGATCATGCTGGAGTCTAGATGGTCGTAAATTTGTTCCTGAGATATAATGCATCATTTCCAAACCATTTACATCACATCACCTCACACTAACAGCACAGCAACTTTTCTAAAAGAGAGTATCATTTGAGCTTATGGTTCGTGACATTGTCGTCCAGACTGGTGTCACCCTCTGGCCAGAAGCCAGTAAACTAACTCGGGACATAGTCTTGTTCTGATCTCCCTGAATTAATCCTTGGGATGTGTGATCTTTCTCTGCGAACTCTGTCCTCGTGGTACTTCTCACACCATTGTACCCTCTACGCTCTACGCCTCTCGGAACCCAACCAACCACCCTTGCAATGTTTAGTCAACTCCGTCAGAAGATAGGTCTCATCACGGATAAGTAGTGGTAGAATGGGAAAGGGAGGGTATTAGGTGGAACCACTGTGTCTGTTCATGACATATATGTTTCTCTTAACGTTTTCCCTCCCGTAAGGTTTTTGTTCTATATATGGTGTAACGAAAACCGTGATTAAAATCATATAAACATACTTTATGTATGCACTTTACGTCAAGAATGGTAGCATATTATGCAACATTTGTTATACAGTATACCAGGCGCGCACTCATAAATTTTTGTTGTGAGGGGTCCCAGCTTTTTTTTGGGGGGGGGAGTCCAATATTACAAGCTACTACGTCTGTGTAGTTTTGAACAGGTATTATTCTGCACCCAAGAAAACGATAAATAATTGTAAAATACTTCCACATATATTTTCAGAAAAAAAATGATGGAACAAAACTGTGTTTGTAAGAGAAAGAATACACATGAAATGTATGATTAAAGTTTTAGGCACATCAATCATTTCCCTGTTAAACAGTATAGTTTTATTAAGAAAGTATACAAATGTATGTTGAGTTAAGACGTTTTGGAGGGGTCCTGGTCCAATGGATCGCCTTCCGTGGCTGTGCAGCTGCAGTATATTATTATCATACACAGACTTATTTACTTGCAAATTTCTGTACTGCTCAGAAAAATCATAATGCACTAAATTTTAGAGCGAATCATTATCACAAATAGACACTCCATTTACAAAAAGAATAGCTAATCAACAGATATAATCATTTATTTTTGTATATCTAAAATTAATGTTTAATAGCAGAGTAGTTTCAGGTATTTGTGTTCTAAGTAGCAATTGGAGGTTTGTTTTATTTATTTACTTATTATTATTTCTATTGTGAAAATTTGACAGAATCTGAACCCCAAATTTGATGGCCTATATTTCATAACGCTTATGCTTGTTCACCAATATTTCATACGTGCACTTAAGCTTTCCAACTGTCATCATCTACAACCATGCCAAATTTGGCCAAGATCGAATGAGTTTCATTGATTGCATAAATGTCTTTTTTTGGCAAAAATTTCAGAAAGTTCAAATCTCAAATTTGATGACACATAACTCAGAAACGTAAAGCCTGCACACGACGATATTTCACAACACTACATAGCAGATAAAGTTCTATCACCATACTGAGATTAACCAGGATCGAATGAGTTTGGTCGAACGTGTACGACATGTAGGGTGGCGGGGAACCGGCTTACACATTTTAAAGTTGAATATTACACAGATATGATAGCTTGGAGTGAGTTGCGGCTGAGGGATGGAATATAAATAAGATGCTAGTTCACAAGAGCACTGTAATAGTTACAATGAACCTTTAAAATTATATCAGGTCACAATGAAATATCTAAACAATTGCAGCACTTTAATGACTGACTTCGTTTCGCAATAAGTACGAACACCGAAAACACATTGTTCAACGCTCCAACGATGTACACGGTAACTGTTATGATATTTCCATAAAACGGCGTCCTACTTTCTTCCAATCATCCTTAACTCACTTTAAGCTACCTCGCCTGCACAATATTCAACTTTAAAATGTGTCAGTCGGCTTCGCGCCACCATGTACGAACTGAGGTAACACGATGTTCTGTGCTCGAATGATTCATTGTGACTAACCATATAACGTGGTGTTCTTTCCTCTGTCGATTCCAACATTCCCAACAAATATAAGTTATTACACTTGCGCAATATTCAAGTTCGAAATGTGTCAGTCGACACGGTGCCACTCTGTATATGACGTTCTTGAGTTTTCTGGAAAAATCAATGAAAGACGAAGAAAAGAGACAAAGGAACTTTAGCAATCTGATCTGAGTGTTCAAAATATTTTTGGCTCCAACAACACACTAGTAAGCATTCAAGACTACTGTTTTTTTAAATCAATGGGGGTACTCTCACAGTCCACAACCGAGGGAGGTTTAAGTGTGGAATAGCACTTAGGCGAAGCGGGGTTACTCGTCGAAAAGTTTTGGAAAGTGACCTCCCTTAAAATAAAGAATTTAGGTATTTTTGAATGAAAATGGATTTTTTAGTGATTTCCTCTGATTAGGGAGTCTAAGATCTTATTCTCAGTTCTCGTCACGCCAAATTGAAACTAGCTATTTGTAATATAAGAAGAGTGAAACATTTTGCCTGGAAAGAGCATAGAAAAACGTTCGTTCATTCCAAAAGTTCTCAATTCACAATTCCAGAACCTTACTATTTTCATCTCTTTTATATACTCAAACTTTATATCTCTCCTCTATTCTACGATAACATCTATAACTTAAGAAATTCAGTAAAATATTAGGATTTAAAATCTTTTTTTTTCTTTTCTTTATGTTTATTCCTTAATTTTCTGTTTTAATTTTCTTCTCTACTGTTTGTGTGGGGTGCTCAAGCACCGGAGAAAATCAGTTAGCATTGAACTTTACCATATATTTTCAGCTTCGAGGCTGTATGAAAGGGAACTTACTGGTTAAAGTGGAATCAAAGTCATTGTTTTGATTTTAAAAGAGTATTAGCATCTGCATTGGGAATCGAATTTGGAAAACACATTCACAGAATTTAAGCTCATTTACGACATATGAAGATTGTTGCATTTTCTTTTTTAAAAAAATAATCCTACCGGATTATGTCACGCGTTTACCTACTTAAGATGAAGATAGAAGAAAAGTTATATCGAGAACCAGTGGTGTATTTACAATTTTGTTTCGGGGGGCTTTGCTAACTTTCGGGGGAGGGGGACTTTGCCTAAAAATGTGAAAATCCTGCAAGATATTTCATATAGTTTACTATAGTAAGTAAGATTTCTGAGGGCTTAAGCCCGGGAGCCCCCCTAAACACGCCACTGTCGAGAACAAATATGACAAAATTTGTCAATGAGCTTAGATATTTTACATGCACATATCTGCTGAAATATGAGTCCGTTCATTCGCGTGAAGGCAGAAAATATCACTGTACTCAAGCATCAAATATAAAGTAAGGGCCTTCTTAATTTCATAAAAAAAAGTTAGTATAGTTGTCCTTCGTCATATGAAAGCAAGTTTATGATGAAGACAGAAACAGTTTGAGATGCACATTATATTATCCTAAATTGCGTTTTATAATTGTTTTTAATTAATAATATACAGGATGATCTTTCTATACTAGACCCAAGAAGAATGCAATTATCTTAGACACTATTCAACGGATTTTCATCATGACTACATACCTTTCTGCATGAGAAATACACCAATTCATTAATACTACGGCATATTGGTGATCGCCATCACTGTTCAGGCTGAGCGGAGCCCGACACTTCATGTTTTCAACTGTGACTTGAAAGATGCCCTCCATAATTGCCTTCCCACTACCACATTTACTAAAATTGAGGCCATGTACAATTTAAAGGAGTTTGTAATCCGGTATTATGAATGACAGAAACGAGTTCATCTGTGATGTACACTTTTCTCCTTTACAACCCCATTACGTAATGACAGGACAGGCTGATGTAGTGGCTAGATCGCGAGGCTTTTGGCAACACGGTTCCAGAATTAATTCTGGATAGATCTGAAATGTTCGGAATTGAAAGTTGAATACCATGGTTTAGATACAAGATTAAAATATAAGTCCACGTCTCATATAGTTTCCGTGCTGAAAATGGACTCTACATTTCAATAAATAAATAAATAAATAAATAATGACGGCGCAGTGTAAACACGGCAGTATAACGACGTGACACCAGACTGCAACTATTGTCCCGATACACTGGAGCCCCTCCTTTTCAAATATCCCACGTTTATTTGACGCAAATTACATTATTATACGAGTACTTTCATGTTGTACCTAATTAGCACTTTTTGCTTAAGTATTAAAAGGATCACGCTACATATCTACGATTTATTCTATTTGAAATATTCTCTTTTCCATGAGAAATTAATAAGAAAATTAAATAATTCATAAAATATTTATATAAAATTATTAAATGTAGATAACATATGTATCCGCCCTTGTCAAAATAGACCTCCATCAAAACAATAGGGGTAATTCTTTAATCAAATATATTAAATATCACGTTTCAAAAAATACTATAAAACAACTAAATTTCGGTAACATTTCAATGATATTTTCGGGTGGTGGCTAAAGAAAAGTAAAAATAAAAATTATTTTGTACTGGTGGAAATTGCTCATACACTGCCAGACCATGCAAGAAATTTCTTGCACAAGCGGGAAGTGCTAAAGCAAAAACGCAGATTATAACATGGATTTTCTCTGTTGTTCCATCTCTTTCTCTTTCTATCTTCGTTTCACTCATCCCTCATACCACTCATCAACTAGTAGAACGAACACACAAAGTATATGGCGGCAAAATCCAGTACCAATCTCTTGAAATGTTCGTCAGATTTAATACACCAGGACACACTGTCAAAGCCATTACGGCGTTGCATATTCATGTGGACAAGCTCCCTCCCGATACTTTAATTTCAGGGCATTAATTCTATTTCGCAGATGCTCCAAAAAGGGGGAGGGGAGGGCACGGAGATGGAGGATCTGGAAATTGAAAGCTTCGAATCTCTTTATCCTCTCTCTCTCTCTCTCTTTATTTTTCCATCTCTCTCTCTCTTACACCCAAACAGACTTATGGTCATGCCCGCACTCTCGCATCAACCTTTCAGTACTATGTCTGTATTTTGCCTGTTGGTACCCTTCTAACTTGTCAATAGTTGCTACTCTTCTTGCGGATTTCTGTGAAACAGTTGGATGAGCTTTGTCTATCGATTAAAATGACAGCTTGCCACAAACTTAACACAAATTAAGTAAAATGAATATGGAGGAGTAACCATGGTCTATGTTCTCTTAATTTTCATAATTTTCTTCAGAATTACCGGGATTATTTTTTTATATCTTTAGTATGATAGTAATGAATCTCCTGGCTGAGTAAAAAAACATCACCCTTCAGTTTAGCAAATCTTCATTTCAAGCACATACTGGATTCACTTTATGTTAAAGAGGTTAGTACTTAACCAGGACCCGAATAACCCATCTGGAGGCCTAGAGCTACAAACCAATATGTAGTCCCTACTGACTTCGCCTAATACATATCTGGGAGTACAGTAGGAAATTTAGGAGAATACACCTAGCTCTACGACATCAACCATGTCATTCAATACATGATATACCTAATGGAGCTTTGTATCTTGTGTGATTCTTTTCAGACATCCAGTTGAGATTTTGATGATGTGGAAGCACCCATCCACTGGAGTCCCGAGGCTAGAGTCCCTTACGCCTCCTTAATATGGCTCTGTATTTAACCTTAAGTCATTGTTAGATCCACAGGGAAGTAGCACAAGGGGAGAGTGATCCCTCCGAAGGTTCCTCTCTTTGTTACATGCTTTTTTCTTTAACTTTCAATGATTAAACAGTGTCATCAAATATTGCAACCTTAACCCACAAAAACCCAAACATTATTCAAGTAAGAATTTTTGAACAAAACTTTCATGGTTCACTAAATGAGGGCCTTAGATAACAGAAATGTGCAAAAAATGTTCTTGAATGAATTGGAAACCCAATGTGACATCTGACTCAGCAAGAAACAGACGTGGTTTACAACTTTAACTTAGTACATGAACAATTACTATTTTACCAGAGTAAGAGTAATTATTGACCCTTTTAGATACAGGAAAAAATAAAGTATTAGGGATTTAAATACTTACTTATCATAGGAATATTTCTAAATGAAATATATCCGGAAACTGAAAGGCTCTCGAGAACTCCATGAACCACATGCAGCTACTGACAAGAAAAGTTGAATAAAATTGCTAAAACCTGAAGAAAAGGAACGAAACAAAGCTTGATACAAAGGTTTATGTGAGACATAACATACAATGGGTATTTGTGTAAAACGTTTGAAACTAACTTTATAAGATCAACAGGAAATCAATGTGACACTTGTGATACACTGGGGATTTGTGGGTTAATTTAACACACTTTCCGTATGTCACACGTACAATGATAGAATTTAGCACATCGAGCTAAATTAAATGACAGTACGATATTTCATTATTAAGCCTAATTTTATATACATTCTTATTGCTCTTATGCAACCAACAATCCTCCGGTTTTCGCATGTACAGTATAACGTCCAGGGATTATCGTACATAATCATGTAACAAAAATGTCTCTAGAGCTCCAATATGTGAAGTATATCACTACCACGTGTATCATAATTACATCTTGTTGAAAATAATAATTTTGATCTATACAAGGCGTAGTTCGTGAACTTGATGCCGCTGCTTTGTCCCCCTAACAGAGGTACTAATATTATTGTAATTTTCTAAAGATTTACACGTTACCTTCTTATCACTGTTCAAAAGTTTAAATCTCTAGGTAAACAGGAACCTACCAAACATTTACGTCACTCAGTCAGCCAGTGTTTATTCCACTAAAAATGCAGTTTGTAAAGTTTCATATCTCAACATTCATGGACCTTCCACCCTTAAGATTTGGTAATTTTTTACATACTATTATGTAGTAACTGTTTGTGATTTCGCGCTGCTAACATTAACATACCTGAATTTCCAGGTCCTGAGTTATATGTATTATCTTAATA
The DNA here is from genome assembly GCF_964235325.1 of Thermobia domestica. Lineage (NCBI taxonomy): Eukaryota > Metazoa > Arthropoda > Insecta > Zygentoma > Lepismatidae > Thermobia > Thermobia domestica. Next base: position 143,002,887 of record NC_137458.1, read on the forward strand.
TTACGAGAGTCGTTTTCGCTTTATTACGTTCCCACGTTCTTAAAAACCACAAATCCAAAAACCAAAACTGAATTCGTGTTTAGCATTAAATTTCTTGCAATTTGAAACTACACATTTTTTTTTGTGATTTTATTTTTAAATGTTTTACATTCTTTTAAGATGGTCGCCGCAAAATATATTTTACATGACTATATTTATGCATATTTTAATATCTTGATTGGAAGAGTATTGACTTCACTTTAAAACAAAAATCGTTTTTATTGGAATTAGTTCCGTTTTTCAACTCTACTAAAGGGTTGTATGGTAGGTTGATGGCACTCTTTTCCCTCCAGCAGGGATCTGAAATAATGGAGTTTTCTACCTATGTACATGTTACCCCATATCAATGTGCAAAATGTCCTACTTCTACCTATTTGTGAACATTATTGTTTTCAGAAAATAGTCTGGGAATATTTTGGAGAATTAAAACTCAAACCCAAAACAGCAAATAATAATCACGGAAATCCTAGAAGAAAGCAATACTAGACCCTAGAAAAAACAATCCTCAAATTTTCTTCTAAAGGCGAGGAAGAACTGAAGACAGGGCGGTGTAGAAATTCTCATATAATAATAATAATAATAATAATAATAATAATAATAATAATAATAATAATAATAATAATAATAATAATAATAATAATAATAATAATAATAATAATTATTATTATTATTATTATTATTATTATTATTATTATTATTATTATTATTAGTAGTAGTAGTAGTAGTAGTAGTAGTAGTAGTAGTAGTAGTAAAACTGATGGGAGATTGAAATAAGTTAACAAAATTTGAAAAGTAATGTGATGTTGATTGATGTGATGTGATGTGATGTTAATTGATGTGAGACAAACTTTAAAAAGCAAAATGCAAATTACTAGAAATCCCTTAACCAAAATTCAAGGAGGCACACAAAAAGTACCCAAACCCGAGAGGACTATAAGAAGTAAAAGAATACGGGGTACGTAGCTCAGGTAATATGATGATCTACCATCATTGTACTAAACCTAAATTGTTGCACAAAATTAAATGAGACGAAAATGCCAAATTCCTGAAATAGAAATGTATTCAAATTGCAAAGATACGCCTATAGTACCATTATATTTGCGGGGTTACCTCCACCAATAACATAGTACTAGACATTTGACTTATTCACCCAATACCATTAGTATTTCAAGTAAGTACAGTGGCCGAAAATTAGGAAAGAGAATAGAATTTTCGAAATGAAAGAGAACACATTCGATAAGGGCAAGTTAGATAAACATAAAGGGCCTTATTCAGAGTCTTTTTGACGTATGATTAGCGTCATACTAAATTCCTGACTACTGCAGGAAACATATGTTAGCCGAAGTCTTTAGTATGACACTAATCACGCGTCAGAACGACTCTGCATAAGGCCCAACGTATCTTGTAAGCTATGATTATTAAAATGTGATCACATAATGGGCTGAAACTAAGTCTAGTTTGTTAAGCTTATCACAGACATGAACGACTGTGACAGCGTACTCAGAATAAGTTACGTATTCATCTAAAAACTAAAAGTAGAATCAGTCAAGAGAGAAAGTGGAAACAATTTTTATTAACTTGGGTCGCGACGTGTTATCAGGTGATCATGAGATAGTTTCATTTGTGAATGGTAACTCTCATTCATGCAAACTTTCAAACCCTCAAATCAGCTGTCGAGATAGTTTTCTTCGTTTCGAAGGCACCTCACGAGATTCAAGCTAGAAACTCGTGGCAGAAGATGATTCTTCAAATAAGTTGGGGTCAATACATACCATCTTGTAGGTGGAATTTTTGCTTGGTAGTCTCTCGTCGCCAAGTTTGAGAAACAACCTCCAGAAAACTGATGTGTAGGTAAAGACGCGAAGCTCTCAGTCTCTGTAAAGAGTTAACCCAGTACATGAGAAGAACTCAGTCTCTAAGTGGTTAACCCAATACATGAAAAATAGTCTTGATCCAAGTGAAAAGGAAATGACATGAAGAAACAAAGCATCGTATGCATTGGCTTAGTCCTTAAGTAAACCAAAGAAAGCTTATTAACGAAGCAGCAGGCAAGAAGACGAAAGCGAAGTTACAAGTCAGCAATAGGAAAGTTAGGGCAAGAGGCATGTAACAACTCGTTATCTGAGCTTTACTTATGTGATTTACATTGTATAATATTTCAAATCATACGATGAAATATTAATTGACGAAGAATTTACTTCCTTTATATTGAAGAGCCAAAGTATGACGTTTCCTGCATGACATTAAAGAAACGTGAGTGTAACATCCTTAGGAAGGCAGTATAAGCACAAGACGAATGATCATAGCTACCGGCTTCAATCATTGAGTAGGGCTCCTTTTCCAAGTATTTCGGAATCAAAACAAGAGGTGAGTAAAATCCAAGTTGGAAAGGAACCAGAAGCGCTTATTCTACAACAATACATTAATCTATATAAGTGTTTCCTAACTAGGGGGCACTGAATAGCAAGCAAAATGGGCACAAGCCACTGATAGAAATAAATTACATTTGCAATTACTAATATTACGAATTTGTAACAAAGAGGCATTTAATCAAACACCACACAAAACACATAATAACTATTGAATAAGAAATGTATACACGTTAAAAACGAAGCTAGTAAAAAATAGTGTGCTACAATAGTACGCAAGTTTTCTTGGAAATATATATAAATTGGCAAGAATTATTATTATTATTGAAGATTTAAGAATTTAGTGCTGCATTTGAAATCTTAAAAAGAAGCCAGACTAATGAACAGTAAGGAGGGAGACGTGAAGTATGGAGGATTGAAGAAGTGGGCGCCAGGTGAACAAGGTAGGAAATCACTGATTTAGATAGTGGTAAATTAAATAACAAAAGAAAAACAGAAATATTATTTTGAGCTGTCTCAAGACTATATGTTAAGCGTACGTGCCTTTTGTACAGGAGACAAGGGTTCAACTCCCGCTGGGAGCTCATGTCATTCGGACCCCAAGCTAAACTTCAGGTTCACATCTTATATAACCTCGGAACTAAACGGGACGCTAAACTACAAATCCACCCTCGAACCAATACTTTACTATAAAGTATCCTCGTCGCCAAAAGTGCCTTTACATCGCCGTGACGGGTATGTGACAGCGCAGTACATTAAAGAAGGGATGGTTGCATAAGAATTTGTGATTAATTTTGAAGAGTTTTTATTTTGACTAGGAAAATAAAGTAGGTATAGGGAGTAAAGACACAGATTTGAAGCATCAGTGCACTGTCATCTCTGAAAAGATTCGTATTATTGCCTTATATGTTAAGTTAAACACCACAACATCTGTCACTGATAGCGTAGATCATCTTACTTTTTAAAATTGCCTCTGTAGCCTATTTGTCCATACATTAATCTCCAGACATGATGTATAGAGAGGAGAAAGAAAGAGATACAACATCTGTAAGATTTATGTAATTCACTATGGGACTATAGGAAACGACTAAGCTAATTACTGCTACTAGCGCTTTTTAATCTTCAGGGATTTACTACATGTTCGCAAAACATTATTCTAAGTCCTAAATCTGTGCGTGAATTATTTCGTTCGCCTCACTGTAATTATTTTAGAATGGAAACTGATTACGCTGAACGTGAAAATGTTTCTCGTAAAGCAAGGGCCGTAATAAATGTAAATAAGGTTCTCATTATTATATAAAACACATAAGTATTTATTCCGTGTATAGAACAATATAATACAGTAACTAAGCAACATCATAATCACTAACGCCCGCAGGATTTTTTTCAACGGGTGGAGGGGAAGTCCGATATAGAATGTTTCGTTTTATTCCCTATATATATTAACAGTCATAACATTTATCATTGATAGCGTATATTGTCTTTCGCCACTGTAGCTTATTAGTCAGAACATTCATCTCCAGACATGATGTCGAGAGAATAGAAAGAAATAGATATGAACAGTGGTGTAACTAATTTTACTGCGCCCTGGATCGATCGATCATCGATTTACTCATACTCCCCCAGGCCCTCTGCCACAGGTATTTCAGCTGCTGCGTTATATATATGGTTCCATGTTAGAAGGGCCAAACAAAAGGGCAAAGACAGAAAGACCCGAGTCAAAAGGGCCCTGCGTCAAATGGGCCCGGGTCGAGATGGTCCCCTCGCTACAAAAGGGCCCGAGTCAAAAGATCTCAGCAACAACAGGGCACGAGTCAAAAGACCCTGCGTCAAACGGGCTCGGATCAAAAGGGCCCGAATCAAAACGCCCCTCATAAAAGGGACCCGGGTCGAAAGGTCTCCGCAACAAAAGGGCCCGAGTCAAAAGGCCCCGAATCAAAACGACCCTCATAAAAAAGCCCGAGTCAAAAGGGACTCCGCTACAAAAGAGCCAGAGTCAAACGACCCTGCGTCAAAAGGGACCGAGTCAAAAGTGGCCGAATCAAAACGCCCCTTTAAAAAGAGTCATAGTCAAAAGGAGCCCACGAGAAAAGGATCCGAGTCAAAGGCCCTGCGTCAAATGAGCCCGGGTCAAAAGGGGCTCTGCCACAAAAGGGTCCGTGTGAAAACGACCCCACATCAAAAGGTCCCGGGTCAACAGGTCTCCACAACATAAGTCCCGAGTCAAAAGGGCCCGAATCAAAACGCCCGTCATAAAAAGGAGCAGAGTCAAAAGGGGCCCCGCTACGAAAGGGCCCGAGTCAAACGGCCGTAAGTCAAAAGGTCGCGGATTAAAAAGTCCCTAGTCAAAAGGGGCCAAATCAAAATGCACCTCAAAAAGAGCCCGGGGCAAAAGGGTTCCACGACAAAGTTACCTGAGTCAAAAGACCCTGCGTCAAACGGACCCGGGTCAAATAAAGCCGGAGTCAAACGGCCCCGCGTCTAAAGGGCCCGGGTCGAAAGGTCTCAACAAAAGGGCCCGAGCCAGAAGGCCCGAATCAAAACGCCCCTCATCAAAAGGGCCATAGTCAAAAGAGTCTCCCGACAAAAGACCCGAGTCAAAAGGACCTGCATTAAACGCGCCTGCGTCGAAATGGGCCCCGCTACAAAAGGGCCCGAGTGAAATCTGCCCCACATCAAAAGGGACCTGTTCAAAAGGTCTCCACAACATAAGGGCCCGAATCATAATGCCCCTCATAAAAAGGAGCCGAGTCCAAAGGGGTCCCCCTACTAAAGTGGCCGAGTCAAACGGCCGTGCGTCAAAAGGGTGCTGGTTTAAAGGGCTGGAGTCAAAAGGGGCCGACTCAAAACTCCCCTCATAAAAAGAACCCAAGTCAAAAGTGTTCCACGACAAAGGGACCCGAGTCAAAAGGCCCTGCGTCAAATGGACCCGGGTCAAATAAAGCCGGAGTCAAACGGGCCCGCGTCGAAAGGGCCCGGTCGAAATATTTCCTCAACAAACGGGCCCGAGACAGATGGCCCGAATCAAAACGCCCCTCATCAAAAGGGCCCGGGTCGGAATGTCTCCGCAACAAAAGGGCCTGAGAATCGTTTGTTAACACAACGCAAAAATTTGAGATTTAGATAGCGATAATAAACATAACAATTATAATGATGTCTGCAGAATTTTTGTGTATACTGGTACGGAATGACAACCAACGTCAGTAACAGAGGCGACTCTTGAAGGAAGTGACATTGGTAAAAATTAACATTTTACGAACGCAATCCACAAGAAGTTAACTGCACAAATGTATGATGGAATTTCATTTACGGTGGAAAACATTAACGGTCTCAAAACAAAAGATCAAACAAAACTAGTGATGAGCGCAAGAGTCTTGGTCTTGCAGTTTTTGCAAGAGTCTTGCATGCAAGACCAAGAGCAGGAATCCCGATGGAAGACCAAGACCAAGACCAAGGGGTGCAAGACCAAGACCAAGACCACACCTGCAAGACCAAGACCAAGACCAAGACCAAGACTCTTGCGCAAGAGTCTTGCACAAGTGCCGTTTCGGTGGTAGAGCAGTCACATGCGGTTATACGGGTCCCTGGTTGGATTCTAGCATGCGCCATGGAAACTTTTTAGTGGGCAAACACCGTGTGCGTGGGTTTTCTCGGTAGAGACCTGCATGGGCCGGGCCTTGCCCGAGACCCGAAGCCCGGCCCTACCCGCGGGCCGGGCTTGGGCGGGCCGATTCTATTATTTCTTTGAGTCGGGCCGGGCTTGGGCCGATTAATTGCAATTCTTTAACCCTCGAGAAGTCGCGCTGAAAAAGTAACGCGAGTAGTCGCGCGCGGTCAAATGGACCGAACGAACATAATGTGTTGCAAAAATCGTTTTAAACAGTTTTCTTGTATTAGAAACGTAATTTTGTATATTTTCTGATTAAGAGGGAATAACATTTTTATTATTATAATAAGTTTTACAGTAATAACTATTAGAGAAACCTACAACTAGACATGTTATTTTTTTATTTCTCATTTGGAATAAAATGTTTTTGTCGTTACATATTTCTTTAGATAGATAGCTACGCACTGGTTTTATTGAAAATTCTAAACCTGATGATTATCTTTTGTTTTTGTCAACTTTGGTTCGTCTAAAATTAGAAATGCAATAGTAAATTAGTTAAAAATATACTATATAAACATAACAATAAAACAAAGCTTCACAGCGCATTTTACATTGAATTAGAGCTCAGTCGTAGCTTAGCGGTTAGCATACACGCCTTTGGCGTGGGACTGCCGGCTCGATTCCCGGTGGGACCTCATGTGGTTCGGATCCTTCGTTAAGCAGTAGGTCCACGTCTTACATAGCCTTGATGCTGAAAAGGGCGCTAAATTGAAATCAAATCAAATTTACATTGAATTATTTTAAGGTCCTGTTATTTTGAAACTTCACCTATACAGCACTACATTGAATTATTTTAAGTTATCTTCAAATTTACACTGTTCTACACTTCGTCGTCGTTTATATCGTCCCCTCTTGCTCTGACTACATTCGGGGAATCGCTGGTCATTTCTGGGTTTAAGGTCTTCAGATTCGCTCGCAGACTCCTCACTTGACCTTTCGTGTTCACTCATATATAAATATTCGTTATGATCTTCCTCAGACAAAGCTTCCACGAGATCATGTCGGCTGATTTATCCAAATAGTCAATCCCTAACATTTCCCTCCGTTGTTTTAAGCTGTTCAGTTCTAATTTTCTCTTTTCTCATACTTGGTATCAGTTTGTTAACTCTGTCGACCTCTCTTCCGTCCATTAAAATAATATTTATGTTTATAAAGCTTAAACACCTCCAAAGCAAAGGTCACGTGCAGAGCGAAACACTGAGAAAAAACATTACACGGTTAGTCGCGCGCGGTGGAAAGCACCGCAGAATCACTAAACAATCACTAGTACTTAAACTAAACAACGGATAACGGAGTGATTGAGCAGGAATGTTTGGGAAGGTGAGGGGCAAGATTAGCTAGACGGAGAAGTCTGTCGGACAAACAGAATGGACACACGATCGAAAATAATTTCCCTGTGGTGCTTTTGACCGCGGCGCGACTACTCGGGGGTTAATAATTATTGACATTCGTTAAACGATAATTAGAATAAAGGCAAACGTTGAAGAAGTGTGCCCGTGAAAAATGTTATAAAATGAAACTTCGAAAATTTATCGGGCCCGGGCCGGGCTTGGGCCAAGAATTTTAAAAAACTTATAGGGCCGGGCCGGGCTCGGGCCGAAAATCTCCAAAACGTTTCGGGTCCGGGCTGGGCCGCGCCTACATACATTCGGGCTGGATTGGGCTCGGGCCAAAAACTTCGGCCCGTGCAGGTCTCTATTTCTCGGTGTTTTGATGTTCCCTCCTACTTTCTTCAATCCACTATTTCATTCATTTCTCATGAATACAGTCTCCCTTAGCCCCAATGCATAATCGTGGGACGTTAAACTAGATATTTCGTTTCGTTTTAAAACATATTAGTGGTGTTTTTCTTCCAAAACTAAAGTGAAATGTAGTATTGAACATTGGTGATACCGTACACCATAGGTGTCGACTACATGGGTATGGCCTTGGCTCCCAGACTCAAGCATCCGTTGGGAATTTTTAATGTGTGCTCATAAAATTAATATCGAAATAACATTTTCATGACATTGAAAAAACTTAATACATGTAACCGCAAGTTTGATTTCATGGGCAGATGCTTATACGTTGAATAATTGTTTATCAATATAACTTTTAGCATCCTTAGGTATACGACACATCGAGGGTTGAGCGATATAACATTATCCTACAACAATAAATCTATGTCATAAAATTGAAAGTGACTATTTTTGTGACTCCTAATCTCTTGAACCACCCAACCGATCTCGATCAAATTTTCAACACAGATGGAGTTTGAGCCTGGGAGTGTTTTCATCATTTCACTTTGACGGTAAGCTTAGGAAAGGGGAGAAGGGGGAGTTATAAAATAATAAATAAAACTTAACAACTTCAACCAAACGAGTAATCTCGATCAAATTTTTAACATAGAGGAGGTTCAAGCCTGGAATGTTATATGTCAGTTCACTTTGGTGGTAGAACCTAGGGGGAGAAGAGCGAAAGGGTATATATATATATATATATATATATATATATATATATATATATATATATATATATATATATATATATAACTTAATAACTCTTGAACCACCTGACCGAACTCGATCTTATTTTAAGATAGATGAGGATCGGGCCTGAGATGGTTTTTATCAAATCACTTTGATCTTGAAGTTTCGGGGAGAGGGAGAGGAAAGATATTTAAAAATGATGGAAAATGACCGACATTGAAATGGAATCTATAGTTTTGGGGACCGCTAAGGTAAACAATGATACTTCCGGTGCTGTTTAAATCAAAATTCAGCCCCGTAGCTTGGCGGAGGGGAGGGGAGATATATAAAAATGATCGAAAATGGCGAATATTAGTGTCGAATCCATAGTTTTCGAGGTCGCTGAGTTGAATACTGAGACTTCCTATACCATTTACGACCAAATTCAGCCTCGTAATTTGGGGAAGAGGGAGATGCATAATAATGATTAAAAATGACCAAATATTAGTGCCGAATCCATAGTTTCGTGGTCTCTGACACGAACAGTGACACTTGTGATGCCGTTTAAATCCAAATTCAGCCCGGCAACTTGGGGAGGAGGAAGAGAGGGAAACATAAAAATAATCGAAGATGACCGATATTAGAGAGCGCTTTACTAATAGTAAAAAAAGTGATTGACTAACGATATATATATATATTATCATTATTATTATTATTATTTTAGTTTAACCCAACAAAGTAGATACTTGATGCTAGTAATCCATATTCACAAGTGAGACTTCAAATAACTTGGAGTTTGATGCCCTTATTTTGTATTTCTAATACAGGTCAACAGTATTTATATAAATTGAGTCTACACAAAAAACATAGACAGTTGAGTTGTTTTCAGTTTTCCCTCAAATTATTCTAAAATATTAAGAGGTTTGATTATAATAATTATTATTTTAATTTTCTTTCCCTCTTTTTTTTTTTTTTTTTTTTTTTGTCAATATTGCTAAACATATCATCATCATAATAGCTATTCTGCTATTATTGGCAGGTTATTTGCTTCAACAGACAAGGTTTGACGTTCGGTGGTCCTCAGCTGGTCTCTTCGTCTTGACGTGGCAATTTTCTGTTTCAATACCTTCCTTCAACTAGTCTGCTTCGCTCCCTCCCTCTTTTTCCTTCCACAATACTCTCTAGCACGTCCCTTGTAATACAGTTCCTCGTCAGCCAATATATTAAACAGTTCCCTTTCCCCCTCTTAACAATATCTAAAATTCTTCTTTTTTTCTCCTACTGCTAATATTTCTAACACATTCGTTTTCGTTCAACACGGCTAATTCTCTGCTTTTTTCTCCATGCCCATGTTTCGAAAGTCTGCAATTTTTTCATCGCTTTTGCGTAATGTGAATGTCTCTGCCCCATGGAAATGAAATGAAATCTTTGAGTTTTACGTCCCACGGTTATGCCGGTTAGGCTAAAGGAGACGGTGATAATGAGTGATGAATGAAATGGTGGAATTAAGAAAGTGGGAGGAAACGGGAGAACCCCGAGAAAACCCACGCACACGGTGTTTGTCCACCACAAAGTTCACTTGGCGGGGGCTGGGATCGAACCCGGCACCTCAAGCACCAGAGGTGAACGCTCTACCACTGAGCCACCGCGGCCCCCTCTGCCCCATGGAGTACATATTGGAATCAGTAAAACAAAAATTCAATATTTAATTGGAAGTTTGTTTAATACAAGAATTAGCTAATCGTGGTTGGAAAGAAAAATCTGACGCCTTTAGAGTGTAAAAATAATTTTGCAATTCATGGTATTTCAATAATCTGTGCCGTCTGATTTTCTTTCATGCGAAACAGGGGTAGCCTCCTCCGTTTGGGAACCAGTGGAATGTTGGATCTGTTAAAAAATATATATATAAACAGATTACGAAACCCTGTGATTTAGGCATATCTTATAAGTAGTGAAGCATGGGCACCCATTAAAAAAAAATAAAGGTCATAACCTATGTTGTACGCTATCATACTTACACGACGTTAAATTATATTACACTTAGAAACATACATTGTATTTCCGTTACTACTGGTGCTTTGTAGAGTTTATTATCCCTTATATCCATAGTAAAATTTACCTATGAAAAGCTTGAGATTTCTTAAATGCAAAGAGCTCCTCCGTGGCTAAGCGGTTAGCGTACGCGCCTTTGGCGTGGGAGGCCCGGGTTCGATTCCCGGCGGGAGCTCATGATAATAATCACAATATGCATAACAATGAACAAAAAGTGATTGATGTGTTTTGTTTAGTGATGAGCAAATGCAAGGTCTTGGTCTGAGCTCCTCCGTGGCTAAGCGGTTAGCGTACGCGCCTTTGGCGTGGGAGACCCGGGTTCGATTCCCGGCGGGAGCTCATGTGGTTCGGATTCCACGTTAATCAGTAGGTCCACCTCTCATATAGCCTCGCTGCTAAAAGGGACGCTAAACTAAAATCAACTCAACTCAACTCTTAAATGCAAGACTTGGAAGACTCTTGCATGCAAGACCAAGACCAAGACTCGATGTGCAAGACCAAGACCAAGGCTCGATGTGCAAGACCAAGACCTTGCGTTGAGTTGAGTTGATTTTAGTTTAGCGTCCCTTTCAGCAGCGAGGCTATATGAGACGTGGACCTACTGATTAACGTGGAATCCGAACCACATGAGCTCCCGCCGGGAATCGAACCCGGGTCTCCCACGCCAAAGGCGCGTACGCTAACCGCTTAGCCACGGAGGAGCTCAGACCAAGACCTTGCATTTGCTCATCACTAAACAAAACACATCAATCACTTTTTGTTCATTGTTATGCATATTGTGATTATTATTATTATTATTATTATTATTATTATTATTATTATTATTATTATTATTATTATTATTATTATATTACTTTTATTATTATTGCCATTTTTATTAATAATAATATGCAAGGTCAGTGGTAGCCCATGCCTTCAAACCAGTATACTTCACTGTTTGAAACTATGAAGTCTACATTAACATAGGTCGTCTTTCGATCATTTTATGTTCGAAGGTGTGCATGGGTGTCTTACCCCTTCCCCCAAAGCATGAAAAGCAAACACAGCCAGGGGCAGAGAGAGAGACACACACAGAACACACAGCTCGCTGTGTACCTGCAAGAGACCTATGGGTAACTATAGTTGCCCTCTTGTTACAAGGTGTTGAGTCAGGTAGTATCAAGGTCAGTTCCTGCAGTTGAACACGAAGTTGACTGTTAGAAAACAGAAGCATATAACTAGTCTCATCTGTTTACTTTTCACGAATATTTTTCACCTTCATGTGTACAGATCACGTCTGGCGTACATTTAAAAGGCATGCTATGTCAAGTATATATTCCCAAAAAGATATGAGTACTCAAAAGGCAAAAGCCTGTAGCTACTTTTGTTTTCCTTTTTCTATTAGCGTGGAAGCGTTGTTTCAACATCCTACTTGCGGGAGCTCATGTGGTTCGGATTCCACGTTAATCAGTAGGTCCACGTCTCATATAGCCTCGTTGCTGAACGGGACGTTAAACTCAAAATCAACTCAACTCAACATCCTTCTTGTAGCTTGCTTAGCACTTTCACTTCATCTTTTTAGTTGAGCTTTCGGCTATGAATACTAGGGATGGCCACATTTTTTCGAAAAATACTTTTTCGAAAAATGAATTTTTCAAAAACGAAAATTTTTTCGAAAATACGAAATTGTTTTCGAGAAACGAAAAACGATTTTTTTTCGAAAAAACGAAAACGAAATTTTTCCGAAAACCGGAAAACGAAAACTACCGAAAAACGGAAAACGGATAATTTTTGTAAAACAAACTGAGTTTATTTCATTTGTTAGTACTTCCAAACTATAGTATACTATGCATACGTATAGGAAGTCTTATAGAAGGGCTATGTTCATCTGTCTGCCTATCCATCCGTTCGTCTGTCAGCTGGTATCAGAGCAAGAGCGGCAAGAAATAGCGAGAAGCATACATGTAAGTTTGCAACACGAATAGATTCATCTAATGCATTTGACTTTTATTTAATAATCCAGAAGTGGTAGAGATCTATCGCTTTCTGCTACATTGTTGATCAACACAGAACACAAACGGTAACATATAGAAAGACGCGATTTTCCAGAACCAATTCAGTGTCCCAAGAATATATTCAATGTTCGCCCTTAAGCACTTGCAGCTTAAGCTATGCATAAGTGTCGAAAATCTTGAGAATGGCTTTGTCCGTCTGTCTGTCGAGAGGTGTCAGAGCAAAACAGTAACAAATATTGAGAAGTCGTTTCTTGCGGTCGATTTAGAGCCCCTAAAATAGGTTCGATCTCCTAAATTAACCCTCCATTTAAAACCGTAGGTGGTTCTAATACCATTTTTGGTTTCAATTTGTATCGCTATAGAACGAAAATCGTAATAGATAGCGAGAAGCGATTTGTTGCAAACAATTTAGCGTCTTAGACAACATACAACTATCCACAACATTTAATCAAAACCAGAAATTGTTTATATTTACTATTATTTCCGGTTTTAATACTGAATTACGAGATATCGAGATGTAGATTTTGGCAATCGATTCAACTACCTAGAAATAGCTGTACCTTTTCCATTAATCCTCTATTCAGATCGGAAGTTGTTTAAAATAATCATTTTCGGTTTAACATTGATCGATATAGAACAAAAATGGTAATAGATAGCCACAAGTGTTTTTTTTTTTTAAAAAAACGAATCTATACAGCGTCTCAAGAGTATATAAGCTATATATCATCTCAACGCACAATACTATCGAAATTGAAAGTGGCTGAATTTACTAGTATATTCAATAGGGATTCAATACGGAATTTTATAAAGCAAAAGATTGAAGAAATAGTGATGCGGTTTTTCGCGATCGACTAAGCGTTCTAAGAATAGACTCTACCTTCTCCCTTGATCTCTATTCACACCAGAAGTGGTTCAAATTAACGATTACAAGTTTCAACATTAATCTCCACAGAAGAAAATTGGTAATAAATAGCGACAAGTGGTTCATCTACAATCGATTCAGGTTCTCAAGAGGAAATACAATTACAATCCACAACACTCCACAAAGGCAGAAATGGTTGAAGGTTATTACTATTTTTGATTTTATAGGTAATACTAATTTCCATAGAGCAAAATCGGTCAGAGATATCGAGATGCATTTTTTAAAATTAATCCAGCATCCCAAGAATAGATTCCACCTTCTTCGTTAACACTTTATTTGAACCGAAAGTGTTCAAATTAACCATTTCCGGTGTTAACACTTGTCGCGATAAAACAAAATTGTAATAGATAGCGACAAGCAATTTTCTGGAATCAATTCAGGGTTTTAAGAGAACATATGTTCATAACCTGCACCACTCTTCTGAAACGGAAATGCTTGATATTTACTACTACTTTCGGTTCCAATACTTATATGCATAGAACAATAACTATAAAAGATATCGAGAAGTTCTCTGAAATCGATTCAGCGTCCTAAAAATAGATTCCGTCTCCTCCCTTAACCCTCTATTCAAGCCGGAAGTGGTTCAAATTAGCCATTCCTGCTTTCAATCTTTATCGCCATAGAACAAAAACGATAAGTGATAGCTAATAATGGCTTTTTGATATGGATTCAGCATCCGAGGAACAGGTTCTATCTTTGATTTTATTAACCTATTCCAACCAAGAGTTTTAGTTGTGCTACTTGTTGTACTGAAGTTTTGAATATTCAATTCGCATGGATTGCAAGTCTGCCTCAGTTTTACACTGTGAAACGAATCTCATTTGTTTCTCTACAAAAACAGGAAAAAATGTATCACAATCAGGGGGGATCCAGGGGTCGATCGCCCCCCAGAAGAGAACACTCCTATTTTATATATAAATAAAACTCATCCCAGAGTTGGAGCTCGTAAAAATAGCTCTAAGTAGCAGTATTACAACCCCCCCCCCAGAAGTCCGTCCTGGATCCGCCCCTGATCACAACTCCCGGTTTCAGTATTGATCATCATAGAGCAAGCGAGAAGCATGAATTCAGTACCTTCGCAATAGACTATGTCCAAGTTTTATCCTGTGGTAGAAATTTACTACTACTTCTAATTTCAATAGTGATCACCATAGAGCAAAACTAATAAGATATAATGAGATATGTTTATATATATGAATCCAGGATTCGAAGATTGTCATATCGATCGCTATCCCTCTATGTAAACCGGAAATAGTGAGAAACTACCATTTCCGATTTCATAGTAAAGAAAAGGCGATAACCGGAAGCAGTTTTTGATATGGATTCTATGCCACAATGGTAGTTTCCATCTCTAAGTTTAATGCAACCGAAAGTGATAAATACTTACTATATCTCTGGTTACAATCTTTCTTTCTCATAGAACGAGAGAAGTACTAGGAAGCGACAAACGTTTCTTTTCAATATATAATTTTATAATTCCAAGAAAAGATTTCAAGCCCTGCAACTGGTCTAGTGGCTAGCGCGTATTCCTTTGATGCACAGGGTCCCGAGTGGGAAAACATTGAACGTGTTATGGTGGTTCGGATTCCACTTTATAATGTAGGTCCAAGTCTTGTATAGTCTTGCTCGATTCTGAAAAGGGACGCTGAACTTCAACAAACAACCAAATAAAAAATATTTCATCTTAGTAGTATTCTTCTACTGAAGTTAGTAGCAGTAAAAACTAATACGAAAACGAAGACCCACCTATTTAAAATTTGAATTCTCGTTAGATGAGATTATTATAGTCAGATACTTAGTTCTTTGTCTTACCGTATATAAAACATCTTTAGAACAAATAAACCATTCAATAGTATTTTGTTAGTATTAAATTGCCTATTTTTGAAAGCAATCAAATTGTTTTTGATACTGACTTAATTAGTTATAGAAAATAAGATAAATGAATGGGGGATCTTAGTGAGAAGTCTTTAGTATCAGTACATATAATCACTTCATGTTTCATATTTTGTTAAAATCAATTGTTAAAAGTCAATTTATTACAGAGTTGCCTGATACTATCACGATCAGTTTATACAGCATCCTTCTATTTGGTAATTTATTAGTCTTTTTTTACATTATAAAATATAATGTCGGGCTAATTGCTGTATCGCCGGACTAATTTTAGGAAATTTACCGGGTCAATTGGAGAATTTATTTAAGTTTATGAGGAAGAGTGATTGAAAGTCAGGTAAGGGGAATAGCAAAAGCTCAGATAGTGATTGCATTTGCTGGTTGTTTTTGATGTTGTAAGCGGCACTGTATGTGGAGACGGATGGACTATTTCGCGGAGAGGTACACTTGTTTTACTATACGAATCCATAGATTGTAAAATGTATAGATAAATTTGAGCAAATCTTTAATTTTTCCATTTCATGTCGAGAACAGAAACCAACAAACCCCTGTGGGGCTTCTAATCCGTTCCTACTACTATCACTACCCCTACTCCTACTCCTCCTCCTACTACTACTGCTACTCCTACTTATACTATGGATCCGTATAGTAAACCTACGCACCTAATAACATAATCTAACGTAACTTAATGTAATCCAACCAAATATAACCGAATGCAGTATATTTTGTTCCAGTTTTTCGATTTTCAAATTGATCCGGCGATTCAGCAGTAATGCCATATTGTCGATGACACATTAATAATCACTAGTAAATAATTATTTTTTAATATTCTGTAAAATATAAATTTTACACTGTTTACCTTTGTGAATTATTATTTCTAATTTATATCCCTCAAGAACCGAGAACCAAGGGTCTGTGGATCACAATATTTCATGCTGAGCTCGCACACGTACTAGACTTGTTAAAGTCTATGACCATATCAACTTCGGCCAATATCGGATGAGATTAACGCGTTTTAATGAAATTTATTCATTTAACTAAGTTCAAGTCCAAATTTTCTGAACAGTATTTTGAGAAAAAATACTGCTACAGGCTAGTCAGAGCATCAATGCAACTCTGTACTGTCAACAGTTGAGCCGTGTTCAAAAAAAAAAAAAAAAAAAAAAAAAGACTCTGGAGCCAGCACTTCTGAATCGCAAAGGGGTCCTCCTCTTACAGGACAAAGCTAAGCCCCACGTGGCTAGGATAACCCGGGACACCATTCTACACTTTGGATGGGAAACACTATTGCATCCGCCATACTCCCCGGACATTGCACCGTCTGATTACCACCTGTTCCATTCCTTGGACAATCAGCTTAGAGGACACTAGTTGAAATCCCTAGTAGAGGTGCAAAATGCACTTGATACCTTTTTCGATTCACGGCCCGCCAAGTTCTACCGCGATGGAATACATGGCCTTCCAAAACGTTGGCAGAAGGAGACTATTTTTGATCTTCCAGGTATGTCTTAGGTTAAATATCGATGTTTGAAGGTGTTGGGTGAAAAAGCGACAGATCTTTCTTGGTTACCTTTATAGTTACTAAGCTCGTCAAGATCTACCACCTTACCAAGTTTGGTAAAAATTGGATGAGTTCCATCTTTCGCGCTTTAATGAAATTTCTTGATTTCACTGATTCCAAACCTAACATTGATAGCTAATAACTCAGGAACAAAAATTCTGCACATCATAATATTTTATATGAGCTTCCATGCATACCAAGCTTGTCAATATTTACGATCCTACCAACTTTAGTCAAGATCATTTGAGTTTAATCAAATGCGACTTGGTGAAATTTCTTGATATCACTAACTTAAAACACAAATTTGATTAGCAATAACTCGGGAACCAAAGTCCCAAACACCATAATATTTAACATGTGTACTAAATACATTGCAGTCCATAACCATACTAATTTTGGTCGTGATTGGATGAGTTTCGTCAATAGTAGCACTACACACTATCCTTTCATTAGATCGAGCTCCTCCGTGGCTTAGCGGTTAGCGTACGCGTCTTTGCCGTGTTAGACCCGCGTTCGATTCCCGGCGGGAGCTCATGTGGTTCGGATTCCACGTTAATCAATGAAATGAAATGAAATCTTTGAGTTTTACGTCCCACGGTTATGCCGGTTAGGCTAAAGGAGACGGTGATGATGAGAGATGAATGAAAATGGTGGAATGAAGAAAGTGGGAGAAAACGGGAGAACCCCGAGAAAACCCACGAGCACGGTGTTTGTCCACCACAAAGTTCACTTGGCGGAGGCTGGGATCGAACCCGGGACCCCAAGCACCAGAGGTGAACGTCCACGTTAATCAGTAGGTCCACGTCTCATATAGCCTCGCTGCTGAACGGGACGTTAAACTCAAAATCAATTCAACCTTTCATTAGATCCAAATACAAGGAGCACGGTAGCTCAGTGTTAGAACGCTTACCTCTTGTGCATTTGATCCCAGACCAAGTAAGTTCGTGGCAGACAACATCGTGTCCGTGTATTTTCCCGGGGTACTTCCATTTCCTCCCACATTATCATTCCACGAATTCCGAAAACTTTTCGAGAAACGAAAAATCATCAAAAAAGGGAAAACGAATTTTTCGAAAAAAATCTTTTCGAAAAAACGAAAAACGATTTTTTTCGAAAAACGAAAAATCTTTCGAAAAAACGGAAAACAATTTTTTCCGAAAAATGAAAGACGAAAAAATTTCCGAAAAACGAAAGACATTTTTTTTTCGAAAAACGAACGAAAAAACGAGAAATGAAATTTCCGAAAATCAGATTTTTTAAAAAGGCCATCCCTAATGAATACCACCGCGACAAGTCGTGGTTCTTATGATAGTGGCGTATTTTCGTCCGGAGAAATTATGGAAATAATAAATAATGTAGACTCCGATGCTTTTGAAACGAACGATGAATGTAGTTTGTACGAAGATTCTAGCATCAATTTATGTGACACACATACCTCTTTTCATATAACATCGCTGTTGAACGGGACGTTAAACTCTAAATCAAAACTCAACACATACCTCTTTCTATTTAAAAATATTGTGTGGTATACAATATTCGGAATTCAAGATGGCTGCCATGATGTGCACTAAACCAATTATGTCGTTATTATTGTTCTGTCCCAATACTTTTCAGTAACCCTGTATACAGATCCACATGTCTTCTCACAGCAAAATTAATCTAATGTTTTGCACAGAATATTTTTCATACTAATATGTATTTTTATACTTTGATCCAGGAGTAGAAATGGAATTCTAGAAGTAAGGGAAAAGTCAGCAATAGATAAAGTTTGATTGAGCTATGTCACGAGAATACAAACTCAGAAAGACGGTAGTTAGGGGCGGACTGGCCAGGGCCCTTAGGTCGCAATCGCGGCCTAGGCCCTCTAAGAAAACAATGAAAGAATAAAGAAAGAAAGAGAAAGAAAAGCTAAAACAAAAGAGAGCTAAATAATTCGGTAGCTCAGTGTTATTATGCTACCAACACACACTCCTCTTCCACCCTTCCATCAATCAGTAAGTTATCTTTTTTAATAGGGTCCTTTCGTTACTAGATTTGTGGCTAGGTCCATCTTTCACTATGGTC
The DNA here is from genome assembly GCF_964235325.1 of Thermobia domestica. Classification (NCBI taxonomy): domain Eukaryota; kingdom Metazoa; phylum Arthropoda; class Insecta; order Zygentoma; family Lepismatidae; genus Thermobia; species Thermobia domestica. Next base: position 143,021,892 of record NC_137458.1, read on the forward strand.
TTTTATTATCAGAAACTGTGATTTAGTTTGTACCTGGGACCTTGGGCCCTTCTTTCAATATATTGGACAGTTGGGTCCTTCTTTCATTACATTGAGAAGTTGGAGCCCTGGGCCCTTTATTCATTATATTGGGCAGTTGGGGCCCTTCTTTCATTTCATTGAGCAGTTGCGGTCCTAGGCATGTTTTTCATCATGTTGAGCTGTTGGGACCTGGAACCTTTTTTCATAATGTAGGGTAGTTGCATCCCTTTCAAGGTTGAAGACTGGTGCCTGGTTTGTAGCTGGGTTCATATTTAACCACAGGCTGGTTGGTTCTTTATGGATGTTAATACACCTTGTAGGTCTATATTTGATAATTCAAAAATGGGAAAACAACGCATTTTTAAAAATTTATTTTCTATCAAAAAGTTTACAAAATAACAGGAGAAAACAGTGGAAGACGCCAAGAAAGCGGGCATTTCAACATAATGGTTGATTCTATCCAAGATGTTTCAGGGCTTAATCAGCTGGCTATAGTAATTCTCTGCGTTATAAACGGTCAAGTATTTGAGCGGCTGTTAGTAGTTGTCGTAAACAGCTTGGGCGTCTCTGGCAGGGGGACGATGGGGACGCGTCCCTCCAATATTTTGAAGTACAAATTATTCAATATTTTGTTCTAATTTAATTTATTTACTAACGGCAGAATAACATATAAATGATAATAATTATATTTATTTGTCATATAATATTCAGGCTGTGTAACAGAGTTCTTCATATGCCTCACGGGGTCCGTGAAGGTAAGCAGAAATGTAACAAATGGAATTAAAGATAATAAACAGGTTGGGCTAGATAGTACCATTTAAATAACTTTCTTTGATGTCCTCCCCAAATTGTATATGCCAGAGACGCCAGTGGTAAACAATGACACTACAAGACAAGTAACTTATAATGAAATCAAAAGAGTACTTTGTGAAAAAAATGTTTTGATGCTTGTGATGATATTGTAAGTTGCTTTTTTGATGGAGCTGCTAACTTCAGTGGATGCTATTAAGGAGTTGAAGCATTACTGGAGAAGGATAATCCTGAAATCATTTACACCCAATGCATGGCTTATGCTCTTAATTTCGTTATGACAAATTCGACTGAGTAGATACCTGAAGCTGCAAATTTATTTGAAACCAGTGCCATGTTCTGTCTGAATACTACAAAAGAAAGGATGTTTGTAAGAAAATGATTGATGCAAGCCACGAGGGACATGACAGACTACGAAAAGTTCAACAAGTTGGTACAGCACGATGATGGAGCAGAAACAAGGCACTGAATGCAGTAGTGGACACTAATGAGTTTCGCTACGAAACATGAAACCAAGACGAGGATGACTGTCTATCATCAAGATTTCTTTCATTTTTATTGTTCCTCAGTGATGATGTACAGAACAGGGGTTTTAATGCGAAATGAAAATTTTAAGCTAAACTTTGCTGAATAAATGGGCAGAATTTAACACTGTAATGAGGACTTCTATGTTTCAGGACTTATTTACGGAAACGGAGCCTGTTTCAAAATACCTGCAGTCTCACGGATTGGACTATCTTACTACCTGGAGATTTCTAGACAATTTGCAGCAGCAGCTTCAGAAGAAAATAGAGGCAAAAGATGTATGTTTAATGCTTTACGAAAACACAAAAATATTTTGTGTGAAAATAAATGAACAGCTTGCGCAATCTGGTATAGAGATAGCAATGGAAAAAGACTTTTTGCACAGAAGAATCTTAAAGAAAAAGAAAATGCCAGGAGTGCAGATGAACTGGAAAAGAACTTAAATATAAGTGAAAATGGTTTATTCAGAATAAAAAAACTTCAACGAAAATTCTGAATACAGCTGTTACATGTGTCAGTGATAGATTTCAGCAGCCGAAAGAATTCCAAATACTGGAACCTAAGGACTTTTCAGAAATCAAGAAGAATGGTGTATCTGCAAGAGCTTTCAGAGTTCTTCCGAAAAAAAAAACTAAATATAAAACAGGAGAAAATATACAAAGAGCTCCAGCAGTTCTCTGTCGTGTATTTCCCTGTCACAAAACGTTCTCGTTTTTGATGATCCTGAAGAGAATGATGCCCCTGAATCCGTAGAAGATGATGATGATTATGCATCTGAGCATGCTATGGAAGATGGAACATCTTTGGACGGGATTCACGGTAAGAGTGATAATGATGCTGCAAACACCTTGTATAAAAATTGTTTGTCATGTGCAGGGAAAATTTTGCACCAATTTCCGTCAGTCTAGTTGCTTTAATAATTTATACATTGTATACAAACATGCGTTGTCTCTACCATGCACACAAGTGACATGTGGAAGGTGCTTCTCAAAGTTAAAGTTAGAGTAAACAAATCTCAGAGCTAGTTTGTGTGAAGACATTTAGACACATTTTTGCTAATGAATATGGAAAGAGACATGTTAAATTTAGTGTCTGTGAACGGTTATTCAGAAACTCCGCGATTCATAAGCTGAACTGCAAAGAATCTTAACTTTTTTAAAATTATTAGTTGTTTCGTGGTTCAGCAGTGTTTATCATTTTCAGTAAAACTGTCGTGTTCATTCCACAGTCAAAAGTTATTATTAGTTGTTTAGTGTTACAATTTTTAGTAAGCTGCCCTGTTCATTCCATAGTAAAAGTTATTCGCTATTATTTTTTTAGTGTTTCAGCTACTATACAGAGTGTCTCAAAAGTCCCGTGACATACGGTAACTCTCTTATTATCAGAGTTACAACAAAATATAGGCGGGGAAACGGTCTCCAAATATGATGTTTTCAATCTAAAGTGAAAGAATTTTTCAAATCGGACAAGCCGTTTGGGCTGTACACTCTATATGCGCCGAATGTTACATGAAAATGCAACATTACCATTTACCCGGACCCACAACATAAATGAATGAAGTTACTGTCTATTAAAAACATTATATTTGTAGGCGGTTTCCTCTCTTACATTTTGTTGTAACTCTGATAACAACAGAGTTATCCATGTCAGGGGACTTTTTAGACATCCCGTGTGGCAATGCAATAATAATTATAAAATATTCTCTTGAAAGTTTGTTTCTGGAAATTCTGTGCTTGCTGTGTCATCAAATTTTCACCGACCAATGATAAATTATAGCTTGCAAAAACTATCAAGTAACAACCAATTTACAACTGCACAACGCGATGGCTCATCGCAGATGTTGATTGTATGCAGTGGCGCAACCAGGATTTTATTTCGGGATGGGCCAAGAATATCCAGTACAGTAGTCTGCAAACGACGTGCTGCACCATTTGATGTGGACAAAATTGAAATTTTGAATTCTCCTCATTACAAGCATTTTAGTTATCCTTATTATTAACATGCTAAAAAACCTTAAAATGAAAATTCTAATTCACAAATTCCCTATTATTAACGGTTACAAGTTTTAAAATTTGCGCTATAATAAATATTTTGAACATCTTCATTTTTGCATAAAATGACGCACTCTTTACTAACGTTTATTACTCTAAGAAATTAATGTAGGGGTTTTCACTGGGTATTTCTCCTTTCGTACAGTGCTTTGACTTAATTCAATATTCATTTATGCTTTGATCTATTTTAAAATTTCACCAAAATTTGTCTGCAACGCTGCTGTATAAGATAGATCAGGTTTGCTTCGGAGAGGGCATGGGCCCCCGAGTTCATAGCTCGTTGCGCCACTGATTGTACGTTATTTTAGAAATTGGTGTTATAGTCTGAGCTCCCTCCACAGTAACCGCGGCCTAGGCCCTAATACACCCAGTCCGCCTATGACGGGAGTGCAAGCAACCTTTCATGAAGAACGACTTAAGCGATAGCGATTGTTCCAAAACAATCAACAAACAAACAAAACTAATATTATCATTCAAATTTCCTATTTGTTATTAATAACCACAGATATATTTCCTTCATTTGCATAAACACTTCAACTTACTAAGGGGACACAATCCTCTTTTGCATGATTGATCTCCACTCTTGCTTTGATCTCAAGCTTTTTACACGTGGAACCGTATTTACCGGGCCCTTTGGACGCGGGGTCTTTCTGACTTGTGCCTTTTTGACGCAGGGCCCTTTTGACTCGCACCCAGTTGACGCCTGGCCGTTTTGACCCGTGCCCTATTGTAATGGTGCTCCTTATGATCAGGGCCCGTTTGACGAAGTTTGTTGTTGACTCTTTCCCTTTTGTCGCAGAACCCTTTGTATCCGGACCCTTTCGACGCAGCGTCCTTATAACTCGGCTCCTTTTGTTGCAGATCCTTTTTAACCCGAGCCCTTTTAACGCAGAGCCATTTTGTCGCGGAGACCTTTTTACCTAGGCCCTTTCGACGCGGGGCTGTTTTGACTCGGGCATTTTGTAGCGGGCCCCCTTTTGACTCGGACCCGTTTGACGCAGAGCCCTTTTGACTCGGATCCTTTTGTCGTGGTACTCTTTTGACCCAGGCCCTTTTCATGAGGAGCGTTTTGATTCGGCCCCTTTTGACTCGGGTCCTTTTGTTGCGTAGATCTTTTGACCCAGGCCCTTTTGATAGGGGGCCATTTGACTCGGGTCCTTTTGTAGCGGGGCTTTTTTTCACTCGGGCCCGTTCGACGCAGAGCCCTTGCGACTCGAGCCCCTTTGTACTGGGAACCTTTGACTCGGGCCCTATTGATGAGGGGTGTTTTGATTCAGGTCCGTTTAACGCGGGGCATTCTGACTCGGGTCATTTTGTCGTGGGACCCTTTTGACACGGGCTCTTTAAATGAAGGACGTTTTGATTCAAGTCTTTTTGACTCAAACCCTTTTATTGCGGAGAGGTTTTAACCCGGGCAATTTTGACTCGGGCCATTTTGACTCGGGCCCTCTTGTATGCGGCACCTTTTGACACGGGTTCATTTGAGGCAGGTCTCTTTTGACTCGGGCTCTTTTGTCGTGGGACCCTTTTGACGCGGAGCTTTTGATTCTTGCCCTTTTGACTCCTACCCTTTTCTTGCGGAGAAGTTTGTCCCAAGCCCTTTTTTCGCGGGTCCCTTTCGACTCGTGCCCTTTGTAGAAGGGCCACTTTTGACTTCTGCTCTTTTCTTGTGGAGATCTTTTGACCCGGGCCCATTTGACGTGGGAAAGTTTTGACTCTGGCTCTTTTGTAGCGGGACTCTTTTTATCCTGGCCATTTTCATGAGGGGCGTTTCGTTTCGGCCCTTTTTGACTCGGGTCCTTTTGTTGCGGAGACCTTTTGAACCGGGCCTGTTTGACGCAGGTCGCTGGGGACTCAAGCCCTTTTGTCGTGGGACCCTTTTGACTCGGGTCCTTTTAATGAAAGGCGTTTTGACTCGTGCCCATTTTTGCGGAGACCTTTTGAACAGGGCCCTTTTGACGCCGAGCCGTTTGACTCGGGCCATTTTGCAGCGATGCCCCTTTTTGACCCGGGGCCTTTTGACTCGGGTTATTTTGTCGTGGGTCTCTTTTGACCCGGGCTCTTTTTATGAGGGCCGTTTTGATTCGGCCCCTTTTGACTCGGGCCCTTTTGTTGCGGAGGCCTTTTAGCCTGGGCCGTTTGACTCGGGTTCTTTTGTAGCAGGGCTCTTTTTCAGCCGGGCTCGTTTGAAACAAGTCCCTTTTTACTCGGGCCCTTTTGTCATGGACCCTTTTGATGAGGGTCATTTTGATTCGGGCAATTTTGACTCCTGCCCTTTTGTTTCGGAAACCTTTTGACTCGAGCACTTTTGTTGCGGAGTCATTGTGGTCTGGCTTTTTTAAAACATGGTCCATTTTGACTCGGGCCCTTTTGACTTGGGCCCTTTTGTTGCGGAGACGTTTCGACCTGGGTCCTTTTCACATGGGCCATTTTGACTCGGGCCCCTTTGTAGCGGGGCCTCTTTCAACCCGGGTCGGTTTGAAGCAGGGCCGTTTTGACTCGGGTCCTTTTGTTGCGGGCCATATTGACTCTGGCCTTTCGCTCTTTTCCCTTTTGTCAGGCCCTTTTGACATGGAACCGTATATATAACGCAGCAGCTGAAATACCTGGGGCAGGGGGCCTGGGGTAGTATGAGTAAATCGAAGGTAGATCGATCCAGGGCGTAGTAAAATTAATCACATCACTGTTCATATCAATTTATTTTTTCTTTCGACATATCTGGAGATCAGTGTTCTGACTAATAGCCTACAGCGGCGAAAGACGATATACGTTATCAGTGTTATGACTGTTAACGTAATATATATAGGGAATAAAACGAAAAACTCTATATCGGTCTCCCCCCCCCCGTTAGAAAAAATCCTGCGGGCGTTAGTGATTATGATGTTGCTTAGTTACTGTATTATATTATTCTATACACGGAATAAATACTTATGTGTTTTATGTAATAATAAGAACCTGATCTACATTTATTACGGCCCTTGCTTTACGACAACGAAACATATTCATGTTCAGCGTAATCAGTTTCCATTCACAAATAATTACAGTGAGGCGAATGAAATAATTCAAGCCCGAACATGTCGTAGTAAATTCCTGAAGAGTGAAAAGCGCTAGTAGCAGTTGTTAGCAGTTTTTAACTTAACATATAAGACAATAATTTGAAAAACTGAGAATACAAATCTTTTCAGAGATGACAGTGCACTGATGCTTTAAATCTATGCCCTTACTCCCTATACCTACGTTATTTCCCTAGTCAAAATAAAAACTCTTCAAAATTAATCAAAATTTCTTATGCAACCATTCCTTCCTTAGAGTACTGCGGTGTCACATACCCGTCACGGCGATGTAAAGGCACTTTTGGCGACGAGGATACATACGCTTAAACATGCTATTTACAACATGAGAATGAATATTTTACAATATTACTGTGATTTAGGACTAAGGACGTACTGGAAAATTAAACAGTATTGCTACTGAAACTCAAAAGGCTTGAAAACTGATCAAAAGATTCAAGCAAATTTTGAACAAGAATCCGAATGCTACTTTGGGTTCCGAACGGCCAGCAAAATGTTTGTGCCTCCGTTTTCCCAGCGCTTGGTCGTTCATTTCGTTTTCGGAAGCTGTAATGAAAACATCTAGTATAATTTTTCACTGTCATTTTAAACTATTAATTTCGTTTATCTACATGTTCTTTCAAACATTTTTAACATTTATAAGATATATGTATGTTAGCTTTAAGTTTGTTATTTCAGAATTTCTGGAACTAATTAAAACGTAGTTTACTCACTAAATGTTAAATGATAACACTCAAGGTAAAATATATTTAAACTGATGCATTTTCCGAAGATGTTCTGCATTTAGCTTTTTATTTTTCACACAATTCCTCCTTTATAATTGAAAATACATTCACTATTAATGACTTCTTTACGTATTATATCAGAACTAGAAAAACATGTTTATATCGTACACGTATGGCCACAAAACTTAAAAAGTTAAATGTTCAGGTCTTGCCATAAAAAAAGATATTATACGGTACGAACTATATCAACATATACATATTTATAAATGTCATCGTTATACATTTTGCCTTAAAATTAAGTATATTACTATTAAATCACCTTTAAAACTCAAGTTCATAGAAATTCAGGAACGTGTTAATTCAGTTTCTATTATTTAAGCATTCTCATGGAACACGAACGCGGTTCTGGATAGATTAAGCTTGAATTGCAAGGTATCAATCAATGAAAGTTTGAATATTTTATATTGAATTCCATTTATGTTTTTTTGTTTATTGGATACCCAACCTATAAAGGTGGAACTGGAATTGAAAGTAAAATTCTCTGTTCGCCGTATATTCTGTAGATTCTTCAAGGTATTCTTTATGTAGAAGAGGCTCTATGTAGAACTCAATAGTAGTGTATACATGAAAACAAAGAGAAAACATTTTTTTTTAATGAACGAAGAGGAAATGAGCAGTTATTAATCTATTCGTGAGAGATCGTGCATCTACAATTTGATATTTTTACAACCCATTATATAAAATGACCGCACAGGAAGAAATTGGTGTTGAGTAATGCAGTTAAAACTCAGTGTTGCCGCAACCTATCGTTATCACTAGGATCTCTATAAAAGGGAACCCAAACACAAGAAATTAACACGTAAGCTTGTAAATACATTTTAGTGCCAGTAACACGAAAACACCAGTACCGCAGTACGTTTTACGGCCGGTCCTTAACAATCAAGAAATCGGATACTAATTTTGTTGCTCTTGTTGTATTAGTAGACCTTTCTTGTGGTCACAATGTTGCTAATTAAAACGCTTTTAAAACTTGTATCTTACGAACATGTTTGCTGTTATGTTAAAAATTTTCCGTGAATGATTTTGATACATGCATATACTCGTATATTGCTTTCTGCTCTGTCCATGCAAAATTAAACTTCAAGCTTACTAATGAATCTAGTAGCTAACTCTGCAGAAGGGTCTCACAGAATGCATTTGAGAAATGGGCCATTTGAAATGACATGTAGGGTTGGTTAACTACCATAGCAAGGGAAGAAAAGTTAGAGGTATGGGTTGTTGGAGGGAAGTACAAATTGAAAAAGGAAATTTTCATCCTGATGGAAAAGCATAAGGTAATTCCCTCTTTCTGTTTTACCCTGCAGTCGAATAGCTACGGAATTGTGAGCAATAGTTAAAAAAAAAGAATCTATCATAATTTTTCATACCCTTGATAATATTTTCTTTAAACTTTTAGTTTCGCTTTTCTCCTTATATCCCCAAATTTTCTAACATTTGCACAACTTCCGGAAGGAAGAGAAACTAAACATTAATTGCTGTAGAATCCATATTAGCTTTCTGTAATAATTTAATAGACACATCTCAAACAATTATGTGTTCAAAATTTATTGTTAAGAGCAACTTGAAACTGTTTCTTTCTTTTTGTGTATCTTACAGTTGGATACAAACATTGTTTCAGCCTACTTTGTTTGCAATAGCCTATATGTACCTTAATTTTGATTTTAGGAAAATAGTCAACAAAAGTGGAGAATAAAGAGAAAGTGTCCTCACTTCAGTTACGGCTTTCGAGGGAAGTCACATTGGAAAAACATTAAAAATGTATCGCTACAAGCTAGACGTGACTTTTATCATATATTAATTGCTGTTTTCTTAAGCTATATGACGCATTTTTCCCTTAGTTTCTAGAAAAAAAAATAATTTTTAAGAAGCTTGATTTACTAAAATCTCTTATCTCCATTTGTCCACTATGGAGACATAAAATCTTAACAACTATATGATCACTCAGAAGTAGCTAATCATTTCTGGGAATCAGCACTTGAATTCAAATGAAGTGTTTATAATGTCAAAGAAGACACTGTAAAACACCAAAATTACAACAGTTCGATATGACCACCCTCCATATCTAAGCAGAGATGCCCTTTCTCCGCGGTGCACCTGAACACATGCTGCAACACTGTTGGGGGCAATTGTACGCACCAATGTCGAAATACGACTTGTTTGTTTGGGGTCATATGAGGAGTCAGGTTTACAAGATGAAGAATAGGGATTTGGTGCAACCTGCATGAATGCATTTCCATATCGGTGTGTAGAATTACACCAGAAGTGTTGCTGTATGTGTTCAGGTGTACTGTGCAGAGATGGCAACTCTGCTTAGATATGGGGATCGATCATGTCGAACTGTTGCGATTTCGTTGACCTATAGTGTCTTCTTTGATATTAGAAACACTTCATTTGAATTCAAGTGCTCCTTCCCAGAAATGGTTGGTGGACTTTTTGGATATCCTGTACGTAATGTGTCATCATCAGTTTTGGCCAGGTTGTAAAGAATCAAATGATAGAAAGTGAGATCTATCCAATTAATCCAACGATATGGACAATATAAAATCGGCTCTCCATATGTATTCCTATGGATAGCGAATTTTTCACATCTGGTTGTCAAGCAATCTCTCTAGCAGTAGAGTAATGTGGGTTGCATACCTTAAAGGCATACACCTGTTACTACGGAATTTGGTTTACGAAAACTGTCTTTACATAAATCAGTTGTAATGATAATCATTAAAGTTTTCTAGTGGAAGATGGAGGATGAGGGCAAAAGCATTGTTGAGCAATTAAAAAATCAAACTTCAGTTTTGATGTTGTGTATTCTGCAATAAATCAAACTTCTTCTCGTGATGTACACTGTATCGCTGTCACTTGTATACCGAGATGTGACTTACTTCAGAAGATGTAACATTATTAATATGAAAACAGATGATACGTTTTTTCTCAAATGCTCTCATGTGTGGATTAATTGGAAAACGGATATTCTGTTACATTTAAAGTACACATATCAAGTTGTACGTGTAAATTGCATAAAGATATTACTGTAACAAATCATCTATACCCTCATAACCTTTACATTGAAATTTACTTCCTCAATTTAGAATATATTCTTCACTTACCTTTAGTGACGCGTTTTGTGTAATTAGTTCAGTTCGAAATATTATATTTGTCATAATGGAAACGAAGCAAGAAATTCTGAAATATGCAAAGGCAAAATTAGTACATATGCAAAGGTTACATGTGAGGAGTTGGATGAACATACATGTCGCTATCAGCATTAAGCAAGACAAAAGAAAAGAATTAACATGAATGTTTCGTTTCATAGGTGTTTTATCTCGAACTACATCACAATCCATTACAGATATAGGCTTCACCACTGAAAATGATAGGGCTACAAGACTTTGAAACTGGAATTGTTACAACAAGTTGCTTTGCGGGTGTATAAGCAACCAACCTACATCCTTGAGTGACTAGTTACGTCTGGTTCCTAACTCCTCCAGCTTCCCTTCCTTGGCTAAAGCAGTCGTTGCACTGCTGTGGAGTAATGTCTTTCTGTTTAGAGAGAAAAATCATAGAAAATTTTGAATCCAGCGTTTTATTCTTTATCAAATTTACATGTTAACTAAATGTAAAGTGATTTCTTCCCTTTCGACAAGCTGTTTCTAGAATAAACCAGGTTTGTTTTCGAAAATACCTGAAGTATAAACTGAAGAAGAAACATAACTTACTACCGACAGTTGCTAAATATATGTGTGTAATCAAATTTTGTGGTAAACTACACATAGAGAGGGATATATTCACACATGTAAGCTTAGAATTGGAGAAATAAAAAAATCGGACAGTATTCATATTCTGAGGAAAATTGATATTTTGAGAAGCAAAAGAATCAAAGTTTCTCAGTCGAACCTGCGAGCATCACAACTAGTGTTGTCAAACGAAAGTGGAGAACACTTTTTGGAGCATTAAATGGTTGAGCAGGGAGAGAGAGAGGTCCTAATATTTAGAGAATAAAAACAATATAAAATTCATAGTTTTTGAACCAAGAACCTCATTGTTTGAAGTCACGATACTAAACTTTCTTCGAAGGAAACTACACTTGACGATTAGTTCATATTCTTGTCGTATTTCTCAAGAATGCCAACACCTTTGAGGCATGAAAATTCGAGATATACTTTCATTTCTGTTGAAAGTATTTATTTATCGTATAGGCGTTGCATTGTGTCAAAAAAAAGTTTAAAATAAATCTTATATATATATATATATATATATGTTTATTCTTTCAAATGCAAATATACCATATATAGATCCTGATTGTTGGTTGAGAACCTTCACTTGTCAGAGTCAGGATTGTGCGTTACTGAAAAGTTCGTATTGCATGTGAGGTCCCAACAGTTTACGCGTAATGATCATAATTAAAACAAGTCTTTCGCACACACACCTATACACACACACACACACACACACATATATATATATATATATATATATATATATATATATATATATATATATATATATATATATATATATATATATATATATATATATATACAAAGAAACACTACATGATGAATATAGTGAATACTTCACTTGCTTGTAATTTCTCTTTTTGCTGTGCAATATAAAATGTTCTCTAATGATAATGAAATTATGGCTTTAAAATGCACGAACATTCAGCAGAGGGTGTGCAATTATGTTGTTTAGTGACATCACGTGAACATCTTCCGTTCAAACACTACAAAAGTGCAGTTATTACTTTGCTTAGAATGGCGACTATGAGGAATTTGTTAAATTGGTATAATTGAGCATGCTGACGTCAGAAAATTTGCTCATGGTGAGCCATGATTATTTGGCATCTTCTACATCGTTGGCAGTGTGTGTGGTGAACTTTTTGGAAGATTACTTCAAAGGGCTCTGGATGCCACTGGTATGTGTTTCGAACTTCACGCATAGTTGTAATTGTGCATGTAATGGCCTCTAATGTTGTAATTCTAAGTAAAACAAGTAAGAAACGAGCTTTCCATTGTATTTATTTCTCTCCTGATATCATCTGATGGGAATATGTATGTTCATTCAACAGTCTACATGTAACTTTACATATGTATTAACCTTCAATTTTTATATCTCATAATTTCTTGTGTCGTTCCCATTTCAGTTAAAAAGTGGTTGCCATGACTTTTGCAGTAACTCTCATATATGTAGTATCACACTTGATTTTTGATAGAATTATAACTCATGAGTCTCTTCCTTAAAGATTAACACTTTAAGTAATCTACAAAAATCAATCCATACAAGTCTCTGCCAAATAAATTACTCGAAGTAGGATGTTCCATGATACCAATTAACTAACCTTTTTTAACAATAATATGATGGAAATTGATACAGTATTACACAAAATACAATTCATAATTCTAAGTGGTCAGCAGTAAGGTTGAAGAACTTCCTGTTCTTTCTTCATCATATCAGCATACTTATAGGCACCACTAGAGGAGGGTAGTAGGCAAGACTCTCTAGAATACTGATGCCACCTAGAATACCGTTACACAAGAGCTGGTAGTTGAAAGTTTTTTCAATTCTCAGAGATAAGGGACAATAGCTCCCTGGCAAAATACATTAGTTACCCCAACGACACTACGTATAATTACGTTGTAATAGGTTTGTGTCAAATATCTATACATTTGTGTCAAATATGTACAAAATCACTTTAAACTTTACACTCTAAATAAAAACAAGAGATATAATTAACAATTGAACGGAACGACCTCAAGTTTGTTTCTTCCTTGGGGAACAGTGCCTAGGTTTCTAAAAAAAAGTATAAATATCGTAAGATTTGGAAAGTTTCGAAAATATTTTCGTCTAAGGTTAGCAGGCACAGCTCCTTGTGGTTACGTAAGTTAATAGTTAACCTATTTACTTGCTTAATCGTACTTAACCATCATATCGATGCCGTATGTAGACAACATACAAGATATATAGCCAAATCAATTGGGACGTTCAGAGACAAAGGAATCAAGTCCAATTTGCCAAAGCGAGAAAAATAGACATAACGTTAGTATGATACGCTTAAGTACATGAAAAAGTGAACAGTGTTTTCTATTTTATAAGTGTTATTCACAACATCTATGGACACTAATCTCTCAAAAAACGAAAGGAGCTTCAGGTAGAGATTTTAAAGATGAAATATGTCAAAAATAAGCAGAAGTTGACTTGATTCTGTTGTGCTCTGAATTGTTGTGAGTAGAATATTAATATGAGTAATCCACTTTTGGAAAACAAATGTTTATAAAAAAAGAAAAAAAGAAAGGATTTCCTAATTTTCAATAAAGTTCTGAGTCAATACTTTTTTCTCGATACTTTTACTATTAGACTGGAACACAAGAAGGATTTTTTTGTTTTTACAAAATCAAAATCTGGATGAGTTTTTATTATTGTTTCCTAAACTTTTAAGACGACGGAATAAAGTAGAGGAAAATCAAAGCAAGTAAGAAAGGAATGAAAACATGGAACAGACAGAGAGAGAGAGAGAGAGAGATTTTAAGCCATTGAAGCGTAACAGTGTAGGTGAGGTGATGTAGAGGAGGGGGAGGGAAGGAGGGAAAAGATTTGAAATTGGAGGATATTTCGCGAAACGAGGAAGACCCATTCCGGGGTTTTCTTAATTGTCTCTTTCCCCCAATTTCCAATTTCACAGGGATGTACGAAAACTTTCTTTTCTTTACTCTCTTTCTTTCATTCTTTCTCTTCTTTCTTCAAACGATTCTACTTTAAATTACTTCCCTTTTCGTATGCGTGCGAGGATTTTCTTTCATTTTTTCTTCTTACTTGTCCGAAAGAAAGAGAGAAAGAAAGTTATATACTTTGTGCAAAAATAAGGAGTGTTTTTCTATCTTCTAATTCTCCTTTCTTTCGTTTGTTTATCCACAAACTGAGACAGTTACTGGATATTTGGGATGAACAAAAACAAACAATTTTCTCGATGGAATATCTTATACTAGTGAACTCTTCTACAACAAGTCCAATGCACATACAATACGCAAACAAAATTTAATCAGAAATACTAACAAATCTAAATGTATTCAGAATTTTCTTCTTCTAAACGTTTCTTTTATTTCTTTATGTCTACTTTTTATTCTGTCGTATGCAGAATTGTTCTAATTATTTTCTCCTCTTGTTTTCTTCTTTTTCCTTTTATGCCTCTGTTCATATGTGTTTTACTAATGTGCCGTATGGCGGTAACAAGAAATAAAATGGACTTAATTTTACAAAATAAATCTTGTTTCTTGATACCTAAAAAATAATTAAATTAGTTCGTATGAAGGAGATTTTAAAATGTCAACCTTTCCAAACGTTGATATTTTACGTTTCCTTGAAAACTTTACCATTATTTATTCCAATAAGTAGAGTTGATTTTGAATTTAACGCTCCTTTCAGCAGCGAGGCTATATGAGACGGGATTTACTGATTAACGAGGACTCCGAACCATATGAGCTCCCACCGAAAATCGAACCTGGGTCTCCTACGCCAAAGGTGCGTACACTAAAAGCTTAGCCATGACGAAGCTCATTTACTTTAATGAAGAAAGTTTAAAGGGGCTTACGTAAAGCTCTCTCCTGCCCTTGCTTTTTTTAAAAAAATCAATCAATAATTTAAACAGGGTGAAAAATAACAAAAATGTAAAACAAAATGAGCCGTACAGTATCCAAAAAATGTTCTTAGCAAAGTGATAAATCAAAAATGTAAAGCATAATGGACCAGACAGTATCCGCAAAATATTCTTCCTCAAATTAATAAATCAAAAATGTAAAGAAGAATGTTCCACATAGTATCCACAAAATAGTCTTACGCAAGTCAATAAGTCAAAAATGTAAAACAAAATGGGCCAGACAATACCCACAAAATGTTCATATGCAAATAAATAAATCAAAAATGTAAAATATAATGGGGTAGACAGTGTCCACAAAATTTTCTTACGCAAGTTAAATTGAAAATGTGAAACAAAATGGGCCATAGAGTATCGATAAAATGTTCTTAAGCAAATTAATAAATCAAAAATGTAAAACAAAATGGGCCAGACAATACCCACAAAATGTTCTTATGCAAATTAATAGCTGCCTCCAGGATTTTACTTATATACCAGAAATTTAAGTGCGCTGTAATACTATTATATACCAGAAATTTACTTATATACCAGAAATTTAAAATATAATGGGGTAGACAGTGTCCACAAAATTTTCTTACGCAAGTTAAATTGAAAATGTGAAACAAAATGGGCCATAGAGTATCGATAAAATGTTCTTAAGCAAATTAATAAATCAAAAATGTAAAACAAAATGGGCCAGACAATACCCACAAAATGTTCTTATGCAAATTAATAGCTGCCTCCAGGATTTTACTTATATACCAGAAATTTAAGTGCGCTGTTTGACGTCATTATCGCTCAGCATTGAAATTTCTACACTGTACGACTTTGTAAACAATTATTAGATCATGTAATGCATTTTAAGTTTTCAACATTCATGATTGTTTTCTAAAAGTAGTAGTTAAAAAAAACACACAATTGGATAGACTCATTGTTAAGATACGTAATTTCATACCTTTTACGCAACTATTTTTTGGCAAGTTTGATACTTTGTACCCTTTTTAGTTATAGTGCTGTTACAACTAATTAAATTATTCAAATAACATCATTGTTAACAAACAAGGTGACATTTCTTATCCATGGAACAAAAAGTAATTCATAGTGGTCTACAGGACAAAAGCGTACTTTTAACATTAACGTTATTACAAATACTTTGTTATATTTGGTTTACTTTAACAACAGCAAATTTGATAGTTGTCAGTAAGCAAATATCTTCTTATATTTTAGTGTAGAAACTACTACGTGTTATCGCCACGTTGGAAGAATCAGTGTTGACCTTAAGAAAAAACTTAGTTGCGAATTTTTGGTTTTATATTCTTACGCAATATCTCATGATTTCCAATACCGCATGCATACTTAAATAACTCAATTATTAAATAATATAATATACACAAAGTACAGAAAGGTTACAAATTATTGAATAACTTCACACTGACATATTTTCAATAGTACTAAACAGAAATATATGAGCTTAGTGTCATTGGAAAGAGAAAGATTTGAAATTTTATTCTGACTTTATTTGTACTTGGTGTAAGCCATTGCGTGTAGTACGGCAGACGTCATATCATTTTATTTTCATAGTTTTTAAGATTTTCATTGTCTTATTTTATCTCCTGTTATAATTTTTGACGATCTCATTATTGAGTATTATAGCAACATTTCATTTATCCGGGAAAGTTAGCAGATACAATGTCATGGTAAGAAGATCAAATAATTGAGGTCATTGAGGTGAAACGTGACATGTCTAAAGTAAATGTGTTTGTGTCGTTTCCAAGAGACACGTGTTTGGCTCCTTTACTTAATTTATTTATTTTTTGTAATACTATCATGATCAATGTATACCTTGAATTGCTGGAAAGTTCGTTAATGTTACAACTCGGGTTCATATTTTAACAAGACGGATCCACTTTACATTGCCATACAAATGTACAGGGGTACCTAGATCGTTACCCATCAGGAAGATAGATTATTCATACAATGGTCCCACGTATTTATAATTTACGAAAATTCCTAAAATATATTGTTAGAGTTCATGTTGAGTTTGATTCCTTCTCCTTGTGTTTTGTAAACCAAAACAATAGGTCCCGATTGGAAACCTGAAAGAAAGTATATGCAACGTTTCATTACAATCAGTATGTTATTATTATTTTTATTTCTATTATTATTATTATTATTATTATTATTATTATTATTATTATTATTATTATTATTATTATTATTATTATTATTATTATTTAATTTAAAAATATTATGCTTATTTTGCTTTTATAGCGTAAGGTGAGTTCACTCTCTTATCGAATAATTTCAAGAATAATACTCCTTCTTACAATCGCAAAATTTTTATGCAACATTCGTAAAAAACATTCTTTTAAAATCAAATTAGAGGGTGTTTGCAGATAAATTCAAACACTTATTTCAATTTAATTTCAATAAATTCCTTGCACTTTATTTATTAAGGAACAGCTTTAATTTTAAACAGTTAGGTGTTTGAAAAACCTCGGAAAATATGTACGTCATAATAGAAATGAAAAGAGATTTCCACAGTTATTTTGTCCAGATTCTTTTTCGTGTTGTGTTTTCATAGGTAATGACAAAAATAAACTCCTTGATGTCCTAGATAATGACAAACTTAAATTTTAAATACATTGGCTACCACAGCCTTCTTATTAGGGTTTAACACGACTCCATCAGTGATGATTTTGGCGAAGACACAACCATTCATCAATGTTATTTTCTTGTGGACAGAAATTACTCGCCTAATCAACATTGAACATGAGAGTTCTGAGAAAAAACTCGGGCCTTATTCGATTTCTTCTATTTTTAGTTTCTGATAATGCGTTCACGTATTCGAGTTATTCTCCACTTGACAACATTGTAAACTGAGTATTTGTCAAGGCAATACCATGAATGAAATATTAAATGGCAGGATTTTCCGACATCTTTATCCTGAGTAAAGTAGTATTTCAAATGTTTCTACTGTATAATGTGAATGGTCGAATATATTTACAGTGTAATTATATACCTTATGGATTTGTTTCTTGTTACGTTCTTGCCTAGTTTATGGTTGCACATAGAATTCCCAGTATAATTGGATGCCCTTAATGATTTTTCTCTAAAACTTCGTAGTGATAGAGTCAGTTTTTTGTATAATTATTGTAACTTGGAGAAACATATATTCTTCTCAAGTCACATATGGTCTAAGATAATTTTTATGTATTTTGTTGTTATTGACAAAGTAGTACTTTTGTTCAAAACTGCAGATATCATAACTTCTGTTAGCTTGAATATACATATTATAACCTGAGTACGCTTATCTTTCAATGCCCAGAGGTAGTCCGTTAAGTTTCACAATTAGAAGTGAAACAGTTTAACTATGCAAGTACACAGTTGTTTTTTATGCACAAAGTACGGACTAGGATCTACCTGATCCCGGAGTACTTGGACGGTTTCACATAATATTTTGAAGATTGCAGAATAGTCCTGTAAATTTCTAGCGTAGAGGATCATAAAACAGGTTGACCATTGGTGCTCATTTCCAAATAAACCCAACTATACCTCACTCAAAGAACCATGTAGGCAAACATTTCACTCGCGACATCATAGTATATATTTGAAAAGATGTAGCACATAGAGAACCTGTGAGTATTATTTCCGAATCTGAGACTTGGAACAGAATTTTGATTAAGTTCTTGTTCATCAATCTCGTAAAATGAATTCACAGTATAAATTTAAAATGTGGTTGAGTTTCTACAGATCTCAGTGTGTACTTGACGGGTTGATTATATTTTAAGTATAGAATAGTGTATGGGAAATGTATAAGATGCAAAAGCTAAAGTAGGGTTGAGAACCATATCCCTCATATGATTGACCATACCATAGAAATAAAATAGACGACAAAATGGATTGTGCGCAATAGTTTGGTTATTCTTTCATTGAACATTTTGAATCATGTTACCCACAACATGGTTTTAACATTCAGAAGAGTATTTTTAGTTGCATCATTTCACTCTGAACCAAAAGTATTATTTCTTTTAGTATTTAAACTAGGAACAAACGATCAATTTGTACAGTTAGTACGTTGTCTTACTGTGTTTATGTTCATTTTGCCCTTCTCAATCCCATCTTTGCTTACCAGTATTCCCTCAGGCAGTGGGCTAGTTAAACCAATACCAATTTTCAAACAATACGAGTGGCAAAGAGCAGGCGAACAATACAGGAATGAGGGGAAAACCCAACTTAAATTGCTTCCTTTATACTTCGTTGTCTTTTCCTGTTGTTTCCTACTACTAGTTGTACGTATCCAGTGTTACTGTTTCCTGTTTTGTAGTTTAGATGAAGCGAAGCAGTGTTCGTTTGAAGTGGCTAACCGTGTTGGCTAAACCCAACTCTCTGCTTTCATGCACTTTAACCCTTCTTGTTTCATATAATCATTTTCTTTCGTCGTACAGTGACTTTTTTCGTTTAGTGGGTTGGGTATGCTTTAGATATGTATTGACCTTTAGCAAGCCTATTGAACGAGAAAGAGAGAATTCCGCGGAGAGAATATATTGAATACGTAACGTAGAGACAGTGTACAACAAAGACAGGGGCTCTAATTAGAAACTATCGTGCCTCCTGTAAGTACATGAGTGTGTGTTTGTGTGTGTGTGTGTTGAGGTCGGGTTAGAGAAGGAGATATTTCTGCCCTTTTCCCTTCTCCTTGCTTCGTTTTATGTGCGTTTCTTTTTCCTTCTTCGGAGAACCACGGAAATTCCAAGAACACTCAACGCTCTGGCCAAATGTGAAATTTGTTACACTTAAATGAACACGATCAATAAATTTGTTAAGCAAGACCTAAGAACGATTGTGGCGCATAGTGGGTAAAGTTTCTTCCATTCTGAAACAGTAGTAACAAGTGCAGTTATCTTACTCAATTACATTCAAAATTTATTTAAAAATGTGTTTTCTCATATATAGGACATTACAAAGCTTTATATGAACTGCGTAGTATTACCTACACAACTCATACTGCATATAAATTGTATTGAACTATTATTGTCAGTATATTTTTCGTCTCCTTGAATCGAAACACAATGATTATAATGTTGAATATCCCACCAATAATGTTGCAATAATTATATTGCTATTCCAATTTAATTTATCCATTTCTGGAATATACTTCCAGACAAATGCATTTGTCAGATATAAAACTTGATTTTCATTCTTGCTATTATATTTATAAGAACGATATGTAAATCACTTCCAAGACAATGGTGGAACTTCAAGCTGGATCCGATCGAACAAAAACTATGATTGCAAAACATATTCCAACTTTCCAAGTGATATTATTTGGCTTTCAATCTTCTTTTTTCCAGCCATGATTCAATACTTCAAAAAGATTAATACCCGCTATGAACTGCGGCAAGAAACAACTTACCCGAGCAAGGAGAGAAGGTTCTCTAGCATATGTTGCTATTTTTCCAACGAAATTAAATATTAAATTATGTGGTTGTGTATTTTAGTCCCGTAGATCCTTTTGAATGGTTTTACAAAGAGTTTGTTGCTTCGTACATTTATTAAGCAAGTCATTTCATAAAAGAATGAAGTAGCTTATTCTATTCATTGTCTGTTTGTTATGTGTGTGTGTGCTTTCTTCGTTTGTTAAGAGCGTTTATGTGTCAGTCTTCTTGTTGGCGTTAATTTAGTGCCAGACTCTTTAGATGTTCAACATGGTAGGAGTTTACTTCTTGTTTTGGTGGATTCTGATTGATTAATTTTCCTATGTAGAATATTTCATGTTCTGAATGGGAAGCTGCTAATATCTATCTGATGTCCCATCTTCCTTCAGGAGACATGCACGAATTTGTTGATTTGGGTTTTTTCTATGTTGATGTGCGAGTTTCAACAACAATACCGTATTCAATGCTGGGAACAGAGTTCTTTTGAGTGACTATTGAAAGCAGTTTCAGCATGGAGTTGGCCTTAGCTTATTTCTGTGGTCTGCTACTCGATGCCTTTTAATGTTGATTAAACTTTCTGTGTTTGTGATGCAAAATTTGAGCCCTATGAAAACATTTGGATTAATGAAAGTAGTCGATTGGAGAGAGAATTATATTATTTCTGAAGATTGTCAATTTCGGGATAAGAATAGTAAATTTTGGGGAATAATAATAATTTTTGAGGAAAAAGGAAAATTTGAGGGATTAGCTCAAAAGTTCTTGGGGGAAGACACTTCTTAATACCAACTACCATAATTGAATAGTTAGTAATAAAAATTTAAAATAAAAAGTGTTTTAGAGGGACAACAAATTCATAACATCTCTCCTAATCTGTTACCATTTTAGCTCTAATACCTGGGTAAACGAACATAGTTATTCTCTGAAATTTTCTATATTTCCACATAGAATACCTTAGAATTCTAAGAAAAACGGATAATTACTTCAGAATTGTTTACGTAAACAACTTTATTCTCTTTCATGTTTTCACTTCATAACTCATTCCGTATAAATCCAAAAAGAATGTGTTTCGTTCTTTTACGTATTTTAACATGAAATTTCACAAAGGATAATACAAACCTTTAATATGAAAAGAATTTTTTCTCCTTAAACGATACCAAAAGGAAAGAAAGAAAGAAATAACAAAGCTTCTATACTTGAATTGAAGGCGGATTCTTTTTTTATATCTACCTTTAATTAATTAATTTTTGCTTCACTTAATAACAAAAAAAAAAAAGAATAATTCATCTTCTGATGACGCAATTCAGTACATTTTTTTCAATCTTTTTTAAATGTGTTTGCTTTTGTTTTGTAAAACTCTTTGAAAACTTTATTTCCAGTTATTTTTACCTCCCTTTGGCAATACCTGGATCTAGTTTTTTTTTAAACTTACTGAACAGTGACTTATAAATACAACTTCAAAAAAAAAGTCAATGTCGAACAGAAAATAGAACAAATATATACAAAAAGACTAAAAGACAATGAAAGCCGAAAATGAAGTGAAATAAATGGAACATAAGAAAGCAAAAAACTCAAAGACAAGTAAATTCAAAAGAAGGACACATAAAAAACTCCGAATACAAAAAGGAGCTACAATAAAGAAGACTGTGAGTATAAGAAGGCGTTAATAGAAAAGTTACGGACTCCAAAACGGAGTTAAAAAAAGAACTCGTTCATTCTTCTTACAAGCAAACCTTAAGTCTCAAAGGGTCAGAAATTCAAGATGATAATTGGGATAAAGGAATTGGACCTAATGAGGAGCCCCTGAGTAGGGATTAAGACAGAAAACTCGTCTCTAACTTGCTAATGAACTTCAATGTAAGAGCTCTGAATAATTTGAAATGCCTTCTAATATGCACTTTATTTCCCTTCTGAATCCTTCTGTCTCCTTTCAGCCTAAAGAGTTAAGGCTATTTGTTTTTACTTCTTACCAACAGAATTATGGATATTTATGTTATCCTATGCAGTTTATATTGAGGAGGAAATATTATTCTCAAACGTATTTTAACAAAAATTTTTTAAAACAATCAGCTTATAGATACGCATTTTACAACGTACACATTGCCTTTAATTTATAAGGAAATAATATACAGAATAATTATCAAAACTTTTAGTCTTTCTTAAGGAAATAGAAAAAAGTGAAAACACTCTTTAATACTCTTTAATACTTTAATAATAATAATAAACACGTACCTTGTTTATTTTATAAGTAGTATTAAGATCAATATGCGTTGCAAACAATTTGTTTATGCACATTAAGGAGGCGTGCGACTTCAATCTCAAATTTCCAAAAGACTGGACTAGCTATGGCATAAGTAGCAATCTTCTTCAATACCCATTCAGATTACGGATTAAGCCGATTGGACCGACTGCTTTCAATTGGGTCCCGCGCTAGGGATTAATATACTCTCGGCTTGTCACAGACAAACACCTAATTGCAAATTGACTAGAAACCCGAGGGAGTCCAAAACTGTTCCTAATTAGGACCCACACCGGCTACAGCCTGGGCTGATTCAGATTAGCTTATATGATCTATTTCGGTTGCACTTATGGAAGTAAAGTTAAAGATGTATTTTAGGTACTGATTTACGTCCCACTTTGATTTTCTTTGTCGGGGAATATGTTCACTGTAAGCTTAAATAATAGATAATGCTAGGATGCTTCACCGGATCGTCAAAGTATAACTCAAGCAAATATCCGTTAGTCATAAAAAGAAGGAACATGCCCTATTTTCTGTTAAACAATGTTCAAAAGTAACAATAATATTTTAAACCACTCAATCTCTAGGATTATTTCGGCTAATTTTGGTCTGATCAGAATTGAAGACTTAATTTCCAATAGTAATTATTGTAAATATTTTGCGCAAACAGAATAAATCCGGTTGACAACACAAATTTTCTTTCATTGCAAATCGTAAAGATCAATATATTTGCATGCACTTTCTACGTATTTAGTTGTCAAAATTGCCATTTCTAGCATGAGCTAAAAACTTCAGTTGAGTTGATTTTGAGTTTAACGTCCCGTTCAGCAGTGAGCCTATATGAAACGTGGACCTACTGATTAACGTGGAATCCGAACTATATGAGCTCACGCCGGGAATCAAACCCGGGTCTTCCATGCCAAAGGCTGGTAGCTTTTAAATACTTAATTTGTGAGACTGCGCAAAACACACCGCTAGGTGAGTTTTGTAATACAACTGAATGAAAAGGCATTGAAGTTACTATTAGACGTAGAACAATAATGATAGTAATAATACATGTGTTTGTTGTGTCCAGGAACATGCAAATATCTTTCCAGCTAATTGTATTGGACTTCCATTAATAATCCTTTGGACTATCAGGGCGCAAAATTTCAGTCAGACGCACTTGACAATCCAAAAATGATGGTCGCCAATATATCTCACGAACAAATTTTGACGGTCCTCCTTTTTCCCGCGGCCTTTAGCTTGATAAAGAAAGATATTACATCAGGGCATGAAATTTCAAAACCAGACAATTAGATTCATTATAATCAATTTTGAATTGGATAATTCATAACTAACTAACTAACTCTATGGCCTATGGAACCCGGAGGTTTAGTGCCGCGTTCACAAAAGCTCTCCACTGACTTCTATCCTTAGCTAATTGGATCCAGTTTCTACTTTGTATTCCTATCTCTGCGAGATCCATCTTAATATTATCCTCCCATCTGCGCCTAGGTCTTCCTAATGGTCGTTTTCCTATGGGTCTACCAGTCAAGACTTTGAAAGCGTTTCTACTTTCTCCCATTCTAGCTACATGACCTGCCCACCTAAGCCTCCTAGACTTGACGACCCTAACAATGTTGGGTAAACCGTATAAACTATGTAGTTCCTCGTTATGAAGCTTCCGCCATTCCCCCTTCTCGTTCCTCTTGGGTCCGAATATTCTTCTCAGGATCCTGTTCTCAAATACTTTCAGTCTATGTTCTTCCCTCAGAGTAAGCGACCATGTTTCGCAACCATATAGAACAACAGGCATGATTATCGTTTTATATATTTTAAGCTTCAAATTCCTCGACAGAATTCGCGACGACAAGAGATTTTGAACCGAATAGTAACACGAATTCCCTGCTTTTAGTCGACATTTAATTTCTTCGTGAATATGATTTTCGTCTGTTAATATTGATCCTAAATATTTGAAAGTATCCACTTTATCAAAAGTATTATTTAATATTTTAACGCCTCCACAATTTGCCGTATTACGGTCCCGACGCACTTCCATGTATTTAGTTTTCTCTGCATTTACTTCTAAACCCATGTCCCTGCAAGCGTTTAATAATATCTCTGCATTTATTTCTACTGTTCTCCTATCATCCCCTATTAAATTTACATCATCAGCATATGCCATAACCTGGTGAATGCCGTTCAACTCTAGGCCCTGGTTGCTATCTTTGATTTTCCTTATGGCGTATTCCAGCACAAAGTTAAATAATAATGGCGACAACGCATCTCCTTGTTTCAGGCCATTTTCGACGTGAAAGCTCGTGGACAAAAATTTTCCTACCCGGACTTTACTTTGGGATTCACTTAAACATATCTTAATTAATCTAATTAGCTTTCTCGGTATTCCAAGCTCTGTAAGAACGTTGTATAATGTTTCTCTCCTAACCGAGTCGTACGCCTTTCTAAAATCAATAAATAGTTGATGTACCGGGGTATTGTATATTGGATAATTCATATACATGTTAAAAATATCTTATTACCTTAAGATTGCACGTTTGTGTAACGCTCTCTTTCCACACTGAAGTACGATTGTTAATTGCAGTTTTCGGATCAGAATCCTTAAGTGAAGGGCCATTGATGGAAATTGTCAGCAAATCACCCAGTGACCTACTAAACACTGGTCGCCAGCTCTAAATTTCTAGTTGCCAATGGCGTCTTGGCGACCGGAAATTTTGCACCCTGGGACTATTATATTAAGAGTTGTAATAATGCATGAAATTAGCTAGTATGCTCGTTCCCAAAGTAGGTAAAAACTGCAAAATATGTACTTACTTTCTCAAACTGCTTCTGGCTGTGACAAGCACTCTCTCTCTCTCTCTCTCTCTTACAAGGTCTGTATTCTAAGCTCTGAGCCAACTTCGGAGGTACGTAAGTTATCTCTATCTTCGACATAAGTGACTTCCTTGTGTCTACGTCACATGTATCTAATTTCGTTTGTGTCTGATATTGCATACCTCTATGATGCATATATATATATATATATATATATATATATATATATATATATATATATATATATATATATATATGCATCATATATATATAGGAAGACTTCCTTTTAAGGTCTGTCACATACTGGCCAGAAGATGGGCTATCCGAGCTGAGGCGTATTATTGTGAGCATGCAACAAAACCTTGTTTTCTCTACTTCTTGTGGCTGAGACACACAGTCAGCACACTCAGGTCTCTCTCTTTCTAGCAATTGTTTCCTACTTCTCCCTGCCTCGGCTTGTATGGCATTACTCTAGCCAATATGCACCTTGCTTATGTGTGGTGACCGGTTGTGGTCTATGCTTGTAGTTGTTCTATCTTTTAATTTTATCTACTAATTAAATTGTGATGTATGATGAAATTAAGTATGCGGAAGTAATGATACTCACTTTAACGAAAGAAACGTTCGCGATAGCTCAGTGGTAGAGCAATCATCTCTATTGCCTTGGATTCCTGGTTCGATTCAACCTCGCTCTAAATAGTCTTTGTGGTGGACAAAAGCAATGCTCGTAAGTTTTCTCAGAGTCTACCAGTCTCATCCTACTTTCTTCATTCCACTATTTCACTCATTATCATCAACACCGTTTGTGTTATCTTCGGAGCGCAAACATTGGCCTCTATATTCTAAAAAAATACGAAAGTAAATTTAATGAAAGAAAATTATATATTGTATTAGTGGTAAACTTATACATTAGAAATTATATGGATATTATAATAAAAACTAAAACAAGTTTACTTCAGCTTTTTCAGTTAGTGAAGTTCCTCAGGCACGAATCACAAAAGAGTGAGCGGTCCCAGGATCTGTTCCCTGTTGGGACACTACGTCGAAAAAGTGTAAAACGCTTTTTCAGGCCAGCCACCCTGAATGAGGTTTTCCTGAGTTTTCCTCATTCACATCTGGGGTGGTACCTAACTTATAGGTAAGTCCCAGGCTACTTTCTTCCTTCCCTTTTCCCGGATAGTAGGCTCGCCGAGGGACGTCATTCCTCAAACGTGACGGACTAAATGGCCATAGATGCTGAAAGCCCAGAAGTCTAAATTATAAATCCTAAATCCTGAATCACAAAAATAAGCGGTTGCATGAGTAATGTCTGTCTATGAAATTTGGAGACTATGCGCATGCTTTTTGTAATTTTTTTATTATGGTTTCCCAACCTCCACGAAGTCATGTAAAAGCCAAGTAAAAATTCTACACGGTGTAGTGAAAGCTTGTTCATAATACGTGGGAGATGATTTTACTTAGGTACACATGGAAACAAAGAGAAAAAAAACATGTAGTAAAAGGTCCAGCGCGGCCGCCTTCCCCAGTTACTGACGCCCTAAAGCGTGGGAAAGTGAACTTTGGAGGCAAATAATGGTAATCGATAAGACATAGAAGTGCAATGTCGGGTGACCAATAAAGAAACAAAACATGGACTGTGCAAAGATACAAAATGAGATGTGTACAATGCGAGCGCAAGGGATTCCCCAAAGGACGCGAAGTATTCCGTGGACGTCATGACGGCAAAGTGAGGTGAAATGATCTGTGTGGAATGTACACGCACACATAAACGAATATCTAAAGTGGGAATGAAATATCATAAGAGCATTGAAGATGCCAGAAGAAGTGCGTGGTTGCATAACCGTACAGGATAGAAGCTCTTCTGTGTACAAGGACGAAAAGTTGACGTAACACATGTTTGCGAAAAAGCAGAAACGGAAGGCCGAAAATGGGACGATCGCGGCTCTCAGGTTCGATCCCGGCTCCTCCAAGTGAAGTTTGTGGTAGGCAAACACCGTGTGCGTGGGCTTCCTCAGCGTTCTCCCGTTTCCTCCCGCTTTCTTCATTCCACCATATCATTCATTTCGCATAATCACCGTCTCCTTTAGCCTAGTTGGCATAATCGTCAGACGTAAAACTCAAATATTTCATTTCGTTTTTTTTCCGTCCCGCTGCAGGGGCGTTTAGGTTTTTGAACTCGAACAATATACACGCCATATGACGCTCTGTGGAGGTCCTATTTTCACTCTGTCCTTACGCAAGTTCACGGTGTAACTGAACTACCTCAACCAGACAGAATGTTGGATATACCCACACCAACAACCGACCATCGTCTTATCTCCATTTGCATTCAAATCACTGTGTGAGGGCCAATTGAATACAGAGCTCTTCAGAAGTGACATAACTTTCTTGGTTACCTTTATATTAATAAATATGATTTTGAGTAAATATTTAAATTTTGTCAAAAATATTAAGAATAATGGAAGTTTAAAACCTTCTACATCCATGAAACATTAAAAACCTTGCTCCCATGGTCCTATGGACCATAGTTAAAAGAATGAAATTTCTTTTTTCTTTTTCTTTTTTTTTTCTCTTCTGGTTACAACAGTAGGGAAACTTTTCTGTATTTATTTGACATTCCTATAGTTCGAAAATTCTGCCAGAAACGCTGGTCAAGTTAAGGGAATGTTTTCCATGTTTTCGTGTGTTCGTAAATTGCTTTAAAAGAAATCCACGGAGGATTTGATGCATTATTTGGAAACGCAATTACACATGATAAATTCCATTGAACATTTTGCCGGGAACAGTAAAATATAGTTTATTATTATTATTATTATTATTATTATTATTATTATTATTATTATTATTATTATTATTATTATTACTATTATTATTACAAGTAGTATGAGCCTCACTGCTAGGAGTATGTGTGTCGCTTCGAGAAGAAGTCGCACGCCAATAGATTTAATTTGCCAGTTAATAGTTTATATTTTTTATACAATTCAATAAAGAAACAGAATTAAAACTATGAACTGCATTAGATTGGCAAGAATGAATTGTATTTAGCTCCATATTGTTATCGATTTTCTCAAATCTTACGGGTGAAAGTTTATAATCGGGCATGCCATTTTCTTCAGCTCAATTTGATCTAGAAACTGATACATTGGCAAGCAAGAACATTATTACTAGTTCGTAATGTCGACCTTTGGCTCACATGACAGCACCAATGCGGTTTAGCATGACAACAATGAGAGCGTGCGAGGAATATGTTAACGCACACATGTCTAATGAAAGACAATTGGAAAAATGAAATGAAATCTTTGAGTTTTACGTCTCACGGTTATGCCGGCTAAGCTAAAGGAGACGGTGATGATGAGTAATGAATGAAATGGTGGAATGAAGAAAGTGGGAGGAAACGGGAGAACCCCGAGAAAACCCACGCGCACGGTGTTTGTCCACCACAAATTTCACATGGCGGGGGTTGGGATCGAACTAGGGACCCCAAGCACCAGAGGTGAACGCTCTACCACTGAGCCACCGCGGCCCCCAAAAGACAATTGGCTCTTGTACTCAATTATATAACCATATATAATACTGCTACTACTAATACTACTACTACTACTAATATTATTATTTTAATAATAATAATAATAATAATAATAATAATAATAATAATAATAATAATAATAATAATAATAATAATAATAATAATAATAATAATAATAAAGAGATTAAAACTGAAATTTACATTATGGCAATTTTTTATCCATGAAAGGGAACAAGATGGAGCACCTAAACGTAAAGAGGTTCATACAGAGATCCCATAAGCCTACTGTATACTACGCCTACCATACCAAATTTTAATTTTAGCAGTTTGAAAATTTTAAGAGGGTGATCCTATGTAACCTATCTATAATTTAGGATTTGGCCAAGGTACCCATGTTATAAAATAAAGAGGGTATTACCTCCTATGACAAT
The DNA here is from genome assembly GCF_964235325.1 of Thermobia domestica. Taxonomy (NCBI): domain Eukaryota; kingdom Metazoa; phylum Arthropoda; class Insecta; order Zygentoma; family Lepismatidae; genus Thermobia; species Thermobia domestica. The sequence continues at coordinate 143,051,221 of NC_137458.1, forward strand.
ATACCACGTGATCAGGTTACTTGGCGTCCCTTAGCTAATCAGAGCAAAGTGCGACCAAGTGACGCTGTTATTACGTCATTACCTTGATTACCAAGTCAGAATCCGTCATAGTTTAGGGTAACATTTGCTCGATATAAACACAATAGGATGATGACAAACGGTAGTGGGTCCCCACATAAGTAACTTAATTCCTCTAAATTCCGTGGAGCAGGGGGGGAGGGAATGAGCTCGCATCTGACGTCAATTTGCATCCCAAAAGTGTTCAATTGAGTTTTGGACTATTACGGCAATTTAAAGTTTCCATCGTACTCCTCTAACCACATCGTTAGATTTGTGACAATGAACGTGGTCGGGGGAACGATGGCTCAGTGGTATAGCGCTTTCCTCTGGTGTGTGATGTCTCTGGTTCGATCCCTGGCCAAGTGAGGTTGTGGTAGGCAACATCGTGTTCATGGGTTTTCTCGGAGTACTTCCGTTTCCTCCTACTTTCACAATTAAAGAAAGAATCCTGGACCGTTAAACATTTCATGTACTTAGTTACCTTACTTTTTGAATAGCTTTCATATATATAAAAATTACAATTCATAAAATAATATATTATCTTCATTTTATCTCAATATCATTCTTATATTTATTCAATAATCAATTTTATTTTAATTCTATAAAATTATCGATGAGAAAGACATATTCAAAATATGGTAAGTTTGCTGGCTATCTTTATTTCCTAAATAAATTCTTTAATTCAATGCCATTTATTCTCGTTAACAATAAAGTTGATGTGAGTTAAAATGTAATGTAATATGTTTCATTTATTCGGGCATATTTAACATAAATTTAATAGATAATATTTGTATTGATGCATAGATGTAATTGCATGGAATTCAGAAGAAGTACGAACTACAATGAAATTATAATAACATTCGAAGTGAAATAAAACAAAAACTAATTGAATATGTTTTGACGGACGCCATAACTTTAGCTCAGGTTACATTTTCAAAAGATTCGATTAGGTTGCATTGAATGGTACAATCTTGAGTACAGTCCTGTATGTTATTTACTTCACCAGTTCTTTGGTTTCTATTTCGAAAATTTCTGCCACCTATGTAATTACTACGAAATCTGGGAGTTCGTGAGAAATAGCTCGATTATTTACGTTATTCCTAAAAGCTGTATAATTATTATTTATATTTCTTCTGAAATTAGGTTCGTTTGTATTGTCATTTCGAGAAGAGCTAACGTTACCGCTCGTATTATGATTACAATCTTCTCTAACATTGATATTTCAAACAGGAATATAGTTAGCTTGATTTCTGTTATTATTACTTTGCAATCTAGTCTGACTTCCATAATTTTGAGCAATCATTATTAAGTGATAAAAATTAATACATTGCGAAGAGATCAATACTTGCTGTAGCCTAAACGGTAATAAAATTCTTATTGATGCGATAATACGTAATTCCTGCTGATATGGATTGATCTGTTTCAAGTCATTATACGCAGAGATTACAAAATCTGTCAGGCTTTTCTCTACTTTAGGATCAAAACGTCGGATTTTAATTTGGGCATCCCGGTCTGCTAACAAAATCCTTTTCGAAATTTGCTAACAGCGCATTTTTAAAGTAGGAATAATTACACAGACTATCTTTGATTGCTTTGTACCATACCGAACAAGGTGGTAACAAAATATGCGGTAAGATTTTAAGGAAGTTAGCCTTATCTATTCAAATTAGTTCACACTCTTCCTCAAATTTCTCTAAAAATGCACAGGCTGGGATGTCCTCAGATCTGCCGCTGAATTTAGTTAATGATCTTGTTTCACTGAACTTCACGTGACTATTATTAGTACTAAAATACTTTAGATGTCGAGGTTTTACGTGTGTATGGTTCCTGCGACGTGATATTCTTTCTTCGTCCTCAATATTTGATATGGTATCTTTCCTTTCAGAATAGACTTCTGATGAGTTGTTGTCTTCTTCACAAGGTCTTGACTCATTTTTTCTATGTTCTTCATACACAACGTTGAGAACAGGTTCAGGATTACATTGGGCCGTTCTGATTTTCTCTTTGATGCTATGAATCTCTTCTTGCGGTCTTCGAATTTGGTTCGTATGCTCGTTGACTTGTGTTTCGACTACATCAACAGTACTTCTCATGACTTCAAAGCTATGAATAATTTGTTCCATCCTATTGTCGGTTATTTCCAATTTGTTATTTATCTGCTGCGTTACTTGTTCCAATCTAGAATCCAAGTTTTGTGTTACTTGTTCCAATCTAGAATCCAATTTGGAATCCACCTGTTATGTCATGGAATCACCTGCTCTCGCTGTCGTAAAAGATAAATTACATCCGTTGAAGTCTCAATTTCTGGAATATCGGCATCTTCAACTCCTGTATTGGTGTTCATTTTAGGTCTTCGGTATATTTTTCTTTTGTTACATAGTAATAAATAATCCGTGATTCTGAGTGAGATACTTTACTAATACTTCTGACTAATCTCAAAGTTCCACTGTTTTGGCACCATATAAATATGCAACGTTATTTCTTCTGCTACGTTACATTCCCTTATTCCAAATGTATAAATTGAATATTTATACAGATCACGAGATTATCATGAATTGCATAACACAATTATGCACTTTTATATATATATATATATATATATATATAGAGAGAGAGAGAGAGAGAGAGAGAGAGACTATATATATACAGTATATTCACTTTCAACATATATCGTGTTTGTCACATTAAAATATTGTACATTCAGTCATTACAAGATGGTTCTTCGTTCTATCTGCCTTTTTTAGTTACCATAACAATGATATCAAACTGATAAACAAGTTGTCTTAGCAACGAAATTAAGAAATATCTCAATATGATACAAACATTCAAATTATTTACAAATTTCTTCTTCTTCTTCTTAATTGCTTGTATCTTTAAAATAGGACTTTCGCCCGTAAATATGAACAATATTTAGTAAGTACATACAAAATTATACATTATCCTTGTACCCTTAGATGTCTGTGAGTTGAAGAGTTGAAAGCAATCGAAACTCACCGTCGAATTGCAGTGCAATATGGTGAAAGTTGTTTGAGTTGGAACACAAGTGTAATATGCCTATTTTCCCGAATCAACTCATCAATTTTCACAATGTTGGTCTCCGTAACTGCACAGACAGAGCATCTTGGGCGTGGCGAATCTTCAACACTTGTTACACTCCGTTTGAATGTACCTGCCCACTCGTACACTTGTGTTCGACTCAAACAACTTTCACCATACTGCACTAGCATCCAACGGAAAATTTCGATTAGTTTCAACCCTTCAGCTAACAGAAATCTAATGACACTCCGCTGTCCACGTTAGTGGAAACCCGCAAGGGTGCTGCCATGTTGTTTCACTGATTCCCAGCATCCTGTTCGCAAGGCAAGCCTTCCAGACCCATCTGATGATAGTTCTAGAACATTATCAAACAATAACAAAGAAACACCAAAATTTTGTAATTTATACAACTTTTCTTTTATTTATTGAATGAACCTTGTATACATATACACATACATACATACATACATATATTATCGGTAGACAATATTTTTTTACAGAAATTTAAGTTGCTTTAATGATTTTTTTTGCTTGTTCTCATTTGAGCATGCCTCTGATTCAATTCGCGTCAAGTTCGAATCTTGGTGGAGGCATAAGTAGAAGATCTCGGTGGAAGCATTTGATTCAGAATCGTGGAAGAATTTGCAAATTATTTGATTTAAAAAGTAAGAAACTCGGATCAAGAACGCCTGAAATTATAGTGATGTGAACAGATGTTCTGTCAACAATAAACTAGTGTCAAACATGTGTGGTGAGCTATACCTTTTTGTTTGTCTTCTAAACCATGGAGTTTTGATAGTTTGTCGTTTATATTGAATAAGTTAAAGAAAAAGAAAGAAAATAAATATAAATTTAGAAAGATCTCTGTTGCCGCAATATTCAACAAAGGTTTTTGTTTCTTGGACTGAAAGTAATTTTGAAGCAGAGATGATACCTAATACTGTAACGGATATAATCTAAAATCTATTATTACTTCTTTTTCTGTTCTTTTTTTTCAGAGTTTTTAATCACCGAGATGGAACACCAACCTACGCGCGAGCTGGGATCTTTGTCCTCGGAGGAAATAACACCCATCAGAAGAAGTAATAACAGATGAGGGAGGGAACAAGCAGAGGTATGAACTTTCATTATCTTCTTGTATCCTTTCTTTTTTTCTCTCCTTTTTTTTTAAATATGTTTATGGATGAAAAATAGCTGTTGTTATATAGTAGTTCGTCAATCTTCGAGGTAGATCTTCGAATTCTGGGTGTTACCTGACTGCAGTAAGCTTTATTTTTGCAGCTGCATGGGAATATTTCAGAGTTTGGAAATAATTACCTGATTGCGCACCAAATTATTATGCCACATTTGCTGATGTCAGTGTGTGCGGCATCCTATATTGACATTTGAAGTTAGCGTTGGTCTTATGTCAACCAAACCCACTATGAATCAACGTTGCCAACCTGCGATATGTTAGTCAGGTTCGACTGACATATCGTTAAGTTTTTCTAAGATGAAAATCTTGCCAACATTTTGCAATATTCGGCCACTGAACGCAATTAACTCACTGAAGGTTTGGGAATAGCATGTTTGTCAGCTTATTGCTAAATGACAAACGTCAATTCAGCTACACTGTAATATAGGCAGTCGCCATATCATCAGTTCACTCAGAACGTCAATTCGCTTCAGCTTAAACTAGATAGTCTCCAGTTCATTGGTTAACGCCAAACGCCAATGCAACCACAGCGTAATATAGATAATCACAAGCTCTTCGGATCATGGCAGGCATCAATTTGGTTTCAACGTGATATAGATAGTCGCCAACTAGTTGATTCATCCCAAAAGTTAATTCGCTTATAGCGTTATACACATAGGACATCATCAGGTTCCCTGCCAGTTTGCAAATCGCTAAAAATACGTAGTATTAAATGAACCCTAGACTTGGCATGTCTATCTTTAACAAAATACTTTAAATTCATGATATATATGATTTAAAAAAATCTCAAGCTGAAGCGTCAGCCACCCTGTTTGTTTCGTAGAAATACATTGATTATGACAGTACGGTTTTACAGCAAAGATCAATGTGTTACGAATAATTACTGTAGTTTTAAACTTTCGACTATAATGTATGATTTTTTGCAGTGGTTCCAGAATTTTGGAACATAATATACCCTAAAAGTCTTCTTGCTGTTTTCTATATTTAAAAAAAAAAAAACGTATGTATTCTCACATATAACAAGGACACTATTTGTTTTATAGTCAAAGGGAAGGTAAACTTTCTGTTATACTAATTACCATACCAACTAATTACCAACACAACTACTATTACCACAACAACTTAAGTGGAAGATTCCTGTTGCTTAAGCTGTGACGATGGACATAAAGATAAGGGCATTAGCGATAAGTGCACGTCTAAAGATACTGATGCAAATATAGAATTGAGAATGTAATTGTAATTACATACCAACTTGAAAGCAACTAATTCCTAAATAAATTAATAGCAATCTATGGTAAGGTAAACAGATTTAGAAAAAATAAAAAAGGAACACACAATAAATTGGCACAATTTGAAAATCCACCTAAATATAGCCATCGTTAAGTCGGTATTCATGCCAGTGATAAGGTATAGATTTTCAAAGTAACCAGTTTATTTTATTTATTTAATCTTATTCCATTTTTAGTTCTTACACTATTTTGTCACACTTACCCAGAGTTAGGGAGAGAGCTTGTCTCTTGAGTGCCTTAACTATTAGGTGACAATCTGTTCTAGGAGGTTTGACCTTTCTTTTCTTAAAAAAAAAAAAAAAAAACTATAAGTTCATACAAGTAATCACAAGTATACTACAGTATACTACAGTGATATTTGGCCAATTGTTTCAGGATGGCTTTCTGGTAATCCCAGAAAAATGCCAACAGTATGAACAATGTTCATTTTTAGAAAAATAAAAAAATTAAACGTCCCGTTTTAGACACATAGTTAAGTGGTGCAGAATAATAAAGTTAGTATAAACATATTTCTGGTATAGATTTCACATTTTTTGAAAGAAGGATCAAGCTTTTCACAAGAAATTCAAGTCATCAAAAAATATGATATTCAAGTAACATTCGATGCCCCTAATCCGAATTATATTTAAATGTGAAAAGTTAGTGTAAACATTAAAATTGGATAAAAATATGGTTACTATAAAAAACTAGATACATATTGCTCACTCTCTTGAGTAACAACATAACAATTATATTACCTAGATGGATTGTCGAATTATGCCAAATGAGCTGTGTGTCACTTTTTTTTATTGTTATATACTAAAGCCGATTATCCTTGTGTAAAGGAGACGAAACAAATGAATAAAAGTGGACGATTATCAAGAAATTGTGGAATATGAATGTGGGAGAAAATAAAAGAAAACTCACTACGATGGTGTCTACCACAAACTGTCGTGTTCTGAGAATGATCCAGGGACTTCTCATTAGACTTAACTGTTCTACAATTAAGGAATATAATGGAATCTATTTCACCACTGAGACCTTATAACATGAAACTTATTTTTTCAAAATAGAATTAGAACCACTACTAAGATTATATCCAAGGCAAGCAACCTACAGAAAAACGTACCCTGTATCACACATATAGAAAGCATTTCCGTTAGTCATTGGACCCCGAGGGGTCATTATGAGGTAAAATCTTTAAGTTTTACGTCCGTCGATTATGCCGGTGAGTCTAAAGGAGACGGTGATGATGAGAAACGAATGCAATGGTAAAATAAAAAAGTGGGAGGAAACGGGAGAACTCCGAAAAACCAACGAACACGGTATTTGTCCACCACAAAACCCACTTGGCACGAGCTGGGATTGAACCACGGATCCCATGCACCAAAGATGAACGTTCTATCATTGATCCATTATGAGATACTTTTTTAAAAAAATAAAAGATCAACCGATTATACCTCAGTTCCCTGATCACCCGATTTTAATTGTATGCAAGCTTTCTTTAACGTTTACCAAATCCGACAGGAAGACGAACACAAATATATCCAGGACAGTTAAATTCCAAAGGTTTTCCCACCTAGAATCGAACTCAGGACCCCGTACATCAAAGGCGAAAGTACTAGCACTAGACGAGCGGGGAGGACTAAGATACTTATATCTAACTATAAATGAAATTAGACTTTTTGGGTGAAGCTTATTGAAGTTGAGAGAAATAACAGACTCATTTTCTTTTATGCACACTCATGTTAAGTTTATATTGTAAATCTCACATCACAAAGAGCTTTTTATTTTAAAAAAGAACATAATACAACAGCTTACTGAAACGTATGAATATAAAACATATTTTAATTGAAAATATACCACATTGTAGTAGCTAAAAGATACCATAAAAAAATCCCTGTTTTAAACTGAAGAGTAAAGAGAAAAACATTTCATTTTGTAAAAAAAAAAAAATAGAGAGGAAGAATAACACATGAATCCATTGAATTAAATTGAGTTGGTCCACCACGCTTTTGCTCAAAGTGTGGAAAACATTCGGGAAGTCTTTACAGAAAAGAATACACACCACTAGACAGAAAGAGAGGGAGCGATCCAGCTCTCATCAAAGTGTAATCTGGCGGAAGATATCCTCACCACCGCCTCACGACTAAAGAGAGACACAAGAACATCCGTTTCCTCTCGTCGCATGTCCTGGTTCTAACTATCTTCCACAAAAATATCCTTTCACCCCCAACCCTGGTATAACCAACCCCCCTGTATAACTTTGTCTACCTCTCCTCGCAACTTGTCGTCACACATACCGACGAAAACCTTTTACGAAAGGAAAACGCTGTGGTTTTGGACAACAGATGGTTTCATCACACTTTGTTGGAGAGCAAAAGCAGTTTTGCGTTCCAGATACACTTGACAACACTATTGAGAACATGGCGAATAATAAAATAAAAGAAACAAGGATACGAACAAAGCACATTTACTCGTAAAATACCAGGTTTACATTTTTTTCTGTCAACAACTAAATAGAAGAAAATACAGTACAAGTAAAGTCTTGCAGCATTTAATTATTATCCTATTAAATCTATTGAAGTTTTAGTAATGCATATTTTTTTGTAAATAATAGTAACTTTGTGACATTCATAAAAATTACACATTTGCTGTTTGGTGAATATGATATCGAAACCTTACAATTAATACATTCAAAGTTATTGACTGGTGTTTTAATTATTTCTACTATCAATGTTTAAAAATTAGTACTTTACTGTTTTTTAAAACTATAATTTTCCATATTAGTGTCTAAACTAATTTCGCCTTATGCAGAGTCATTTTGACGTATGATTAGCGTCATACTAAAGATCTGACTACTGAAGGAAACGTATGTTAGTCGAACTTATTAGTATGGCACTAATCACGCGAGAGAACGACTCTGTCCTAAGGTTAATTACAGTGACGGCGCCAGTTTTAATTTAGTGGGAAGGGGGAAGCTGAGAGTCAGAAAATGTTTTGGAGGCAGTTATATATTTTTCATACCAAATATAACAGTTTTATATTACATGAATGACGTTGCAATACATATCTGGGGAGCAGTGGAAGCCACTGGGGAAGCCTGTTCCCTTGCATCCTCTCTAGTGTCGTCACTGATAAGTTACTTATAGTTCAGTATAATATTGTCATTTGATGCTCGAATAGCCAAGGGTCATCCGAATGTACCCAATAATTACATTTTGTAGTATACACTGATATCTTGGAATTCGATTGCTTCAGAACCAGCAGCGTCAATTCAGATTTTGCATTTGGGGGAGGAACCCTAGATCTCAGTAGATTTCCTGACTTCTCATTGGTATATTATTATCTTATGGATAAAAAAATATAAAATTCTGCTTGAGCAGGTATATGTGGAGTATAAGTAGAACACAGTCCGGAATTCTTTCTCTCAGTACCGGAGTTTATTACAAAATTCTAATATAATAAAGAATAGATCCAAAAGTCTCTAATGTTTGAGATAAAAATAATAGGTGTTCCCTCCACCTGATGGTCTCGGAAAGCTATGTGAGGAGGCGTAAGACATTCGCTGCTCCCCTGCAAGTAGAGAAGCTTTAATTCCCGACAAAGCTTCACTGCAAGCTAGGCTGGGGTTGTGGATAGGAATCTCTGGCTGCTCCACTGTAAACAGAAAGAGAGGTAAAGTTTTCCACAAGGCTCCACTCCAAGCTAAAGGTTTTCGGTTAAGTGAGGTACTTCGTAGGATCCACTGCAATCCCAGAAAGGAGATCTGATCAGCCGAGACTGATAACTGTCGTTAAAATCCTCAATGGTTATATAGTTGCTCCAGGTGAGGCGATGCGCTACTGTTCCCTCGTCGTCATGTGACCGTTGGTGTCGCAGTTGTCTCCGTCATCTGTAGTAATATTAGTCGGTAGTAAAACGAACGTGGATGATGTTGGTAAACAGAAGCACATGTTTGATGTTTGTAAACATAACCATGTGGGCAGAGTCGAATTTCAGCTTCGTGGGGCCCTAAGCTATTGAGAGTAACGGGGCCCTTTAAGTATCAAGATGAACTTAGGCACACTATAATTTCTGTATATTGTGCCTATGTTCATATTGATACTTAAAGAGTCCCGTTACCTTCAATAGCTTAGGGCACCACGAAACTAGAATCCGACTCTGCCCATATGGTTGTGTTTATCGTGAAATTAAAAAGCTACTGATTTTTAGGAATCATGCTAGCAGAAGGGGCCCTATCACTTATGTCATATGTGTCTATACAACAAGTAGCACTGTTGCTGTATGTAGGTTTTATTTTATTTATTATTTTTCTTATATTTTGGAAATGTACAACCAGTTGTTCTCTTTAATTTTTGGATTCCCCAAGAGGGTGGTACCCTAAGCTATAGCTTGTTTAGATTTATGTAAATCCGGCAGTGCATGTGGGGCATTACAATATATATAAATGTCGAAGTAAGAAGGGGCAATTGACCTCGCCTGGAGCCCCAAATGACTCCCTCCCCCCTCAGAGCCCAAACAACTTGGAATAAACGAGAATTTCGAGAAAATTTTGCTTTGGAATACAAACAAATGCTGCTTTGGAATCCGAATCTCATCACTTATTTTATGTGTCTTGCGTAAATTTTCCTTTCGCTTTCTTCAGTTCGTTGCGGGAAACTAGAGTGAAAAACATTTCGTGTGATTATCGCTGCTGATTTTGTGTCTTTGTTTTATATTATTTCTTTTTTTTTAAAAAAAAAAGTATTTTAAAAACTTAGTGCTCCCCATGGTTACTAAAAAAATTGTTCAAGTATTGTTATCATTGGTTAATATTTTAAAGTCCAGTGTATTTACTATTAAAATCATTCGATTTCGTGGACTCGGGGTCTGAATAATCAAGTTTCTATTATTTTAAGGGGAAAAAGTACTTGTCTTGAAACTCGAACGAAGTTCTGCAAGAGATTAATTTCGTAATTCTTGGCATCACTGTATTTTATATTGCAAACATTCAAGGTTAACTAATATTCATTAATGCTCGGATTATAGGGAGCTACTTCAGCAATATCAGATTTCGAAGTTTATCTGATTTATATTTTGACAGAGAAACTACTTTGGGTGACATCTGGTCTACAAGTCCCTTTGAATTACTATGTTATGTTATTTTATAATACATTATTTTATTCTACAATGTTCAATGTATTGTTGCAATGTTTTTTACTAGTGAATGGAGCGAATACACCAAGATCAATTTTATTTCAAGAAAAAATGATATTATTTTGTTCTTCTTTGAGCCTGTAGCTTCTCAAAATATAATAATTGTTCATGTGTATGTTTTTTTTTGTTGTTGTTGTTGTGTATGTGTGCGGAAGGTTATGTATTTTGTTTTGAATGATAGGTGCATTAGTATACATTGTTACGTATATTGCCGAAGGAGATACAAAAGGAAATTTAAAAAGAATGAAAAGCTCAAAACGATGTTGGAACTCCCCATAAGAAGGTTGGAGTAATTTTGCATCAAACATATACCGTATTTAAGATCATTCTAAATACAAAAATTACTAAATCTAAATGCTCTAAATGCTCTTACATTTTAAGTAAATAATTTAAAATTTAACTCTTAAATAGGAGACAAAAATAACATTATCTATCGGAGCAATCATAAGGTTTTGCTAATGGAAAAGTGTCTAGATTTGTAATGTTATGATATAAATCCTGAAACTGAGAATTTTTTTAAAAAAAGTTTACTTCGAAGACTCAGGAGGGTGCACTGCCCCTGTCCCTTGTGTGCACAGAACTTGCCTAATCTAACATAGTTATATTATCGATATACCATAAAAATTACATCCTCTCATTTTCTTAATAGCTGAATATATTACAGTCTTGAGCTAATCTCTTTGTGCTTACATAACAAGTGATTCGTTTATGTATCGTCTATTAATTGATGCCTCAGTCACATTCTCTGCTTGCTACGGAAACATATAATCTTGACATTCCTATTCCTTTCAAGTTTCAATCAATTCTTCTAATCGTAATTTGGGCAACTAACTCTATTAGACCTCAATGAACCGATCAATCATATTGGTATCCCTTAGAATACACTTCCTTCTCACGGTCAGACAATGTGTTAATTAAGTACTTTTGCTTCCGTTTTCAATTACATCTAAAGTTATAAGTTTCCTCCTCTATTATTTCCAGTACCTCGTCATTGCTTTCAAAATCGATCCACCTAACTTCTCCGTATTTGTCCCCCTCCCCCTCCGTATTTTCAAAATTTCTTGTCATTTTTCGACGTGTCTATGTTTCGACGCCGTCGAATACAAAGTCCCTCACTAAAAATTGTATGGTCATTCTTTTTCCTGACTTTTAATTCAAAGATCCACGAAGTATAAGTTTCTTCTTCTACTACACGCTTGTACTTAATTTGAAGCGCCTAGTATCAAAAGCCACCAGATCCACTTTTTACCGAAATTGAGTTATATATCGCTTGCTATATGTTTGATCTAAAGGAATTTCCTAGAAACATAATTTTGTTTAAACGCTTAATATTTCATACTAAAAAACTAGTTTAAACTTGATACTTTGTATGCGTGTATATGGAGCTTCACTTCATGTTTTGCGAGATTATTCGAAACTAAGCGAAATGGATGTGGTGGATTTTGATACTAGGCGAATCATTTCTTTACTGACATTTAATCATCTTTCCTAACTTTTCCTTTCCTACTTCTATATTTGATTCAGCTAATTCACTGTAATCTCATTGATTTTATCTTCCTGTCGCATATTTCCATCGTTAGCTATTTCTCGAATTTTCTAACGTTTTCCCTTTAGTAATAGTTGTCAGAGCTATAATAAATAGCACATAAACAATATTCATATAATTATCCAGTGAAGAATGGGTGAGTTCAAATAGTTTCGCATAATTGCCATCTTATGTTGTGTTACATCGAACATTTTTCACTCCTGTTGGGAATCAAATATGTAACTACATACCACAAAGATACGCTATGCAGGCATGTCCTATAAGTAACTTTTTTTTCGAATTATGATATCCACAAGTTAGTACACAGAGTGCTAAATATCTTGCAATGTAGTCTAGTAAAAATTGTTCTATGCAATGTATTCTATTAAAATATTGCAATCCATTTTCTCTCAGCCCTTCAATCGTGCTAAGAAAGCTTGGTTATAATCGCCAGTTTCCCTCAATATAAACACTAACATGTACATTCTTTTCACACCTGTTTGTATTAATTTTCTGATGTATCTGGAGAAAATTGCTAGTTTTATTCTCAAGAGATCAACCGGTATACATAACATAGAGCACTTCGTTGTGAGATTGTAATATTCAAATTGGTTGATTATATGACTGCACACTATTTGTTAAAGTATGTCAGAACTCAACTACTATAACCGGTGCCCGTAATGTTTATGTTGACTTCGAGTATAAAATCAGCAAGTTGCTTAACAAAAAACTGGAACTAGTAAACAAACCGCTAGTGTCCGACATTATCTTTCTTCGTGTTTTGAACTAACGTATAATATTAATAACTAGATAATGTGCTAGAAAAAACATGAATTAGGTATAGGATATTTGAACCAACTTATAATATTAATATCTAGATAATTTCTTTTAAAAAATGAGTTAGGTGTATTCGACTATTTGTGTTACAGAAACATGAATTAAATGTAAGATATTTAAACCAACTTATATCATTAATAACTAGATAATTTCTTTTTAAAAATGAGTTAGGTGTATTCGACTGTTTGTGTTAGAGAAACATGAATTAGATATAGGATATTTGACCCAACTTATATTATTAATAACTATAATTTCTTTCAAAAAATGAGTTAGGTATATTCGACTATTTGTGTTAGGGAAACATGAATTAGATATAGGATATTTGAACCAACTTATATTATTAATAAATATAATTTCTTTCAAAAAAATGAGTTAGGTGTATTCGACTATTTGTGTTAGAGAAACATGAATTAGATATAGGATGTTTGGATCAATTTATATTATTAATAACTAGATAATTTCTTTTAAAAATGAGTTGGGCATATTCGACTATTTCAAAACGCATGTTTCGTTTTTGTTTATCTAAGTCCTTTTGCTTCTGCTATTCTCTTTCTTCTTGTTTCAAATAACCTGTGCATGACATTTCGTCATTACGGCCTCTCAACTTTTCTGTTTTCTTTTCTTTCCCTTCAATTTCCTGACACACGAACTCAAGATATTCTTTCCCCCCGAAATGTCAAAGTGTGTTCTTCAACTCTTTTCCTTCGCAAAGATATATTTAGAAGACAAGTTCTCTTCTGTCCAGTATTCTTTACTAAAGAAAAGGAAAGGGCCACCACACTAAACCTTTTCTTAAACGAAATCAGCCTATGCTGCAGTTATAACTAAAAGACCTATTAGTGAAATACTAACAAAATTACAAATCGTTTCCGAAGGTAACTTCGATCTAAGAAAAGTTAATCCCAAAAGTAAACTACTCCTTGTAATTACACAACGTTATACGTTATTAATGAAATATTTATTTAGGAAATTTGCAGGAACTCATGTGAGTCGCTTCTGAAAAGGATTTCAACTCCACAAGTAAACTAGCCCAGGTTGATGGTTTCATGGGAAATGATATATCGTGTATTGTGAGGTTAGTAATGAAATATTCAAGAGATGTAAACACTTTGATATATTTTTTGAGAAAATCACGTGATAACAAAATCCCAACCGTAAACTATCCCCTATGAATTTTTCATGCAAAATGAATTATTTGCCATGTACAAGTTATTATTAACGAAACATTTTGTTACGAACAGTGAACAAAATCCTCCGAAAAATCCTCATCTTAAAATTAAACTACCCTTTACAATTTTTTTTAGAAGACAAACGAGTTATGCCATATTGTCGAGTTATTAATGAGATGTTTATGCATGAAATATGAAGAAAATCGCCTACGACATTTTTGAAAATTCCCCTAAAAATCTCATTACCACGACTAAGCTACCACTTGTGGATTTTATTCAGGAGAAATGCGTTATACCATATTGTCTGATTAGTGACAAAATATTTATCGCTGTTAACTAACGTTCTTACTGGCTTTCGAAATCTCAGCTGTAGCTATAGAACTCCTACATCAGTGCTATTCAACCTTTTTTCCTCGCGTACCCCTAGACACAGTTTGCCGTACAATTGTGTACCCCTGAAGCTAATTAAATGAAATTAAATCGAAATTAACTTATTAAATTTAATTCACATATTCTGTTAATTAAAAAAGGGCACAAATAGAGAACCAAAAAAGAACAATCAGTGTGCCAATCAAAGGACTATTAACAGGGGCATAAAGTGCACATCCGAAAAACTTAACATGGGAAATTTCAAATCATATGAAAGACATCCAGTTCTACTGAGGAGGGTTTTCTCCTCATACTCTCTGATAATTCGTACCGAGGGCAGTGTTAAAAATTCAAAAACTAAAAGTAACTTTGGAACCAACTTGTTAATGAGATGATTGAGCTTGTTTCCCGGACTTCAACTCCTCTATTCTTGGTCGAATCTTCGAGTGTGTGAGAATGAGAGCTGATTCTGGATTCAAGGAATTTCTGTGCTTCGTTTTTATTGATGTTAATGCAGAGAAACCCTATTCATGCAAATATGTTGATGGAAATGGAAGAAGTTGTGGAATAGCACGATCACTAATTTCATTGTACTCTTTTCGAGCATAATTACAAAAGTCACAAATTGACAAGGTATCGAATTTTATAGCAGCCAACTGTCAACAGGCAATTCCAGCAGACCCCCAGAAGCAGCATTACGTACCCTCAGAAACATCTTCGCTTACCCCCGGTTGAATAGCACTGTGCTACATTATTAATTTCTGGTATGCAGTGGTGTATTTAGGAATTTGATTCGGGGAGGGCTATGCACAATACGAGAATAAGCACTTATATTTTTCCTTTTGGGTGCTGACAAATTTTAATGAAGTTGTGCATATAACAAATTTATTTCGGGCGAGCTTGAGCCCGAGAGCCATCTCCTAAATACGGCACTGCCAGTATGTATAAGCAGTTTCTGTGTTTACACATTTTTCACTTTTTTCTGTTTTTTCCTAGTGCCGTAACAGTGAGAAATACTCAGCGATTTTCTGCTGTTTAGCATGTTCCTTTCCTTTCTTTCGTTTCGTTTTTTTTTACTTTTCTCATACCACTTGCGTATTTTTTGTTTTAAAAATACAACGTGTAAAATCCAAGAAATTAAATTAAAACTAAGATACTTTTACAACAAATATGACAGATATAGAATACAATGGTTTGCGATTGTACAAAGCAACTAAACAAGAAAATGGTCTTCTTCAAATTGACTTGTAACGAACAAGTTAGCAAACAGCAAGTATTAAAAACAATACGCCGATGGACAAGCACATCATCGATCGGAGTTACAAAACCTTTGACACTTCTATCACATCGCTCGTTATACCTGACTACCATCAAGCTGCATAGACAAAGACGGTGTAGTATTATATAACCGAAAGCTTTGAGATGCTATCAAATACCATTGCGCCGTTGTACTAATATAATTATCATAAACTTACTATTATTTCATTAAAATATTGCTTATACATACGGCTCGTTACGGTTGTAATTTAAGAGTTAAGGGTATAATATATTATCATAATTGTATCATAATATATATATATTTGGACACGGTTTACCCCCTGGCCTTATGCCAGTCCATACACACTCTAGTTATGCTCCTGAGTATAGGACCAGTTGAACATGCAATGGGTGTCTTGTGGCAGGCTCACATCCAAAATTTTATGTTGAGAAGAATCCAAAGTTTTTTTTTCTCTGGGGGAAGGGGGGCAGGAGCTCAATACGTCTATGTACTATTGAACCTTTGTTATCCTGAATCCCAAAAGACGGTAAGTAATTGCCAATTACTACCATCTATATTCTCAGAAAATCTAATAGAAATAGACTTTTTATTAAAAGGAAAGGAAGGTGTAAAATCAAATCTTTAAGCTACATCTGATAAACAAGCAGAATTATGTTAACAAAGTATAGAAATGTTAGTCGAGTTTCGAAGTTTTGAGGAGGTCCACCGGGTTTGGTGTCCTTCCCCCTGTGGGTAAGCACCTATGGGCATATACAATGTGAGATGAACTGAAAGTAATATGATTTGAACGCCTCTATTAGTAGTACAACGTACCGGTATTTTAAACTCTCATTAACAATTGAGCTTTTAAAATCCATCTTTTTTTTTAGATGGAAAAACACGTCCCATTATTATGATGTAGAGCTCTTTGTTTTGTTCCTAGATAAAACCCTAATTAAAAATTTAACGTTTCAAAGAAAAATCTGCTTCAAAAATAAATGGAAGAAAAACAATACATACCAACAATTGTTTACATTATTACCTAGTAACAGTAGCCACGAGGAACAAACAATATTTAATCAAACATGTTAATAACTATGTAGGTTAATAATGTTATCGGTAATTATTAAATGAAATACAAAGGCTGTTGTTTGGATGAAGAAAAAAAGTATTTCAAACTTAAGCAAAGTTCACACCTCTATGCAGGATATGAGCATCTGGCTAAGAGTGTTTGTAGAAAAGGGGGAGAACTAGAGAGGAAGAAGAAGAAGATATATTGGAAGGGATTGAAACGCGGAATGACTGTGGTGGTGAAACGAACGAACTGTTCTAAGCCCTCGTCATATACAGAGCAACAGATTTGGGATTACGAACGCGAGTTTACTGGGAATGAAATCACCAAATGAGGGAACTACCTACCGGATTATAAGGCTTTGAGGGAAGCAATATCTAGGGGTTTTTACAGTAGAACGGGAAAGCACATTTTATTTCATGAAAACACGTTTAGATGGCGAAGGGGAAGCTAATGCTAAAATTTAACACGGAATATAGCAGCATAAATGTATACTATTTAAAAATGTATATTGAATATGCTCAATGAATGTAGTATGTTGTAGACCTCAATTCGCATTTGTCGTATTATGTTCAAGACTATAAAATGTAAAAGAAACAGGAAGATGGTTTTGTTACTAAACATTAATATTTTCCCTGTAGTTTTTAGATCCCAACTTCAGTATGCAGGAACTCAGGGTCGGACTAGTTGGTCCCGGCGGCTGACATATTCTGTTGGCCCAAGGTGACCAGACGTCCCGTTTTAGCCGGGACAGTCCCTTATGTTCAACCGTTGTCCCGTTTTTTCTGATTTTCAAATGGGACGCCTAAATGTCCCGTTTTTAAGCAAACATGATCCAGGTGTCCCGTAATTATTCAAAATATAAATGGTCAATGCTAATTCTACACTCTTCCGTACCAACACGCATTGGGAAGGTTCAGCCGTGCCTAGAACTTCTGAATATTCAAATGATAATTGAGTGTTCTGTGGTTTAAGTGGGAATTCTGAGTGTTGAAGTAGTTAAAAGTATTGTTGAGTAGTACTTAAGTTAGAAACGCTGTGTTATCATTCTTACTTGTGTATTTTGTAAATTGAAAACACTGCTGAGTCCCAAAATGCAATGTGGAAGGTCCCCCATCCACCGTCGCCGATTCGTATGCGTCCCGTTTTTGAAAGTAAAAGTTCTGGTCAAGTTGTGTTGGCCCCAAATTCTCAATTCCCCAACCACCATTATAATAACTGTCCACTGTTTTCCCACAATAGAAGCACACAATTCTCTTATGTTAGATAACGCATATTAATCTTTAGTGGCCACACCGTATATCATAAAGATCATAATATAAAACTAGTTGATAATACTCCATGAGCATTCTCAGAACTAACTTAGAAAGAATTAATTTTTCTTAATAACTTCTACGGATAGATAATGGCTTTATACCAATTGTCCTATTGACTTTATTATATTAATTCTTGTAACATACGGTATCTATCCATTTATAATTTCCTAGAATACTAAATTTTTTCCACATGTTTTGTTTAAGAGTTCTTTTAAAACGTTCTACGATATGTTGTTTTACGAAGACACATGCTCAAATTTGAATAAGAAAATATTGGCTCCTTAAATCTCCCGAAATCCGAACTTTTTTTTTAAACCAATATCTGAGGTACGGTAGTCAGTTCCACAGTAGCCACCGATTACTATTTGGTACCAAAATGTTCACCATCCTCTTACGTATTGATTAACACCAACATGATCTCTCTATGACTTACGGTTCCCGAGTAACGGTTCTTTAAATCTACCGAAATCGGAAACTTTTTGGTCAGTGTCTCGGGAATGGTAAGAGTGACGCGAAAAATTCCATCACTTTCTTAGATAGGTTTTGATGCTCTATTTAGTGGGGACGTGAGTCGCAACAAAATTTTGACGAAACGCTCAAAGAGCTTGATTGCCGCCGTGATTAGTTGTCGCACACGTTTCCCACATTTTTCCTTTTCCTTCTGACCTTCTCGCTTTATTAAAATTTTCATTTGGCCCCTGTATCGGCGGCAATCGCCGCCTAACTACCTGGGCCAGTTCGGACCTGCAGGAGCTTATTGTTTCACTCTAAGTGTATATGATTTTACGTATCTCAAGGAAAAAGGGAAGTTCCTTTTTCTATTATTTGTATGAAATATAACTTCCATTTTCAGTATGGAGAATATGTGAAACATAAATGATCACTTTAGCTTCGAATCAAGCAACATGTTCTTTCACTAGGGTGATGTGGGGCAATGGGCGACACTTAAGGATTTACAAAAGTATTGTAAATAAAAAAAAAAAAATACATTAGACACATAGAACTGAAACGTTGTTCAAACTTATATGTCCATAGGGTCTATCTTTGGCAACATAATAAGACCATTGACTCATGGAAAATCTTGAGTTATTTTTTTTTAAATGATAATAAATGCAGATTTACAATTGGCGCTTGTTGCCTCATGCTGTGGGCCAAAGAGCAAAACCTATGCTCAATACTAATTGTTTATTTATTTTTCATATTCGATTCCCGGGCAGCATATGTAGTCCGGATCCCACATTAAGGTGTAGGTTCACGTTTCATATAGTCTCGCTGTTCAAAAAGACGCTAAAATAAAATCAACTCAAAACTGACCACAAAATATCAACAAAAAAGAGAAATATCGGAATCGATTCCCGATGTTTCCAAAATCCATGATGAGAATACAGTATTTGGCTTGGTCGTGTAAGAAATTTATTGGTCTATGACCTCGAGCCCCCCTCTGCAGTTAGTGATTGCGGAACACCTATTTATTACAATATTAATACTAACAATTTCAAAAATTGTCGCTCTTTGTCCCGAGACCAACAAAATTTTTCTTTCCCTTGTTACTGGCAACAGTGCGGTTAGCCTGTCAATAGGTTGCTACTAAGTCTTATATATACCATATAACCATATACATATTAGTATCTGATCATATTACATAACATGCTACGACACCATTGTATCAAAATTTGAAATTTTAGGACCTTGAAAATTACTTTCCTTGAATGAAACTTAAAGATGTTTTCTGTTGTTTTTACAAATATATATCAGCTCCTGTGAAGAACAACGTCTGCTGTCAAACAAAGCAAGGACAACTGAATCACATGATCCAATTCGTATCGCACTGCGCCAACTAGTGGTTTCACAAATAAAGAATTAATGGTGTTTCAGCTCTCTTTACCCCTTGTCGTTCGTTGTTCCACGTCAATATAAGAAGGGATAGAATTGGAAAAATGTCGTGATTCTAAAAAGGTACATTCATGAAGTGTCCCCTTGAGATTCGTGTAAAATTGATTCAAATGTAAAGTTCTCCGTGGCCCAATGTGTATTGTACTAATTTTAGCGGGCCTTATTGGTAATTTGTATATTTATGAAAAATGAAATGAAATCTTTGAGTTTTACGTCCCACGGTTATGCCGGTTAGGCTAAAGGAGACAGTGATTATGAGAAATGAATGAAATGGTGGAATGAAGAAAGTGGGAGGAAACGGGAGAAC
Source organism: Thermobia domestica (assembly GCF_964235325.1). Classification (NCBI taxonomy): domain Eukaryota; kingdom Metazoa; phylum Arthropoda; class Insecta; order Zygentoma; family Lepismatidae; genus Thermobia; species Thermobia domestica. Next base: position 143,071,725 of record NC_137458.1, read on the forward strand.
CCCAAGAAAACCCACGCACACGGGGTTTGTCCACCACAAAGTTCACTTGGCGGGGGCTGGGATGGAACCCGGAACCTCAAGCACTAGAGGTGAAAGCTCTACCACTGATCCACCACGGGCCATGCATATTTATGGGTCTTCATATATCAGGAATTTAATCATACAAAACGCTCGGATACAATATTACTTTTAATTTCTTTACATGTTACGGGACACGAATGTTGGCATATGCAAAACAAATTGGATCAAGTACTGCTTCTCTGACACATGTTACCCACTCCGGCAGACATCTTGAATCCACCATACTGGATTCAACTTTCGAGTTTTCAAATGGGAATAGGAGCAAGCAATATATCAAATTCACGTACAATTTTCTCAGAAATTCACTGGTGTGTGAATTTTACCGTAGCTTCTACCGTTTGGAAGGTATTGCATGTGCTCTAGACACTTCGCGAATAGACATTGCAGAGTATTGTATGTTACGCTTCGTTTTCGGTATTGACGAATCAAAACAATTTCTAACTGAAACAAAGTACTGTAGGTATAAACAAACTTTTTACAACATTGGAGTCACAATCTTATTACATTAGTGTGTGTGATTTCTTCTATGTTATACCAGAAGAAGAAAGTATTGTATTACGGTCAAAATGTCAAACATAAATCCAGATACGACTAGATTTGGGTGAAGACTACCATTTCTGTATTGACGTCTGTGTGTCTGTGTGTAGGTACGTTCAGAGAATATTTCGTCCAAGATAAATCAAATCATAGAGCCCTGCAAAACTTTCTATTTGATTCAATATTCGTGAAGTTCACGACATTTAACATGCAAAATCTTCCACACGGTATAAGCCACGGTAAAATTTACTACACCAGTGAATTTACGAGAAAATTGTACATGAATTTGATGTCACTCGCACCTATTCCCATTTGAAAAACCGAAAGTTGAATCCAATATGTCGGATCGAAGATGACGGCCGGGGTTTGTAACATGTATCAGAGAAGCAGTATGTGATCCAGCTTCGCTGCTGAACGGGACGTTAAACTCAAAATCAACTCAAACAATTTGTTTTGCATATGCCTACATTCATATCCAGTTACATCTAAAGAAACTTAAAAAAAAATAGTGTCCGAACGTTATAGTAGTGTCTGATTGAATTCCGTATATATGAAGTCCCATAAATATGCAAATTCCGGTATGGGCCAGTAAAATTAGTACAATACACTTTGGGCCGCGGATATGTGCACTATCCAAAAATCCAACTTTCGGAATGTTAAGGTACTCACTCAGCAACTTTTATACAGGGAGTTTGGCTACGAGCATATAATTTGAAGTACTCACCAACTACTTCTATAAAAAAATTTTGCGGAAGTGCCACAGGATTCTGAAACTAGGATATTTGGATAGGGCACATACTAATTCCTAAGTGAAGTCTTGACCCGGCTACGGTAGGTCCAAGTTTTGGAGATTTTAAAGTTCATTGTCTCATGTTTCCGGTAGCATATAACTCCGAAAGGAAGGATTTGTGCACCCATGTTGGTCTATACTTTTTGTCTTATCTTGGTGTCAAGCATCACCTCCCAAACGTTGTTAGTGTTGCTTTGAAGTATCATATATATATCACCCTCCCCAAGTTGTGAGGTTGAATTTGGATATAAACGGTATCGGAAGTGTCACTGTTCATCTTAGTGACCATCGGTCATTCGATCATTTCGCTTCCCCTCCCCTAAAGTCGCACCGTCAAAGTGAAATGGTAAAACACATTCCAGGCCCGAACCACATCTGTGTGGAAAGTTTCATTGAGATCGGTCGTGTAGTTCAAGAGCTATTGAGTCACAAACGTAGTCACTTTCATTTTTATTTATTTTTATATAACCTTTATCGTAAAACTTTTTATGTCGTTGGTCGCCACGACTTTTTTTAATGTATCCATTCTTAAGTAAGCTTCCTTCTCTAACTTCACCGATGTTCTCATCGAAGACACATGGTCATTCGGTGCATATTTTTTTGTTCATTTAAGCAGGCTCTTCAAATGGGAGGTACCCAAGGTGACTGTAGAATTGATTTGGCAGATCTTTAACAACACTTGTGGAAATGAATTTGATACTGTTTGAAAATACAATACAGCACACCTCTTCTTCTGGTTGCTCGACGTCTTAAAACGGAAACAACCTTTAGTAAACGTGACAATGACTGCATGCAAGAAACAATTAGTGGAAATATACGTATAAACCAGGGATGCAAATAACCACTCGCCCACTCGCCCAGGGTGAGTGGTCCTTTGGAGCGGGAGAGTATTTAATATCACTGTTATTTATTCGAAAGGTAAGTAAATGATTTCTATTGTGCGATGTGGGCTAGTAGCTTTTTTCTTGGGCTAGTAAAATTTTGTTGCTTATTTACATACCTGGTATAAATGGGTACATTACCTTTCATTATGGGTACATTACCCATTAACGCTTAGTTACTTTTCTACAATGAAAGCTTTATTTATAGTGCATACACAACTTGTTCCATCCAATTGTTATTATCCGGTATTTTTATATAGTTATATAACATAAAGTAATTAATTTACATTAACTATAGACGCTAGTTGAGAACCTGACAATATTAGTTTGAATCAAGCAAATAGCCCTTTACTATAAACATATTTAGCACAATACAAATTTAAAAAAGAATAAATTAATAAATAAACGCATGTGAAATATCTTGCTTTGATACACTGTTCTATGTAGTGGTGCTTGTTTTTAATTTTCTCTTCTCCACCTCTTTTAGTGGTTTGGAGTGTTCACCATGTTTACTTTTTTCTACTTTAATTAAATGAATATTTTGGTTTGTTCCGTGTTCGTATCTGCGCTGTAAAGCGAAAGGAAAATATGTGTTAATTGGTTTGTTTCATTATTGAAGAGTTTTATTTAAAAAAAAATATCTTCGTTACATTTTTTCCTCAGGAAGTATATTTCATGCAAAAATTGTGAATTGCTCCAATTTCCTCATTGACATACAGGGTGCCTACTATTGGTTTTAATTTGGCTTAACATGGAAAGCGGCACTGGAAAAGCTTACAACAGACATACTTTGAAGTATTATTCGTTTGATATACCTATACATGCGGCAATGGTTGTAGTTCTGTATCATTTCCGATTTAAGAAGAGAGACTGAGATGTATTATATTTCTGGGACGCTCAAATGATTACAAAAATCGCATTTTGGTACTTATAACCGTCTTTACTCTCTAGTAATCAACGTTAAAACGGAAAATTGTTTGCTTTTTTTTTATCACGTTCGGTTTGAATAGAGGTTAAAGAAGAAGGTTGTACTTATTCTTAGAAAGCTCAATATAAATTTAAAAGAAAACGCTTCTCGCTATGCCTTATTGTCCTTGCTCTTTATAGATCAATATTAAAACCGGAAATTGTAGTGAATTTCTATTACTTCTGGTTTGAGTAAGGATATTGAAGTGGAGGTGTACTATACTTTTGGGATGCTTAATTGATTACAGAGAACCACTTCTCGGTATCTATCACCGGTTTTATTCTATAATGATCAATGTTAAAATGGGAAATGACTCATTTCTATCACTTTCGGTTTGAGTAGAGGGTTAAGGGAGAATGTTGTACTTATTGTTAAAACGCTAAATATATTTTTAAAAAACGTTGTCGTTCTTGCTCTATGTAGATCAACACTGAAAGTAGAAGTTGTACTGAGTGTCTATAATTTCGGTTTTAGTACCGAGTTAAGGATGACAATGAATGTACCCTTGGGATACTTAAGAAATTTAAGGAATTTTTTTCTCACTGTCTACTACCATTTATGCTGGTTAGTGATCAATAGGGCTCGGAAGTTGAAGACCTAACAACTGCCTAAAAGGGACCTATAAAAAGACCTAAAATATCTATAAAAAAAGGACCAAAGAACTGGAAAAAAGGACGTAAAAATAAGACCCAATATAATTAGAATTACATATTTAATGAATATAATGCTCAAGAAATACAAGATTTTGGTAGTATACAATATATAGTTGAATGAAACTTTAACAATGAAATGCTTTGCTTTGTCGTTCAATTTGCATTTTTGTTATATTGTTTCTGTTGTCGAAGTAAAATCTTACATTTTGAACCCTTTCGGAGGATAACTAGAAGCCGAACACTTTTCGAAAAGGCCAGGACACCACATTAGCCCGAAACACACTGAAATTATAATTGATCTGTGTATCAGTTGGCACGTAACAAAAAAATATTTGAAGTCCAAACTAAAATAAGAAAATTTCCCCCCTCAACCCTCCTGCTGAAGTACATTTTTAAGCCTCCTTATCTGACTTGCGATTGCTGCAGATCTGGTCTTATCAGTTGAGTCGTTGAAGAATGTCTTATGTTTTGAATTTTCTTTACCAAAGAAATGATGTTCAAGAAGTGACGGTGATGCGAGTTAATGACCAATAAATTTATTGCCGAAAGATGAAAAAGCAAAAAAGGACAAATAAAATCCACCATTTTCTGGCTTACAATGACTCAAAGTGAACATATATTATGTTAAGGTTTGTCTTTGGGCACTCGTAAAAAAAGGGGATTTTTCCTCAACTTCCGGGCCCTAGTGATCGACGTTTAAACCGAAATCAGACGCTCTAACGACAATCAGTTTGATAGAGCTTACTCTGTCTAAACCTCTTAAATCTGCGAAAACTAACTTTGCAGTGATAGCAGTAAAATTATTATGAAAATATCGGGGAAAGTGGTAGGTCTTGAGTACATCCATCTGAGAGAATCCAAGTATTAACAAGGAAAGTAACTTCTTACTGTATCGTGGTCTCAACTATTCAAAATTAATAAGTTAATATAGTAAGTTTGGGTGATTCCGGACAGTCGCTGAATCCGGACATCCTAAGCTTACGATAATACTCTTTTTTGCATGTATAATGCCTATTTGAAGCATCTTACCTTCCTACAGTTCAGTGCTTAGTAGGAAGTACAAAGAGCGTTATACGTAGTTTCGACGCTGGGGGCAAGAATAAGAAACAGGAAAGTTCATGCATGTTTGTTGACCTGATGTAACTTTTTAGTGGAATATATTAAGCTTTTATACAGAAGTGGTTATCAGCAAATGGTTAAGTAAGACATATATCGAAGCGAAGACCCTACTTTACTCGTTGCATATTGGAATAATTATATTACTTTCCGAGTGCGTGCTCAACGCGTGCACAAGTTTCTATTGCTCAAAGCGGGCGAAAACGGACGTTTAGGGAAGGGTGAATTCGGACACGTTTATTACGTTAGGCTAAATCCAGACAATGTGATTAATGAACTAAGAGGATTCAGAATAGTCTCTCCTCCCTCGCTTTTTACGTTTATGAGTGTGAAATAGAGGTCTACTGAGGCCCTACGTGAGGTTTATTGCTTATATCTAGCGTCTATTCATTTTTCCCATAAATGGACAACGAGGAATTACTAGAAAAAGTTATAAAACTATCTTATGACTAAATTACAAAATGCTAATCATAAGGTGCTCATAAATTTTACACTACTGAATGGCTACATCATCTAGTATATTTCCATTTGATCCTCAACAAGTTCGGGAACATGAATTTCTTTTGTCGAATAAACATGATTCGCCAGTAGCTGGAAACAATTCCTCTTCTGTGTCATCAGACGTATCCCCAAACACCTTTCAATCGCCTTCAGAGTCCTCAGTTAAACAGTTCATATCTTTTCCTGCTGTTGTTTCTTCCAAACCCATATCACAAAGGCTAGGTATTGCTAAAAGATTAAGTGCCACGAATTGCAGTTTGGTTCAAACTTTCTCCTCAAACACAATCGAAGGTATGGCTGAAAACAAGCGTGGATTTTGTGGGAAGAATTATTATACACCATCATCAAGCAAATACGGTTCCTGAGTGTCCTGTACTGTAAGACCTGGTTTCATGAAAGATGTGTGGGAGATGGTAAGGAACTGTATTTTATCTGTGGACGATGTGTCTGAATTATGACAAGTGTTTCACGAAATTGGCAGACGTCATTAACGAAAATAATAATAATAATAATAATAATAATAATAATAATAATAATAATAATAATAATAATAATAATAATAATAATAATAATAATAATAATAAATGCTAGTCTCAGTGCACATATTAAACATTTTACTAATAATCAAGTTGATAGGTCTATTAGCAAAAAATACTAGTACAATGTAGTTGCAATGGAAACAAATTAGATTGCTATGTTTAATGATTAAACGCTATAGTGGTAGTTACACTACTGTGTATTTAGCTTACAGTTTCAACAGTAATTAGTATAGAAATTGCTATGTTAGTAATTTGTATGTATTTATCATGTATTTGTGTTTATATTCTGTACTTATCATTATATATATATATATATATATATATATATATATATATATATATATATATATATATATATATATATATATATATATATATATATATATCTTCCTTCAAAGTTCAGTGGCCGGAATCGCCAATCTACTGTCCGGATTCACCCTTCCAAATTTGCAAATCAAATATTTTGTCAACTTTCAGAAAACTATTTTTTATTTCTTAACATGCCATTCCAGGAAAATTATTTCAGTTGTACATGCATACCAACATATCATTAAATAATATGACGAAGTATTGGATATTTTCGTTTAGCGGGGTATCAGTAAAAGAAACAAGCATCAGAACTGTCCGGATTCACCCAAACTTACTCTACTTTATAACTTTTCCTGAAATATTGCGTCCATGAGTAGGGCTTCCAGATTGCTAGAGTAATACAACGAGAAGCCCTATGAAAATCTGCAATTATTAATAGTTATGAACTTGGTTCTTTGCTTAAAAAATAAATTATAAAACAATTTGGGACCTAAGAGTTCTGCCTATAGGTCTAGTTAACGATGGCTGCTAAATCAGTGTCTTGTGTAAGTATTAATTAAAAAATACCCTTCAAAACAGAATAAAGTGTTTCTAAATATAAATATAATCCATAAAATTTCATACACATTTGATAGGTTTTGTATACTGTTGGAATACTTAACAAGAAAAGCTCGGCCTGCCGTGAACAATATGCAAACTCAGTAGCAAATGATGTAAATACACTTTGCATATAATATGTTCTATCTTTATACTAGCATGTAAAGAAACGTATCTGTGTGTGTGTGTGATCAGATTTTCGCACAGAAAGGAATCTCCTAGAGTCACCAGATTTTGTACACAGATCTATTAGCGTACGAAACCACTTTTTAAAGGTTATTGCCTCAATGGCTGTGGAGGGAGCGGCGAGACTTTCTGGAGGTTCGAAAAGTATATAGTATCTCAGAAGTTTCTCAAATTGTACAACTTAAACGACTATATTGCAGGTTGCATACTCTGCAGTTCGTGCTACGAAGGCACTTCTACTTTTTTTTTTTTAAATAAATTGATTCGTCCTCTTCTTATCTTATTTGAACAAGAACTATTAGGTCTACCTTTGGTAGCACTTTTTTTATCTTAACAATTATCAATTGCACTAGATCAGGCCGTGACTTTCCATTTTAAACATACAGTAGAGCGTCGATTATCCGAAGTAATTGGGGGATATGGATGTTCGGAAAACTGGTTTGTTCGGATAATCGAACTGTACTGTACTGTACTGTACTTCTACAGCCAGTGCCAAACCGACAGAAGTGTGCTGATTGTTGAAACACAGCGACTGGCGGCTTGGCCGGTCAGCAGCGCCTTATGAAGGCCCTATTAGAAGCAATGTTCCGCCAGCGGTGGCTCAGTGCGGCGACTACTGTGGGAAACTTGGTTTGGGAGTGAGGGGGATGATGGACAGTAGGGTGGGAGAGTAACAGGTGCGAGCGAGTACACAGTTCGGTTAAGCGGTCGTTCGGTTGACCGACGTTCGGATAATCGACGCTCTACTGTACTTAAAAAAGTTCATAATTGGATTCGCTATGTGTCGGTGTGGGTGTGTGTGAAGGGCATCAACAACTATCTGAGAAAGTGATGAAATTTCTCGCTTCACTCTTACCGTTCCCAAGATATTGTTCAAAAAGTTTGAGATTTCGGAAGATTTAAGGAGCCATATCTCGGGAATTGTAAGTCATGGAGAGATGATATTTTGCGAATTTTTCAATTTTGAGCCCTCCATTTTGAGCATGTGCCTTGGTAAAACAATATATTGTACAACGTTTTAACAGAACTCTTTAACAAAATACGTGGAAAAAATTTAGTACTCAAGGAAATTATAAATGGATAGATATATTGCAAGAATTGTTTAATTGGCATAATACTAAAATACTCATAGAGTACATATGGTACGTAGAAAAAAAATAATTGTTTTAAAGTTCGTTCTGCCAATGCTCTCGGAGTATTCTCAACTGGTTCTTATTATATTTATTGAACAAACGACAATTTTTGTTACATATCTAAATTGGTCTCTTTCTCTCTTTATGCATATACATATATATCACATACGGATAGCGAATCGAATTTTGTATATATATATATATATATATATATATATATATATATATATATATATATATATATATATATATATAATGAGATTGTCCTAATGAGATTATTGATACAGTAATTTCCTTGTTACGCAATATGTCTTTATCAAACCGTTTCCTTGTCTCTTTGTTACGTAGGATTGAGCGCATTAAGACTCCATTAATTGAGATTAGCTTTGTGAAGCAGAGATTTCTAAGTTAATATATTGTTCTATAGGGTATTCAAATGAATTTAATATTGTAGTCCTTATTAATGTAAAACGAGAGTTTCTGTGGACTTACCACTCATGGAAACGTCCAGCTTAACAAATTTTCAGATTTTCAAATTTACTTTAAGATCCCTCAATACTTATTTATAAATTTAACTTAGAGACTGGTAATTCTGAAGGATATCCTTAAACCTTATGCAAAATTTTGCATCTTAATATTTCTCCAAAGGAACTGGTATTTGTAAGAAATCCTATCAATTTCTTATAAAATATGATAGACAGAACTGTAAAATTTAATCTTACAGGTTGACATTTCTCCTCACAATTAGTCATGCGTCATAGGTTATAAAAGGAAATTTATCTTCTCTTTCTATTATCTTCCTTGAATTTAGATTAGTATTTTCTGGGAGTCACGTATTAAATTTTTTAAAGGTAGCAATTTACTTCATATAGGCGTCCAAAGTTTTCGTTTCAGTTATTTCAAAACCAGAGATGCATCCATAGAATTGCCATCCGGTCCAGACCCCTTCCCAAAACTATGTAATTTAATAGGCATTTTGGTCACTTTTTTTAAAAATAAAATGTACTTGGTTTGGTAGATAAATGATTAACGCAGCCTAGTGACTTGATCTTACACTTCATTTCCACTCTTTATTTTCTTAGAAAATAATTTAGTTCTATCTTTTTGTTTGAGAATATAGGTGCCAGTAGCTAGAAATTAGCTATAATTTTTTTCGTGTGTAGAAAAAAACAATAGTTTAATATTACATAAACGTATTATCTTTTAGTATTAGCCCACTCCCAACCCCCCCCCCAAAGGGAATTCGGTGCGCGTTTGGTCAGAATTAATTGATATTATTAATGAATGAAAAGTCTTATAAAGATTTTCTATTAAGAGTGATCTGCTATTTTGTTTTCTAAGTTTTCTTCTTCCACGAACCATCTCTTCTTGAGTAGAAACTATGACTTACCAGTACATGTAAGTAATTTTTGGGTTCTTACTTTACATTCATATTCACTTTCAACATGGTGAAGCACAACACACCTTATGATAGGAAATCCAATTTACATTTCATTTCTTTTCTTTTCTTTTCTTTTTTTTTTTTTTTTTGTATACTAAGTATTGCACTTCTAGTAGATTTTGATTGTATGAACACACGGGCTATCGATAAGACTATATAAACAAACACATATAAAATTTACTATAAGTAGTATTTCTGTGCAAATATTAATTGAAACGCATTCAAAATTAAGTTTTAGACATAATGATAATGTTAGATAATTACTTCTCATTAGCCATAATATGCACTGTTTTCTCATTAGGCTAATAATAAAGGGCTTGTTTCTATGCGTGTTTTACATGCTACGGATGTGTTATGTGTTTTAGTACCAGTTTATCTTAGTAGGTGCCATGTCGTTGAGCCTGTTATTGTTGTCCACAAATGACATATAAAGAGATTTTTTTTTAAATAATGAAAACCCCGGAAAACATAAAAACTTACCAGATTTTTGTGTATTATACAATATTTTGTTTCAGAAGATATCTGATAAACATGGAATGGAGTCGAAGACGACAGGTGAATAACAGCAAATGGAATATTACACCATTTCTCCAGCAAAGCATCACCCAATTCTGTGAAAGAGAATGGAGGCGGTTTCATGTCTCCAAAACGAATCTCCTCAGAAGTTCAATTATTCTCAGGTTTGGGGAGAAAAGAGGTCAAGGAAGTTGTTCAACTTCATCTCAATGATCCATGAATCATGCTGCTTAAGCTCCAACTATGCGAATGGGCACTTTATTATCCTGGAATACGGTGTCATTGCCCAGAAACAGCATATAAATCGTGGGATGCACGTGCTCCCCTAAAATGTCGAAATAATCACGGGCAGAGACACGACCGGTAAACTCAACACAGACAGGCTGTGAACTAGGATATTGCAGCCTAGAGTGTAATAGATCCATCGCCGTCTTTAACAGTTGGGCGGAGACACTGCGGATCATACACTTTTTTTTTTTTTTTTTTTTTTTTGGGTCCGCCTCACATAAATAAGGTTCGTTGTTTGGGATAATGTGAACGATGATTCATCAGACAGTATTACAGGATTACTGTCATCAGTATATCACGTAACATGTTCCCAGGACCAATTGGTGTCGTACTAAAACGGTATAATTCCTTACCAGCAGTATTCCTTACCAGAGTTTTAGGCCATCATCAGTAGAATAATCTGCATCCATGGACCATTTTTGACCTTGAAAGTACTTACACTTTTGGTACATACTGTCGTTGAAGTAATGAATATTGTAATTACTCTAAGTACTCTCATTGAAGTAATATATTGAAGTACAAAAGTTCAATTGTAATTGAATTACCTCGGCTTTTTTTACCGGTACTTTAGGAACAATTACTAACATGTAATTATGCTGTACCGGACTGTAGTTTCATTATTTTGCCTACGTAATAACGACCTACATATTTTTTGTCCACTTTTCTTTATATGCGTTCCTTTGTAGAGCATGTTAAAGTGACAGAATGAATTATTTTTTGATAAAGGTTTAAATAGGAAATTGAACGAAACGGTTGGCTGTGCTTGTACTTTATGTTGATTAATTATTTTTGTGTACTTTGTAACATTTTGAATGTCTAAATAGAGCTCGCCCATATATAAAGTGATAAATAAATGCATTTGTAATGAGGGTGAGACATTAGATGAATTGAATCGGCAGACTTTGTAGTGCTTTGAATTATAGCGACAAATTTAAAGAAAACAACATTAGTTACTGAAAATAAATTGTTTTGGGTTTAAATGAGAAAATAATGTTAATTTAGTTCTGGGTAGGGTGGACATTTTAATATAAAGGAAGTAATTAATAATGTAAAGAATTCACGCATGGTTCTTGAAGAGTATAATTAATGTCAACCGTTTGATTTTGATAGACTTTTTTGAAACGGAAACGGAATCCTTTAAAGATTAATTGTTTGGGAAAAGAACAGGTAAACTACAACGCGACAGGTTCAGGACGCGACAGGAAAATTAATTCAGAACGACAAGGGTTCTTTAAGAAAAGAGACCACCATCTGTTCCGCCCGCAGGGGAGGTTGGGCGACACAGAGGATGTAATATATGAGTCACGGAGAGTGAGAGTAATAAAATCATTCTAGAATTTCGTAGAATCTTCTGGATTTATTTTCGTTGGTATATAAACTTTGATGCAAATCCAGTGGTTACATTTGAAGAAATAAAAGCACGATACATTTGAGTTGGTGGATTGTATTCTATAGAAGTTAACAGAGAAGAAGAATTTATCTGTAAGTACTGGCTTTGTGTTTCTTTTCTTGTTTTATGTTTATGTTTTCTTTTTTTTCATATGAGAAGGGACATTGGAAATGAAATACACGCAAAACACTTGTAATTGTTGGGAGTATAGGGGACGGAAGTGTTTTTTCTTATCAGGAATTGATTGCGGATTTTCCGGCATTAAAAACCATATGACTCGCTGTATTTTTATGGAATTATAAATTAACTAAGGTGTAGTGTAATGTAATATGGAGGCTACAGGGAATCAAAATTGTTCATTGCACCGGGAATCGAATGAGTATTCTTCCAGGTGGAGAACCGTACGCTAAATTTTTTGTTCGATGGAGTTTTTACTTATATGGCACTAAAATTGAACACAACCTGTGACGTTGCCGGGAATCGAATCATGATCTTCCGCGCCGAAAACCAAATACAATAAAAAATAGCAAGAAATTTTGGATTGTTTGGACCTCTCCGTCAGGGCTAAACGCAGTTATTATTTTACATATTAAAACAATAGTTGCATAGACACAGAGACAGATAAATTTCAAAATAAATATGCGATTATTTTCTTGCTCATAGAATCCTAGCATCTCTTCAGAATATAAGAAGTTAGCGTTACATGAAAAGACCATTAAATGATGGGTGAAACTGATTATTTATGTAATATAGTATTAATTGTTTATTATTTTTGTGTGTGGTATTAACATTTACAGTAGGGGAAAGGAACTGGGTAACCTACACCTGCTTTGAATTTTATCTTTAGTAATATTGAACTGAACATAAGTTTGAATTTTGGTGACAAATAATACTTTTTATAAAGGTTAGCATATGTCAGTGGTTCCCAACCTTTTTCATTTTGAGGCGCATCTGAAAAAAATGTTAACTTTGTGAAATGCAGGAGCTGAATAAAAGCTTGGTATGTGATACTTTTGTAATCATTTTATGAGAAAATTTAGATTTTTTCTTATCGTTCCTTGAAGTTACAAATAATCGTATTTGATTTGGAGTTTAGCGTCCCTTTTTAGCACCATAGTTATGTGAGACATGGACCTACTGATTAACGTTGAATTAGAATCCTTGAGCTCCAGCAGGGAATTCAATCACCACGCCAAAGGCGCGTACGCTAACCACGTAGCCACAAAGAAGATTTATTCGTGTTTAAAACCGTTACGTGAACTAAAATACGGTATATAGTTAATTTCTTTTGGTAAGCTTTTGTGTTTTACATTATATATTCACCTCGTGATTTACAGCGGTTGTAAACTAATAGATAGGAGTTTTGTGTTGTAAATGAGAGGAGAGTATTTGAAAATGATATTTTGCTCAAAGTCACGTTTCAGTTTCATTAATTGAATGCCGGACAAGCGCCTTTTGTAGGTATAGAGCATATGGTTTTTTACTTTAACGCCTTAGGGTTACACTTTCCGGCTATGAAAGATGCGAAACTAGTTTAGAAAAGTAAAACGATTACTATTGTTTATATGAAAGGAAGCACTGTGAATCAAACTTGGACCTACGTGTACGAAAAGCGCCCATGCTAATTATTAAATTATCGGAATATATTAGACAGTATGGAGAACAAGTATTCGTACTAAGAATGTAATTTTACGTGCGTATGTGACATACAGGTTGGGACGTTTTTATACTAACATTATCAGTGAGATTATTTTGTTTCGCTAGTATTATATATCTAGGGTTTAGGGTAAAGTAGACGGGTGAAAGCGAATACTTACAAGTAATTGATGAAGGGAAGAAATAATAGTGGTAGAGCGAAACAGACATAATGTTTCTTCGGATGAAAGGAAGACATTTCGTATGAGACATAACCATACTATTTTATTGAGGCATTAGATCATAGATTTTTAGATCAAGAACTTTTAGATGAGGATAATGTAAAAGTAATTGTAATATGATACGGTATTAGTTAACGAAGAATTCTCTTCATTGAAATTCTGTGTATGAAATTAGTACACAGTACTAATACTGCGTACTGCAGTGGCTAAAATGAACCGAGAATAATAAGTTGTCTAATATTAATCACGTTGATTGCATGGTTTAAAGGCACTTTTTAAATATAGAAAACACATTTGTTTCTCGCCGAGCGACTTGGTATGAGAAGTGACTAGTAAGAGGAGATATATATGTAATAACACGTAGTGTACGTCAGGGACAACTTGGTGTCATCTAAACAAGGTAGGTAGCGACACCTTTTTGTTACGGAATATAAGAGATAAACGTTTATTCGGCAGCGCAGGTAACGGCATCTAATAGTGTGATTAATGTACTTATTATTAGAATTAGCCTTATATAATGATTATAGTATTTAAGTTTATCGCAAGATTTACTAGCTTGGAAATTTTGTAGGACGTCTGCAAATTTCCTGTACAGTAGCGTCATGTTTGCCGTCAGATACGATGCAGCTCAGATAATAACAACTATTGGCTTAACTTTCCTATTAGAAATTATCGTGACTGAGTTACTGAGACGCCTTGCTGTTACAATAAGGATAGTAGTTTTAAATCGGTAGCAATATCTATTGTATAAAGGCTGCCAGTTATGCAGGCAGGACATATAGTGAAGTCTATTAATGTGATATACAGACTGAGACATGTTGTTTATTATCAGGATAACAACATGGTGCACCGTGGTAAATAGAAAAACTGTTTAGAATTTGTCCGACATACTTGACATATTTTGCATTATCATCAGGGTAACAGAGTTGCCAACTTAGCATAAAGTTTTTTTTGAAACAGAAGGTTATTTTGATGATTGAAATAACTAATTAACTAACTAACTCTATGGCTTATGAAACCCGGAGGTTCAATGCCGCGTTCACAAAAGCTCTCCATTGACTTCTATTCTTAGCTAACTGCAGCCAGTTTCTACTTTGTATTCCAATCTCTGCGAGATCCGTCTTAATATTGTCCTCCCATCTGCGGCTAGGTCTTCCTAATGGTCGTTTTCCGAACGGTCTTCCAGTCAAGACTTTGAAAGCGTTTCTACTTTCTTCCATTCTAGTTACATGACCCGCCCACCTAAGCCTCTTAGACTTAACGACCCTAACAATGTTGGGTAGACCATATAAATTATGTAGTTCCTCGTTATGCAGTTTCCGCCATTCCCCATCCCCGTTCCTCTTGGGTCCGAATATTCGTCTCAGGATCTTGTTCTCAAATACTTTTAGTCTATGTTCTTCCCTCAGAGTAAGTGGCCATGCTTCGCAGCCATACAGATCAACAGGCATAATTATCGTTTTGTATATTTTAAGCTTCAATAAAATTTTTATGAAAAAATTTTGAACTGAATAACACAAATTTCCTGCTTTTAGTTGACATTTAATTTTTTCGTGAATATGCTTTCGGTTTGATCCTAGATATTTGAGTTTCCACTATGTGGAAAGTATTATTTAATATTTTAACGCATCCATAATTTGCTGTATTCCGGTCCCGACGCACTTCCATGTATTTAGTTTTCTCTGCATTCACTTCTAAACCCATGTCTCTGCAAGCGTTTAATAAGATGATGATTGAAATTAATTGTAAAAAATAAATATGTGATAAGAATGTGATAAGACACAAATTGCTTTGAAATCACTTATTGTTGGAGTTACAAATGAGAGCAGCTAAGTTAAATAACAGTAAGGGAAGTGATGAGTTGTACCTTAAAATCCTTGAATATTAGAATACACTTGGAGTTCAGGAACACTGTGGCATACAGAATTTAGCTTAGATTGATGTTTTATACATATATGTGTATATCTGTCCTCTGTGGATACATTTTCTAAAGCGCGACTGTACAATAAAATCTTGAAGTTTTATTCTTACGTTCATGATTTGTGGGACATTTGAGAATTAAAACAAATAGTTGAGGAACACATGCCATCACAAAAAACATTTGATGTATACTAGTATGGAAGCAGGGGGTTCCACGCATTAGAATTGAGTGCTCTACTCTTAAGGTAACACAGCCTCTTCAATTGATCGAAAAAAATCGATCCCCACTTTTCCGTTATTTTTTTCTTTGAAAGAGGCATAGTAATAATTTTGCTTGCACGCTTTTGGAGGGCACTAAATTAAAAATACCGATAGGAGGTATTGTTGGATATACCTTTTTTCCTCTAATATAATTTTTTGAACACATATATAATACATGATTATACTAAAAAGCTTCAGATCTTCGACTTAATGCACTATATTTTCTATTATTTCAGTTGCATATTTCACACTTTTTTACTAGAATTCTTGTATGAGCGTTGTCCATTGCAATTACAAATGACTAGATTTTCATACATAGGTAATAATAACATTGCAAACGTGGAATAAAAGCATGGATAAAAATGACAAAAGAACCCTTTAGGAGGAAGTTTATACTGTGCTTCCGTGAATAAAGAGAAATGATTCGTGTGGTATGAAAACAAGTACGTGAAAGAGAGTACAAGGTTGAAACTATGGGTGTGGAGAAGAATGAAGAGAAATGGGTCGAGAACCAGGCAGTTTCAGAGAAGAAACTGTTTGAAAGAAACTATAATAAGAGACTGTATACTGCCAGGGAAAACAGAATGTTATACGCTATATCGTTGCGAAAGTTGACGAGAACAATATGATAGGTTATGGGAAAGGAAATCTTAAGATGAACGTAGTGAGATGAAAACTTTTATAGTGTGAGATAATTTATATATTATCGAAAGATGACCAGATCATTGACGCACAATGTTATCAATTATAACTCGTCCATAATATATTTGCATAGAGAAATGGAAAGCATTGGTGAACGTTATTGTCGACATTCTTTCTTACTTCTTACCATCTTCATGTAAATGGACATGATATTATACGTAGAATATATAAGATCGTTTTATTTTCTCATTCTTTATCCTTTCGTCTTCTTTAATCTCTAGTAATTATGTGTCACTGTGTGAATCTGATATTGAAAATTATGTTCCCTTCTCTCTCAGTCTTTCCCACTTAGGGTTATATTCAATGTTTTATTGCGTATCTTGCAAATGTCCTGTCGTGGAATTCCTTTGGAAGCTAATTCCTTCAGTTCTATGCATTGTACCTCTTTCTTCACATACTCTTTAATTTTTATGCTTACATATTCGTTTGTTTTCTGATTAAAAGCTTGTTGTAGAAGTTTCGTTTCTTATTAGATAATTCTATTACAATGATTGATTGCCTCACTATTTTTCCTTGCTCTTTAGCATATCATGAGCATATGAATAGCATTTTAATTGTCTTGTATACCTTTTATTAAGAATATTATTGCTACTATATATATTATCTTCATGATTACATTTCTATGGTTGATCTTTATAACTTTTTATTATATCTTGTATAAATTTGACTGCTATGCTTTTCTTTCAACACTATGTTTATGGTAATCTTATAAAATATATGTATTGAAAATAAGAATAGTATATTCTTGTGCAATAATTGTTAGAAGAAATATTACATTATATTCTTAGAAGATACATTTATTCATAGAAATGTATCTATATGCTTAAAATGTTTTACTGTTATAGCTCAAAATAGTATTAATTACTACATCTAACATTAAGATTGCTACTATTACTACTATTATCTGAATTATGAAAAGTGTTTTACCGAAACATGTGATTGAGTAATTACTACAAAGGTAATTATGTTTGGAGTAATCTATATCACATGCTGAAATAAGTCATAATTTAAACAATGAACTAAATAAGGCGATAAACTTGTTTGTTAGTCTACTACACAGTACAAAGACCAAGAAAATGACTTAAATATTATTTAAGCGTAAACAATAATTCGATAAAATAAAGCTCAGAAATTAAGATAATGTTGTACTTATATATATCTTTAACTTGCATAATAGTGAGAAAATCTAATGACTAAGAGAAAATTAACGATTTGTCATGTGGAGAAAAGAGAACATCATTATGATCTAAGGAAGAATCTGGTACATAATTACATGGAACTTTCAAAACACAGCCATGTAGTTGCACAAACTATGTATCAAAAACTAGTAGTAATATCTTTGGTTTTAGAATTCATTTCTTCAGCGCCCTATATTATACACAATTGCTAAACTTTTTCAAATTGTTGAGTAAAACTGAAAGAAATATTGATACACTGAAAACCATACGAAGTAGTGACTTAATTGCAGCTGTATTGACAGTTTGGCTCACTTTAGCTATAAGTGAATCTTTTCACCATAGGGTTACATAGGGTTACTAAACAGTTAAATATAAATATCCTACTTTTAACTAACAAGACTATGGAAGAGAACATAAAAAATATTTTTGATGATAATTAAAAATTAAAGTAGAGAAAAATATAGATTATTGTAATTTAAATAGAACATGAAGTCATAATATAATCTTTGAATCTATTACAGTGTTACACAACAGATATTCGATTGTTGCATTCTAATCAAGTTTCCCTGTAACCACGATTTGACTAAACTGATTGGTAAGTAACAGTACTGATACTTTTATTTTGTACAATTTACAAATGAAATTTATAAACGGAAAATTGTGTCAAAATTGCAAATCGATAGATAAATGATAAAAAAATTATATTTTGCTTCCAAGTTACTAGTTTTCCTTAGCGTCTGTAGCAACACTATGAACTTAAATCTTTACATTTAACTAAATGTCTTTATTTAATTCCTAGTCTTTACTGGTTAATTTCTTTCCGAAATAACTATTACATCATTTCAATTGAAGTAATATTCCGAACGTAGTTGCAAACTTAATTATATTCCTATTTTTCCGTAATTTCAAAACAAATTAAAAATCTTTCGATTTTGTACACAATACAAAATTACTTATATTCAAAATGAATGTGTTAACTTGCCGATAAGATTTGTCTAAAAATATGTAATGTAGTTAATCTTCTTTTAGCTAAAATAGTTTCAAGTATTATTTTCTAAAAATGAAATTTAACAATTTGTCTTTTCATTCAGCTAGTTTACAGTAACTTTGTTGTTATACTAATTACTATTATTATTTGTTCTTAGTGTTAATTTCTTGTCTCCAATAAAGGAATTAATTTCCTATTTTAACTTATAACTTTTCTAACTTTTTGTTGTTATCTTTCTATTTTCACTTTTCAACTTCTTTATTCACTTTTAACATTTTTTACATACTTTAACATTTTCTCCTTTATTTTGTTTTTACTTCTCTATTTTAACATTTTTTACAATTTTTGTAACTTCTGATTGTACTTTTTAACATTTTTCACAATTGTTTTTACACTTTGTTTTCACTTTTTATTATTTGTCTTAATTTTCTGTTTTACTTTTTGTTACTTTTTCACTTATTTTTCTTATTACATTTTTTGATTTCACTTTTTAACTTTTCTGTTTAACTTCTTAACATTTTAGTACTCACTTTTTTGTTTGAAAATTTTTAATTTCAACTTTCTTGTGTTAACTTTTAACATTCTTCTTTTAACTTTTTTTTGTTTTTTCTCTTAAATTTTCTGTTTAAACTATAACATTTTGTAACTAACCTTTCGTTTGAACTCTTGATATATTTTTCTTTTTACTTACTTTTTTGTTTTTACATCTTTTGTTTTCACGTTTTTAAGTTTTCTGTTTAAACTTTATAACATTTTTAGTAGTCACTTTTCGTTTGAACTTTTTTCATGTCATTTTTTTTCTATTAATTTTTTGAGTTTTATCTTTTGTACTACAATATACGTTAATTTCTCTATGTGTAATGTGAAAAAAAATTTTCAGTAACTTTTATTGTTACAACGTTGACAACAATTTTCTACTATCGTTTGTGTCACTATAGTTATCCATAACTTATATTTTGTTAGTATTAAACTGTTTGTTTTATTTTGGTTGAAGTTCAGTAATCTTTCAATTTATATTTATAAAGGTGTAAAAATTTACAATTTTTAATGTACGTTTAATTTTTTATCGGGATAGTCTTTTGTTTATGATAGAGTAAAACATTTTCTATAAAATCAGAAACATTTTTACAGGAAACAGAATATAACCACATGAAACTAAAAAATAAAATGTATTAATCAATTTGAACTATTATTAACTTAAATTGAAAATGCTATTACTATAATTAAATTAAAGAATGATAAATACTAATTAGGAATATGTCATCTGGTGTTTCTCTATTTCACATATTTTTTCTGTATATAGCATTTATTTTACGGGAACCATTATGTTATAATTTATCGGAAACCACGGGTCCGTTTCCGATACTTTTGTTATCTTCAGTACACTTCAATTGCTTTAACTGATAATCCTTTGATGAAAATCATTACCTTCGATAATAACTTTCCTTTTTGAAATGTTGTATCTTCGCTTCGTTAATGTTCGTGTTTTCACTTGGACAATGTTCGGGCCTTCACTTGGGGGAATGTTCGGGTCTTCACTTCGGGTATGTTCGGGTTTTGACTTCGGGAATGTTCGGATATTTTCGGGATCTTGTGAGTGTATAAAAGGGACAAATTTCTGCCGAAATTTCAGTATATGATTACACTTCAGTAATATCTACTATTCATTCTTTGTGATATTTTGTAATTCACCGAACGTCGAAGTTACCCTTTATCGGCAAGTTCAGGAGCATTTCCCGATACTTCAGTCATCCTCGGTAAATAACAAATCACTTATTTTCTATCGTAGTACTTTCACTGATACACTTCGTCAGTGAAGTCTTATTACGTTTTTAAAAAAATCAGAAATCTAATGTAACAAGATAAAATATAATCAGTAATTAAGAGAATTGACTTGAATTAGTGTATATGTTGATGGTTGGATTCAATTCTATTTCGACGCAGTCAACAATAAATTATTTCTTTTCTTTCTCTTATAGATTCATTGTCATTACGAATCAAGAAAGGGTTATTAAGTACTAATGTAAGTAATTGTTTGATGTTTTAGACATACATTTCTATTTTGCATCAAATCTTATACCTGATTAAAATTACAAATATTTCCATTTTGTATTAAATATTTTGATTACTACTATCGTTCTAATTACTGTTCAATTCTTATTACCATTACGAATTTGAGAAATATTTTGATTATTATAGGATATATTTCTTGCTTACCATTTGTTTTAAAATATTGTTCTTAACTAAGTGATTAATTTATTCTTACAGATGGACGCCATTCGTACAATCAATACCATATTGGATTTCATAGAGGCTCGAGACTACTTTGACGCTGAAGAGGTTTTTTTCTCATGGGAAATTGTGACGCGATGCCATGCCACTGGTGTTAGAGTTGACAATGTTAAATATTATAAATTGCGGCGTGCGTTATATATTTACTACTATGAAACTCAAGATGTTGTCCTCAACAGTTGTAAGACGGCAAAAGATATTACTGATCTCCATGAAGCTGGATTTTTTAAACATGGAGAAATAAGAAAACAGGCGCGTGAAAAACTAATGCAATTGATATCAGATGATAAAATTTCTGATTTAACTCTATCCGATTTCGTTGAATATATGAGGGGCACTGTGAATTCACCTAGTCCTACGTCAGGCACAGTATTTTTTGGTACGATTCCATCAACATCTTCATTGTATGGTACTGGTGGTAAACAATCTGATTTTCATGTTGTCAAAAGTACATCTAAACACTATTCTTACTTTGGTTTACAAGGAAAGGAAGTGACGATTCGGCCTGATGCTAAACTTATCAAAGATCCGGAAACGCATATTCGAAACCTATTTGATTTCGTTATAGACAATACCCTTAGTGACGTTGACAATGACACGTATGTAGGCATAACTATTGAAAGTTCTGCTTGTAATCTGAACAAACCCATATACATGTCATGGCGTCCAAAAGCTGAATTGAACCCTGATGTTCTTTTCTATATAGTTGAGAACACATTAAACAGTAATGAAGAGTTTCTTTTCGCAGATGAGGTTAGTTTTAAAGTACATATCGTTGACCCTCGTAAAGGAAGAGGACGAACCCTTGGTACTAAGAAACACACTGATTTAATTACTTTCCTAGAACAAAATGTGATTCCTATGAAAAAGAATGTGTACTGTCTTCCCAAGTGCATTATTCTTGGGAAAGCTAAAGCCGATCATAATCATAAACAATTATATCGTCTTAAGACAAATCCTAAGCGTTTGTTGAAACAAGCAGTAGCTTTGTGTTCCACTGTAGATATAGATATTGTGAATAAGAATGGATGTACTTTAGATGACGTGAAAAAGATTCAAAATCATCTGTTACCTGATTACCAAGTTATTGTTTACGAGAAAAATGGTATGACTCGTGAATTTAATATAATATATCCTGGAGTCCACGCTGGAAAACAAATTTATATTTTATATGAAGATCAACATTATCAGTTGATTACAAATATCAGATCACTTTTAGGGAAACAAGGATACTGTCATCATTGTTTGGAAGCTTATCATCATGTACAAGATCACAAATGTGTATTCAAGTGCACTTACTGTGAGAAATATCATGAAGTGTCTTCCTCAGACAATATAAAACGCGAATGTACAGATTGTCACAGACTGTTTCCTACGGAAGAATGCTATATAAATCATAAAAGTGTAACAGAAAATGGAAAGAGTGTATGTAACAACGTCAAAGTTTGTGTTAAATGTTGTGCTCTTTATGATATTCGGCGACGCAAATCTCCACATACATGTGATGAACGATTTTGTAAAACGTGCTATAATCATGTCGAGCGCGATCACGTATGTTTCGTTCAAAAAGCAACACCATCTCATGTAAACGCATTTTTGTATATTATATTTGATGTAGAGACGATGTTACTCGGTAAGAATGATCGTGATGAACAAGAACACATTGTTACTTTGGTATATGTAATGCATCTTTGTTCGGATTGTAAGAATAAATCCTTAGATGATCCATGCCTAAACTGCGGAAATAAAGATGGAATCCGTGAGTTTTCATTTAAGAGCATGGAAGACTTTATACGTCACGTACTCATGGGTAGACCCGCCTTTAAATCAATTGTGACGTTATCTCATAACGGCAGTAAGTATGATATGATTTTCGCGGCTAAGACATTGATCGAAAGTCAAAATCTTTCACCTTCAATAATAGCACAGGGACACAAAATTATTGAGATGAGACTATCAAATAAAATTATTTTTAGGGATAGTTTCCTGTATATGGGTATCAAATTATCTGCACTCCCAAAGACATTAGGCTTAAATCAAAACTTAAAGAAGGGATATTTTCCATACCTATTTAATACAGAGGAAAACCAAAATTATGTAGGAAAGATTCCTGAGTTACATTACTTTGACCCAGATTCACGAAGTCCAAAAGAACGCAAAGAATTAATAAGTTGGCACAAAGAATGTATAGAAAACAACATGCAGTACGATCTGCAAAAGGAAATGTTCGATTACTGCCGAAATGATGTTAGAATTTTAGCAGAGGCAGTAATTAAGTTCTCTGATTTAATTGAAGAAAAAACTGGTGGTCTCCAATGCTTTATCTCTGCTAGCACTATTGCAAGTACTTCAATGTTAACTTATCGTTCAATGCATCTACCGGAAAATACTATTCCAATTATTCCACCCCTTGGATTTGATCATCGTGACCGACAAAGCCTAAAAGCGTTGCAGTGGTTACGATATATGGAATGCACCAGAGGTACAAAAATCGAATATTCCGCAAATGGATTGGAAAGACGTTTCGGTAAATACAAAGTCGATGGGTACGAGAGTAAAACAAACACAGTATTTGAATTTCATGGATGTTTTTGGCATGGCTGTAAAATTTGTTATGTTAATCTTCGTCATACAAGTCTTGATTCATCTTCAAATCATCGTACAACCATGCAAGATCGATATGAATCAACGATCACAAAAATCGAGTACTTGAAAAAACGAAAATTTAATGTTATTGAAATATGGAAATGTGAATGGGACGCCAAAGTAAAATCAGACAAAACAATACAAGATTTTATTAAAGATCAATGTGATGATCTTGTTGATCATCTTGTCCCTAAAGAAAGTTTCCATGGTGGCCGTGTAGAATGCTATAAGGCACTACATAAATGTAATGATGACGAGACTATCTCTTACCTAGATGTTACTAGTCTTTACCCCTGGGTAATGGCTCGTAAACCTCTCCCAATAGGTAAGCCAAACATTCACAAGGGACCATTTTTTCCAGACATTGAAAAGATCCATGGTCTCGTAAAATGTACTGTTCTTCCACCATCCGATTTATATTTTCCAATCCTCCCTTACACATGGAATGGAAAATTATTATTTGGTCTATGTCGATCATGCATGCAGGAAAATAATATTGACGAATGTACACATTGTGAAAGTGATCGCGCCATTACAAGTACGTTTTGTACCCCTGAATTACATAGAGCAATGAAATGCGGATACAAAATACTGAAAATAAAAGAAATTTGGGAATTTGAGCTTATGGGATCTGAAGACGGGCATTCAAATAGTTTGTTTCGTAATTATGTAAATACATTCCTTCAAATGAAACAGGATGCTTCAGGCTTTCCTGCAGAATGCACTACAAAAGAAGAGCAGGAAAAGTACATTCAAGAATATTTTAGGCATGAAGGAATACAACTAAAGTATGAGAACATAGAGCACAATCCCGGACTAAGATATATTTCGAAAATATTTTTGAATTCGCTGTACGGGAAATGGGGGCAAAGGACAGATCTTTCACAATCTGTAATCGTCGATACTCCCGAAAAATTCATGTCGTATCTATATGCACCTCAATATGAGGTGCAGTCTGTAATACCTATAGAAGAGAAACATTTAATTGTAACATATAAAGACAGAGAAAATGAAAACAAACCGAACAAATTTTCCAATGTTGTGCTTGCAGCATTCATAACATCATGGGCAAGGCTTAAACTTCACGACCTCCTGACCACCATTGGACCTAACAACGTACTGTACTGTGACACAGATAGTATTATATTTGTTCAACCACGACATGAAAAATCCAAGCTTAGGATAGGATCTTACTTAGGAGAATTAACAAACGAGGTTCCAGAAGGGTGGGAAATAGACGTGTTTATAGGATGTGGAGCAAAGAATTATGCTTACAGAATGAAAAGTATTCAAACGGGAGAATTCGATTACGTGTATAAAATTAGAGGAATTACTTTAGATTCTAGGACACGTCAAGAAATTACCTTTGAGCATTATTATGATTTAGTACAGGAAAAAATTGAAAATAAAACATTGTTGAATCCACGTAAGATTACTCGTAAGCCTGGATTTACTATAGTTACAAGACCTGAAACTAAGACGCATAGAGTTGTAAACAATAAGAGACGACGGTTAAATCCCCACAGTAAAACAGACTATGGAACACTACCCTATGGATATCGACGTTAGTCTTGCTTAATGAGTCATAATGCACGGATGTATGTAAATCTTGACCTACAATCAATTAAAATTTAATTTTACACATGTGAAAAAATGAAAATGTTTGTAATAATCATACCTGTTGATTCAACTTGATAATATTTTGTATATGATATAAAATTACGTGTACGTATCATATTAATTATTAGTCAACTGTACAACAATATTATATGTATATAAATATCTTCATTACCAAATGTATGTACCTTAAATTGTACTCATAATGGTAATTGACAAACACATAATGTACAATATTAATTACTTATATATATGTAATAAATGTATATTGTTCTAGGTGAGACTCGTTGTTTGAATAACTACATATGCAATTCTTTTTTAACTTTCTAACAATATAATTTCAATTAAAAAAATGCAGCTTGTAAAATATTGTTTTATTTATTTCAACCTCATAATAATCATTTATATGATTTTTCAAAACTCATGTTAAGTCTATATACAATTCGAAGTGATTCTTCATTAAAAAATATATATTTATGCAAGAGGTCAACATCGCACAAAATAGTTCTAGAATTACGTAAAGATCGCACAAAATATGATAATTTCTACCAAACAATTGCAAAAAAAAATATTTCGCGCATTAAAAAAATCAATTTCATATATAAATATAAGAGAGACCAAACCGATTAAACTAAGCAGGTTTAACCTTGGAAATGGTGCTCAAATAAGAAAGTTCCGCGCAAAACATCCAAAAAGGGTGAATATGAAAGGTAAGTAAGCTTTACACATATATTATTATCAAGAATACTATCATACCTAACGTAATACCACAACTCTGATTCAAATAAAGGGTACATTACGGGTACTTATGAACTTCAATTACAGTCCGATAATGAAATTACATACGCGAAATGTTACGTTATATACATACATACAAAAAGTAACACAGTAATTAAACTGTTAGTACGAAAACTAATTACGTTCAGTGTTACGTACGCAAAATAATGAGACTACAGTCCGATACAGCATAATTACATGTCAGTTATTGTACCTAAAGTACCGGTAAAAAAAAGCCGAGGTAATTCAATTACAATTGAACCTTTGTACTTCAATGAGAGTACTTAGAGTAATTACAATATTCATTACTTCAACGACAGTATGTACCAAAAGTGTAAGTACTTTCAAGGTCAAAAATGGTCCATGGATGCAGATTATTCTACTATCATCACCTTGATACTGCCGCTCGCAACGTACTCAACACATTTGCCACTTCCGTCACGCTCACACCACTTTATATCCTGTTTGGAAATCAGAGAGTTCGCTCATTTTCCACTATCACCGTCTTCTCAATTCACTGCATACTGCCGTTCTTCTGCTCCTCACGTAGTACGGAGGTTGTTTAACACACAGCCATCAACAGCATGGAACTAAGGTCGCCGCGTGACCGTTGCCTACCCAGACATCTGATATGTTTCCAAATCAAGGTGTTTTCGTTAAATTGAGTATATACAAGTATTTGCATTTCCAATAACCAGAAAGCAGGTTCAGTATAGTTTTAATTTACTACCTAGGTATTTAAAATTTAATTTAAATGGGTCTATTTCTCTTAAATCCACTGCTTCTATTTATTGAGACGTAAATTATCTGTTTTGTTGTGTACCTTTGGTTTGTTTTCTAAAATTTTATATGTAGTGGAATATTCCTACAATTACATGCCCCGATCTTTTTAAAAACAAGTATTCCACCTTCATTAAGCAAGCGCATATCACGGTTGAAATTTAATTGGCGCACTATATCGTTACTAAGAAAGAGGGAGCGACGAAAGAGAGAGAGAAAAAGGGAAAGAGGAAGAGAGAGAGAGAGAAAGAAAGAAAGAAGGGAACGATGGGAAAAGGAGAGAAAAGAATCATTAATTTTATGAGTCATTAAAGCAACTCCTATTGCTTTTTTTTCGCATTGGGGAAGAAAATAAACCATGCGTATTAATTAACGTTTCGTCTTCTCCACTGTCTCATTCGCAGAAAGATGCTAGCTTAGATTGAATAACTTGGGTTCTCTTATTAAGTTGTGAAAATTTCATTTTCGTTTTTCTCGTCCTTCCTACACAGTATTATTTTACTTTTACGTAACGGTAGATTTACACATGGGCGCCGATCCAATAAAGGAATGACTCAGGAAGTAGTGATTATCCATTCGCATTATTATTATTATTATTTCATTTGTCTTCAGACTACTCATTAAAATATCACTTGTTCGAAACATTAAACTTGCAATGGGCTATTGTCCCACGTTAATTTATTGGTAGATATCCATGCTGGTGTGGTGACTTGTGCCTTTGGTGCACGTGGTCCCTTATTTCATATCCGGCTGTAAGTTCATGTCTCATATAACTTCGACAAGCAAAGGTTACGATAAACCTCAAAAAACAATGTACCTACCACAGACGAGAATTCTCGTCTCGAAAGAAAGATGGGAACAGAGGCGAAAAACTTTTTTTTTAAATTTTTGTGACGAGACGAGAATCATGACAATTTCGTACCGGTCACGAAACGGAAATTCTCGGCTCCAAAGTGAGATGAGAGCAGAGACGATGCGTACCTTTCTAAATTTGTGACGAGACGAGAAACTTGACAATATATCTACCATTTATGAAACGATAATTCTCGTCTAGAAAGTGAGATGAGAGCAGAAACGAAAATTCTTTTTCTAAATTTGTGGTGAGATGAGAATCATGACAATATGTTTACCATTTTTGAGACGAGAATTCTCGTTTAGAAAGCAAGATGAGAACATAGACAAAAAATACCTTTTGTAAATTTGTAGAAACATGACAATATTGTACCGTTTACGAGACTAGAATGTCGTCTCGAAAACAAGATGAAAACAGACGAAAAGCACCTTTTCAAATTATGATGAGACGAGAAACATGACATTATGCATATCATTTACACGTCAGTAGTATTAGTCTCTTATAGTAGTACTCTTTACTATAGTGGTACCAATTTAGTACCTTCCACTACAGCAGTACTGTTTATACTCCACGTCACCCGAATTGTCGTATGGCATCAGCCAATAAGCTCGCAGTGTGCTGTTACTAAACCTTCAGAGAAGAATCTAATCATTCATAATTGGTTGTGTTAGTATTTGTGATAATTATATGAATTAATAGGTTCGGCACTGAAGGTTTGGTAACAGTGCAATGCGAGCTTATTGGCTGAAGTCCTGCGCCAGTTCAGTTGACGTGGAGTATAAACGGTACTGCTGTAGTGGAAGGTACTAAATTGGTACCACTATAGTAAAGAGTACTACTATAATTAAGAGTAATGGAACAATCTCAAATTTGGGGCGATTGACCAGCCAATAATGCAAGAATACATATGATGATGATAATAATTATACGATAAGAAGTTCTACGATATATGTACTTCAAAATTTAGTGTTCGATTTTCTTTAGTTATTACCAAAAGAAAACTGGAAATATAAAATGATACAAATGATGCATATATTCATTTGATTATACCTACATTTATCCTCTTGAACACTTCAAAATAAATGCATTAATAAATCTGCTTGTATAAATGGTAATATGCATAATTTAAATAACTGGTGGGGATATATTTGGTAATTAACTTTATCAATTTACATCTAATGTATATTAATTTTATTTTGCCTGATTTGTCATCACCACTAATTTATCTCATTTCATTATGTGTAGTTGATTAGCAATTCTTATAATTCCATTTCATGCTATAATATGTGTACGTAAATTGAATGTAAATATTCAATATATATATTCATTACCAACACATGAAACTGTATTGTTTTTAAAAATAACAAACAAAAAAAGAGATAGCTTAATTATTATATAATATGACACACGTGAACTTCTATCACCATTACCTCTGAATTCAGCATAAATTCTAATCCTAAATTAAATGCGATATTGCATGTTGTGCTCATGGGAACTTTCAGTTGAACATGTAGCGGTTCTATTAATGGGATGACGATTCAGTGCTTTCAGTGCTGCTGGATTAAAAGTTCGAATCTCTATTGCTATACACTCTATTATGTTCGCTGCATTTGCAATACCCAAGTGGGTTTCAATTCGTGTACTCAATAGAACAGGAGATATTCTCTGTTAAAATGAATATTTTAGATGCATATGTGTATATACTTGTGGCTTTCTACTTTCATTATCACTTTCTTCCTATGTTTATTCGTAGTTTGTGTTAAAGTTTATCTACGTAAGCAGTCACTAGGGGCATAAATAATGTAGTTAACGTTAGTACAATTAACGGCAGTTCTAAATAAATAATTAACATGTCTGTTTCTGTTTTGGTAACAAGAATCAATAGAGTTCATGAGTGAAAGTGAATTATTACAAGTACTATTGCTTTAGTGTTACGGATATTGGTGTCAGTATTACGTATACACGTGTCATTGATACGGGAACATACGTAACAATAGATATAATCCACTACTTAACAGTGTATTCTTGTTTATGTATATAACAAATAATTAAACAATCTGATCCATTAGAGTAAAAAATATTAAATGTTATTAGTAAGGAACGAAATACAACCTTTTAAAATGGCATAAAAATGTCTAATTATCGATTTTCTCTAAAGCAGTGGCTCTCCATCTAATTCCTATCACGACCCCCATTTTAACTATCCTCTTGCCAGCGGCCTCCTTATAATTTCTGGTTTGTAATAACCTTTTGTTGGATTTTTATATATCTATTGCGGAGATATCACGATGTCCATCTAGATCTATAATACGTAGTAAAATTCATTTCTTGTATACAGTGAATACAGGAACTTCCCTAAAAGCAAATGGATTAAAGCCAAATTCAGTTCATTCATATTACAAATATCGGATCTGATCTGTCATACTGTATCAAATGCAGGCCATTTGAAAATTCTAAAACTCCATAATTCCTGTAATTTTAGGTCATATGATAAAATAAATATAAAGTAATATCAAATATTTGGTTTTGAAAAACTTGGGCAGTTGATAAAAAAGTTAGTGAGTATTTTTAAATAACTTGATAATGTGCGTCACGAAGATTGAACCGGACATTGTAGCACTATTGAATCTACACCATACTCAGTTATTTCATTAGCTCTCAATTTTAATTGTATTTCATATGGAGATTATATCGCATTTATATTTTTCTGGTATTTCAATATGTAGTTCCCATTAGATTCATATCGTAAATCTTACAATTAAATTGATTTTTAAACAATTCTGCACTTGTTGAAAATGTTTAGTAGATCTAATTTTTGTTGTTCTTAACAGTATGTATAAAAATAAAAATATGCCTATCAGAACAAAATTCAAAATAATATTTAAAAATATTTTGCGGTATTAGATTCTAATTATATTTATCTCTTCCACTTATCTTCCTGATTCCTATGAAACCCTTCTAACTGTCGCGAACCCCAGGTTGAGAAACCCTGTTCTAAAAGTATGCAGTATAAAAAATATATTACAAAATACGAATTTATATTAGGTGAATCAGAGGAGGCATTTCCCGTCTCATGGGACACATTAATCACATTGTATCTTACAGATTTTGTTTTACCTTAATGTGGTACTTTGAAGTGCATCTAATATATACAGAAACAAGATTTTCTACAATTTAAATACTTATTCTTTCAAACAAATACTTAGGCTAAAACTTATTATAATATAAAATGAAAATGGTGCAAATCTTATTAATGAAAACGAGATAGACTATTGTTCGTTACATCATCACGGGATAAAGTACTAAAACACATCTTTGAACATAGTTGGTATTTGACTGTAGCATTCTTGTCATGTCATTTCGATAAAAAATGGTAAAGGTGAAAAAAAGATCAATTCGTATTCCATAAACTTATATCATAAGTTTCTAAAGTGAGGGAAATGAAGCTAGGTGTATAACCTTCTCATTAATAATAATTGGAAATGTGTCCTAATGTTTCCAACAATTCTGTGTTTATAAACGGAAATTTGACAATGTTAACAATACATATTTTAATTTGAGATTTTGTTCACAAAATGCTCTATGTAAGAAAATAACTGAACTGCTTGAATCGAAGTTTTGAAGATAACATACCTGACAAGGTAGGTGATTCAAATATATCTTTCAAATATTTGGCACAAATCTTATTTCTTCTTTGCATGGGACGAAAATTGCAAGACATGTCTTATAAACAATCAAAAGTCGATTGAAACACTCAGGGAAAATGAAGTTATTGAAATTACTTTACG
The DNA here is from genome assembly GCF_964235325.1 of Thermobia domestica. Taxonomy (NCBI): domain Eukaryota; kingdom Metazoa; phylum Arthropoda; class Insecta; order Zygentoma; family Lepismatidae; genus Thermobia; species Thermobia domestica. The sequence goes on from NC_137458.1 coordinate 143,103,329, forward strand.
AGGTACAGTCCTTTTAAGAGATATTGGTCGCACACATTGCTTTGCAAGGTTATATTTTGGCATCCGTACGTAGGAAATTTTAATAGTTTGACTTTAAATAAATATTTCAATTGTCCAGCTCAAAGAGATATTAACTGTTTGGTTTAATTTCAACTCTATGTAAGAGTGAAGGGCATTTAAAAGAGAAGAGGGTACCTACGCTTCTTGAATAAGACTGTAGAGGCACAGTGGCTCAGTAGTAGAGCACTTCCTCTGGTGATTGGAGTCCCTGGTTCTATCTCTGGCGAAGTAAGTTTGTGGTGAACAATATCGATCTGTGGATTTTCTAGGAGTCTCCAGTTATCTTACACATTCTCATTTCACCAAATACTCCATCATTATTCACTTGATTTAATCACCCGTCTCCCTTAGCTTAAAGGGCATAATTGTGGGGCGTTCAACTGATAAATTTCCTTTTATGTTCAATTTTAACAAGACTGTACATAACTAATCTCTACTGCCCTAATGTTCAATACCGTAACTGACTTTAAGAGTTCGCTAGGAATGAAAATACATTTTATTAGCGTTCAAATCATCAGACTACAGGAAAGCAATGGATTACTGAGATATGACTTAACGAATTCGACTGTATAAGAGCAATGGTAATCAAGCGTCTGCTGTTCAATTCAACTTACATTTGTGAATTTCTCCTCTGTAGGTTTGTCCCTTCTACAGAAATTTCCATAAACGTTATCCAATTTTTATGTAGCTTGGTGTATGCTTTCTTTCATATTTAGGGACTTTTTTGGTTTGTTTTTAATAAAAATTGGTCAAGACAAATATATTAAAAGAAAACTAACAAAATTAAAGTTTCTATAAATGCATGATTTGGAACCAAAATGGTTTCTTAATTCCTTTTAATAAAATAATATTCGATTTCAATTAAATACAGCGTATAATTTTTTACACTCATAGTCATCAACTTTGTTTTGGCCTGAGATTGGTAAACAACAAATTGTTGAATTTATATCCATCTTTGACAAGTATCTGCCACATGAAATTTAGTAAAAGTAATTCATCTGTTTTATTTTTTAATCATATCGTGTATTTCCTTTGAGACTGAAAATTAACATGGCTGTCAGAGAGAAATATCTCTCTGTTTAATGTTTTTTGATTATGCTCCAAAGCCAAGGAAGACGGTGGAGATTATAACGAACAAAATGAAATAAGGAAAGTATGAAGAAACGGGAGAACCCCGAGAAAATACAGCACGATACACATGTTCAAACACATAACACCTCAAAAAAGAATGTAATCTCAGGTTTGGCTACCTAAATGTACTATATGAAAAACAAAAATAAACACTGAGAGTTGCTTCCTTTATAAGTTTCAATGTTTCAAGAACTCTTTTTAAATTAAAATTTGACACTTTCTATCTATGTTGGGCCAAGATTTAACAATCAGAATTTTTGACAAATAACTCTATGTTGAGTATTATGCTACTGTGCAAATGAGCTCCTTCGTGGCTAAACGTTTAGCGTACGCGCCTTTGGCATGGAAAACCTGAATTCGTTTCCCGCCTTGAGCTCATGTGGTTCGGATTCCACGGTAAACAGTAGGTCCCGTCTCATATAACCTCGCTTCTGAAAGAGACATTACACTCAAAATGAAATCAAAATCAGCTACTGTTCATATACCATATTTGAGGTTCATCCAGAAATCAAGCTACAGGACATTACAAATCACACAAAAACGAGAAAAATGTGTTATCCTTATCAATAATATGTAAATATTAATGTGATCTCAACCAATATGACGTACTAAATTTTACGTACCTGTACTACATGAAGTAGCTGACACCACGTAAATGATAAATGGCACTGAATAATTTTAAATTGTGGATAATTAGAAAATTGGTCGTTTTCATCTTTAGTTTTAAATTAAACCATTTGTACTGTATAAAGAACTCAGGCAGTTTTATTCATTATTTTATAATACAGTTTGTATGCAGGATACAAGTGATAAAAAGACTTTTTGGTTCAAACAAAATTTTTACTCAATGATTTACAGCTTACTTGTCGCTGTTGGATCCTGATTGTGGTTCTTCTGTGATTTGTATCCATTAAGAAGTTTTGGCATTTCTTCGCTTAATTTCAGATTAATGTTATATGTCCTGCAAGTAGTTGTAAATTTCCTTAGAACATTCTTCATGGGCACCCAATTTTGTTTCTTTTCAATATTCGTAATACCAATCCTTAGTCTTTGCAGATGATAAAATGTTACATGCACACCTTTATGTTCGTCACTAATGCTATTCGCTTCCATCAGCCACCCTAACCATCATATACACATGTGATGCAATCTCTTCTTTGAAGTGTAGTACCGGTATGTACAGCTCTCGCAACGGAATGAATTTCATATTCTGTACTTTGTGAAGTAATGAAGCACCTAAAATTCCTCTCTGACACAGGAACAAAACAATGAAAATTCCTACCAGTAATTGCCACACGGTTTTCAGTTCGGCCAAAGAATTGACTGTTGTGATATTGAATGATTTCTTCACCTTTTATATAAGTGAAGATAATTTCCTTTATATAGTCTTGACAAAATTTCAACATTAATGGTGTTTGTTTTATACATCTAGGGCTTACGAGGTCTCAGTAATATAAATTAAGGAAAACTCTATAACTGCAAGAATCAGTGCATGTTGTAAAACAAAACCGGCTGATATCGTATTTGGGAAAACAATATATATATTTTTTGATTCTGTAATCATGTTGGAATTCACAAGCAAAATAAATCATCTGCTTATAAACTGTTCAAGCAAGCAATTACGTTTTTATTTCTGTCTGGTATACCTGACATGAACGGACCAATATAATAACCAATTAACGACATGGAATGACTTTTAGTGAAGACATTGTAAATATGAATACGCCCATTATCAGTAGTATATGCGTTGCTGTTAGAAGATAGCAAATAGCAGTAAATACAATCTGCTTGTTACTAATGTGTATTTATCATACAGTGCATAAATGTGATAAATAAACAATTATAGCAGAATGAAATATCTAATTCAGCAGATTGACAACGAGCCAGTTCCTTTTTAGAGCCATAAAAATTCATTTTCCCCGATTTTCTCGCAATTTGATCATGAGATTTTATCTTGAAGTATGCTATTTTCTTCGACTTAAGTCATCTGTTCACTCATATATGGGTATATCATCTTCGAACAATGTGTTATTTCAACAGAAAATAAAGTTCATGAAGCCATGATAATTTTCAGTTTTAACTCATTATCCATACTATGTAAACTCATGTGCAAAATTATTGTTGCATGACTATAAATAAGTTGTTGTAGATAATTTGATAAAGAATTCGCCCGGAATTTCTAAATAATGTTAGTATGTGTATAATCGGCAAAGACATGTATTTGGCAAATTTCATGTCAAAAGAGCAGTAAATAAGAACAATAAAACTAAAATATTTTTTTTCCATTTAGCAACATTTTATTTTACTCATTATAATTTTCGTATTTATAATTCTTTTCCTATGAAATTTTCCACAAATATATATTTCCTGATTATACACATAATATCAGTACCAAAAGTTCTATGCAAAATCGTTATTAACTTATATTCTTACAAGAAGACAGTTATAGGTATACGACAATAATTTTGGACATGAGTGTACATACGAGGTATTATCGCAATCTTAGGGTCATAATAAAGAAGTTAATAAGCATTATTTTAGTGTTAGGTTCAGCTTAATAGATGGTTTTTGTACAGCATCATTTTTTAGCCTTAAAAAGTCGTTTATCTCGATTTTCTCGACAAATAGGCATGAGTTTATACACTCACAGGTACAATTTTATTAAGCTGAATGCTAACTGTGAATTGATATACTTATATATATATATATATATATATATATATATATATATATATATATATATATATATATATATATATATATATATATATATATATCCCGTAATTATATTTTTTGTTAAACACTAAAGTATTGTAGAATTACATAAATTGTGAATTACATAAATTGTGACCTTAATAATTTTTCCAACTCTGTCAAAAATCACGATTATAAAAGACAAATTTAAAACATTGACTCCGAATTATTGGTTTCTGTTCTCAATTTTCTCGTACCTTCTCGCTTTACACGCAGCCATACGTTACTAACATGTGTAACACCCAGACTATCCGTTATACAAGGTCCTTTATACTTCAGACTGGCATCATTGTATAATAGTTTATCGTCAGATGTTGATATTTTTTTACTCTGAAAATTATTTTAGAAACAAACTAAAATCTCTATATATGTGGTATATTTTTGTTGTTGTTTCTTATATTCTTTGTTATCTTGTTTCAGTGTAAAATGGTCATTATCTGACACATTTACAAAAATAAAAAATAAAAAATATATAGTACAAAGGAGTCCATACTTCCTAAAAAACACCAGAATTTTTCTGCATCTGGAAACACTGCTTGAAATGAAAACGAGCGCTGAAAAAAGGAAATTTTAACCTAAAACGCATATAGTGAAGGTGGAGGAAATGTTGATTATAGGAGGAAAAAAGTGAAATAGCTGCAGAAAGTAATGAATGGCGTTAATCCCAGAACTAAAAGCATGTCTGTAAAAGAAAGAAACTAAAAAAGTAATACATAGAAAAAAAGATTACAAATAAGAATGGAGGAGGAGGAAAAACACACACAAAAGAGGGTGAAGAAAATAACATAGAGATAGTTGGAAAAAGGCTTGGACCACCTGCGGCCTGGCTGTCGTAATTAATTTTGTTGCTCTTCTAGCGTCTTATTGTGATTGGTGGAATTTTCTACACTATCGCATCAAATCAAAAGCCGCATGGGGGAAAATGCACACACGTACACACACACAAGAAAGGAAACATACTGATGATGTATGATCAAAGGGAAAACAAAACAATGTCGTGTTTCGGTTTCTAAATAATAGGACAATGAAACACGAAATACAATAAAAACTAAAGAAATTCTTCTACAAATGAAATAATAGTCAATTTTGATTTCTATTGATTTGAAACAAGGGTTTTAAGCTAGTATAAAAAGACAATTTTGCAGTTCACTTAAATTTATTATAAAGTTGGTAATACTAGACTGTTTAAGAAACAAAATTATCCATTAATTGCATTGAAACAGTACACAAATCAGCATCAATGAAAATACGCGATCGTGCGCACCGTAGATTCAAACGTACTAAGTTGCAGCAACACCGCGATGAGCACAAAGAGCTTCGTAATTTTACTACGTCAGTTATTCGACAAGAAAAGATCGCGTATTTTCCCTTTCGTACAAATAACGCTAAAAACAATGAAGACACTTGGCGGTTACATAATTTGGAAATAGGTGGAAAAAGTTCATCTTTTAACCTGCCTGAAGAACTAAATTGTCCTGATGTCATAAATCGTCATTTTGCTAAGGTTTCCGAAATCTTAGTAACAAGTGACAATACATTTGATAAACAAATAAATCGGTACAGTTCACTGAAACACACTGCTTGTGGAACTCCTTTCATGTTAAGACCTGTTCATGAACGTGAATCTAGAAGAGCAATTGTTAACACTAAGTCAAATGCCGCTGGCTTTGATGAAATAACCCCACATATGCTTAAAATACCTTTACCTGTTATCACATCTCCCTTAACTAATATTGTGAACTACTCCTTATCGAATGGTAAATCTCCTAATCCCTGGAAACTAGCTAAAATTCTGCCATTACCAAAGAAGCCTTATTAAATCAACTAGTGACGGGCCAATAAGTATATTGCTAGTTCTTTCCAAGGTAGTTGAAAAGATAGTGCTTCAGCAAATGATTTCATATATTTATAGCTCTAGCATAATTCCATGCGAACAATCCGGGTTTCGTATTTTTCACAGTTCTTCTACTGCTTTGTTAGGTATTAAAGATGATGTGCTTCATGCACTAAATGGCAAATATTTGGTTATGCTAATTTTATTAGGCCTTTCAAAGGCATTTGACCCCGTCCAGCATGGTGTTCTCTTAGCAAAAATGAAATACTATAAGTTTTCAGTAAATACCATAAAATGGTTCGAATCCTATTTACATAAGAGAAAACAGCAAGTTATTTTACGTAGTTCCTCTCATTACAAAATTTCTGAAGCTATTGTTCTTGATAGGAATGTTCCACAAGGCTCAATTTTAGATCCAGTTTTATTTACCTTATACACTGCAAATCTGGTATGTGTTCTGCAGCATTCAAAGATGTACTGTTACGCAGACGACACTCAATTGTTTATAAAAGCCTTGCCTCAGGACTTCCCACAAGTTGTTCGATTCCTTAAGCAAGATCTTAATGCTATCAGTAACTGGTATATTGATAACAGTCTAGTTATTAACCCCTTAAAATGTACTTATACTGTTCTAGGTTCCGCTAATCAACTCAATAAAATTCTTCCTGATAAATTAGAATTACAAATAATGGACTCAAATATTAGCTATTCACCTTATGTAAAAAGTCTTGAAGTACAAATTGATGATAAGCTTTCTATAATCACGTCTCTACTCAGTGTTCAAAAGCTTTAGAAATACTAAGAAACTTGTACAAAATACGAGATTGTCTGTCCAAAGATACCAAGCTACTCCTCACACAAATGCTGATACTGTCTTTGTTTGATTATTGTGATGTTGTGTATGGCCCACTTTTAACAAAAAGCAATGCCATCCTGATCCAAAAAGTATAAAATTCATGCGTCCGCTTCTGTTACAATGTACGAAAATTCGATCATATTTTGCCTATCCTGAACAGCAGTAGCATGCTGACAATGTCCAGAAGACATTTGCATTATTGCTCTCTGATTTATAAAATTCTTAAAAGGACACGTCCTGCTTATTTATTCAAGAAACTTACTGCTAGGTCAACTATTCACACTCACGTAACACGCAAAAGAAATACGTTTGATACTCCCCACCATAGACTTAAGCAAACCACTGTGGCATTTTCAGTATTAGCACCAAGGCCATGGAATGATCTACCAAATGTATAAAAGAAGTTAAAACATTTAATTCCTTGAAGAAAATGTTAAAAAATATATTTACTTAGGCAACAAAATTTAAGTTCAGGTACCCATGATCTGTATTCTATTACTTGAACCACGTAAATGAAATCAGACTTGACTTGATACATCTTTATTAAATAATCATGCATTGTAAAAAAATATTTCATCACCCTCCTTCCTGCATTGTGAATCACAAGCATAATTTATTTTGTCTCTATTTTATTGATTGTATTGTCTTTGCGAAGCGTCTAATATGTGCTAGTTAACTATAAATTTTAACATTTTTTTTAAAATGTGAATTTAAAGGATATTATAGTTTTAGCTACAAATACATATAGTTCACATTTCAGTAAGGTTTTAATGTTTCTTTAAATATTTCTTAGGATTAGTTGGGGCACTTAACTGTGGATAACTGAAGTTAGGACAATTGGTCTTTCACTCTACTTAATCATATGAAAAAAGCATACAATGGGAAAATACTTCTGAGGAAAAATTGTTATCACTTGTCTCTATCATTCGAAAAAGAAACATGAAGTGGCGTAATTTGTAACATGTCCAAATGCAAGTTGAGAGACCATGTACTCGCCTATCAAGAAGTTTTGCATAGAAATGCTCTTCACCCATCGGGAAAATTGCTATCTCAACATTTTTGATTACCAGTGCTCTTAATACGCAATAACTCATCGGGATACTTGCCATCTTAACCTCTGGTATACAAATACTTTTTATACAAAATAACTTATTAGAGTTCTTTGCACCGTAACATTTTTTCATGCATACATTGGAGGTAAACGAATACAATAAGGGTATAGAATACTATTATCATACCACGATAAGTACTTAAGTATGTATGACGAATATATTGAAAAGTAGATGAAACATATGCAGCTTGTGTACATTAAATCCTTTACATACATCGTTTATCGTTTCGATTTCAAACTAGAATTTAGGTGACCCTCATAGAAAGAGTGAAGCTTATCTCTACATTGACTCATATATATATAAATGATATACGAGGTAGAGCAGATAAGTTCTCCACCTACACTCCTTTCGCAAGGTGTCAAGGTGTGAAGTTATTCTTGCTGTAACACAAACCACCGAAGTGGATCAGATTCATGACTAATCAGTAGGACGTGCGCAAGATTTCCCCGAAATAGGTATCTAAACACTTGAACGCCGATGAGAACATCTTCGCAGTTGATTTTGTGGTATTTTGCGAACTTTAAGGACGATTGTTTAAATAGGCTTGCTACCTAGGATGAATGTTAGTAACACTACTCTGTTTTGAGATCAAACAGCAGTCATTTGAGTAGCACCATTCAGGATCTTCAAGGCCAAAGAAACTAAAAGCATATAGGTCTGTACACAAGGTGTTTGCCTTAATATTCTTGGCTAATTAGCACGTGTTTCATTTCTTTTATTTGACTCCTTTCAAAGGGACAAACCATAATTTTATGGTTTTAGTGCAGTCTCCTGGCTACGTTAAAGGAAGCTATTAAAGAAAAGTGTCGTTTATGCAGAGCAATACTCCTGTTTACAAGACTGGAAGGACCTAGGCTTTCAGTGCATTGACCATTCACCTTACTCGCCAAACCTTGTGTCCTCTGAGTATTGTCCCTTCCATAGACTAAGAAAAGTTCTGACAGAACAGAAATTTAGCAGTGATAACAAGGTTATAGTAACTGCAAAACAGTTTTTTGCAGCCCAGGAGATTTTTAACGGATTAGAAAGGATGATGCAACGATGTGACAGATGTATTGACCTTGTTGATAATATTGAGTAGCTTGAATCTTTTGTTATTGTGGCTAAAATGCTTCTGAGTCGAACCGAGAAGTTCTCATATCCAATTCGCTCCTTGTTGGTATAACATACGATTCGAAGTTTATATTTGAAACCTATATTTACAGGAATTTGAATTTTGGATACAGACAGACCTCTAACAATTGACGGTACAAATTGTACGACGAATAATGGCTTCCGAACCTCATATTACTTATTACTGAAAAGTTAAAGTCTCTGTTGAAGTCTAAAAATAAAGTAAGTTGACAAATTTATTTTAATTGCGTTACCGTTCATGCTTCCTAGAGGGAGATTGTCATCTCCCTGCTATCCATTGCTACAGCAAGGAGCCCTGAAGAGAGAAGGAATATACAAGCAACAAATTAACCATTTTATATCATATAAATCAATCCAAATGGATCTGTTGTTATGATTGCTAGCAAGGAGACCAAGGTTCAACTGTTATATTTTCTAAATAACTCGTTGATTTGGGGACTTACAAACACCTAGGTACTCTTTTCCACCAAAGGCATCTCAATGATTGAGGGACATACCATTTACCCTCCTGCAACATCCTAAACAATTTGTTATAGTACTGGGTACAGTGTAAAAAATATTAGATATATAAATGAAAACTGTTATCCATTTAATTAGAATTTTGAAACAATTCTTAAACTAAGACAGGTATCACATAATATACTATTCCTATACAAGATACTTAATAAGAGACTAGACTGCAATGAATTGCTTTAGAGAAAATCATATACCAAACATTCGAATTAAACATACCAAATAGAAAATCATACCTGAAAATTATGTTACCTTATTATTTGAACGGATGAACACACATATTAAGTAAGTTCTCCAACGTAGAAGATAGTACAACATAGTACAATAGACTCACAAAAAAGATCAATAATAGATACTGACGTACGCAAAGATTTTGTAATCATATTTATAGATGATACACAAGAATTTCATGTGTTCTAAAATAATATGAAATTGAGCGTTTGAACGCTCTTTAATGAAATTTTGGGTAGGTCACTAGTAGTAAAGTTATTTATGATGCTTCAAATGCTTTAAAGTAAATATTTAAGTAGGGCTATATTATATAATGAAAGATGACCACTGAACTTGAATTTGACACCGATTTTGGCCTATTTCGATAAATAAATAAATCCCGTACAAGTAAATATGATTATGATTTCAAATATAACATTTTTGTACTCGCTTTAAATCGTATAATACAATCTATTAAAGTTTTTTGTAGCATGTAGGCATTTTGTTTATAACTGTTTTGACCACATAATCTACAAAACTAATATAAGAGGTACAATTATCGCAGATATAATATTAATTAGAAAGAATGTTTATTTAAATAATAATAATAATAATAATAATAATAATAATAATAATAATAATAATAATAATAATAATAATAATAATAATAATAATAATGGCTGTGAAGATGAATGTTTTTCAACGGTAAGGTGTATCACAGTTGGATACGGTTTATGACTATGGTGTACTCCTTAGATCTCAGTAAAGCCCTTCCCACTTTTTGAAAATTCTGCGGCAAACCCTGAAATTAATCAAAAGTGGAATACCAACCTGTTATTTCGTATTTCCTTTAATATTTACAGGTAATTTGACCTCTGTGATGACAGGGCAATCCGCATGAACACTAATTGTCAAGCACTTGCCAAAAATTAGTGTTAACGATATCGCACAGAAATAAAATTAGAGTTCTTATTTAGAAATTACATATTCAAAATTCTATGTGGGTCAGCAATTAGAGAGTTTTTTTTCGTATTTCTTCTGACTTTCTGCTAAGAGCAGTAGTTGTTTCCTATAATAGTGCAGATTTAGATCAATTTTTGACGTATGTGTTATAATTAATCCTCATAAAGATGGTAATGTCTTCACGGAGGTGGTAGTTTTTCGCATTACTATATTCTTATAAAGAAGACACTTTCTTTATAGATGATTAATTTTTCAATTTCCATTTAGAAAATATGCATATTTCTACTTCGCATTACCAAATGTACTATATATATATATAGGGTGTTAATGAACTATACCGACAAACTATAAGAGCTGATACCTCACATCAAAATAAGAGAAAAAGGCCATATAGACCTGTGGGAAAAAGTGCATAGTTTCAGAGCTAGGGCTATTATTCTGAACATAAAACATGGAGCTGCCGGTTCCTAACACTTCCGACTTCCCTCCGAACCATTGGATGTCAATTGTTGTCAGTGCTTACCTCGTGCCTACTTTGGACTCTCCTTGAAATCAGGGTATATCTCAAAACTCTATTCAGAGCATATCTGAGAATTACAACCTGTAGGGAATACCCTGTACACCTATTGAAAATTGATAAAATATGCACTTTTGGATTGTGTATACGTGACTTCCTTTAGGTAATTGGCTCTTATCCTCCTCAGACCTGAAGGCGAATTTGGTAGTTGGAGATTCCGTTGCCTATGAAGTCATTGCTCAACACTGATGCTAAGAAACCTCCCCAGGTCTGAATGACATCTCATCTAAGCTTGAGTGAGTCGTAGGCAACTCGAAAAATTTCAACAAAATATTTATAGGTAGCAGCACGTTATCGAGAATGCAGAACACCAAGTCGGTTTAAGTTGTCAATTATAAATGTATTTGTTAATTACTTTCGAAAGACAAAGTATTTCTAACATTTATAGATGGTTGCTAGAAGTAACCATCTAATCCAGGTGAGATGCCATTTGGACCTGGGGAGGTTTCTTAACATCAGTGTTGAGCAATAAATTCATAGTCAACAGTAGCTCCATCTAAGAAAATTCGCCTTGAGGTCTGAGGTTATGGAAACCCCTGATAATTTGCCAAGAATTGCTGTGAAAGGGAAATGTGCTTCACATGACTATTCAGTCACTTTCAACACGTAGTTCGTTGTGGGATAAGATTCGCTGTAAAATACGTGAAACTCAAATAATTTTATGCGTAAATTCATAAATCAACGAAAATGTTAGTGCACTCTGGTTTCAGACAGCTCAAATAATAATAGTATCATTTACTACTACTACTACTACTACTACTACTACTACTACTACTACTACTATTATTATTATTATTATTATTATTATTATTATTATTATTATTATTATTATTATTATTATTATTATTATTATTATTATTATTACTTGATTTCCAGTTTTACTGAGTATGAAATAACAACACCTAATAATTTTTAAATATAATATTTGTTTGACAGCAGTTCGTACCAAATTTCCACTGTTTCCGTAAGGGAGAATTTTCCTTAGCGGGTGAATTTTCCACGAAAATGTAGTAATTTTTGCCTGAATTCAGCCAGCTCATGTTTAGCTGGATTTTCAACCTCCAGTTTGAAGTAATACTTGATTCATAAGAGCTTTAACTAGGAATCGAACCGGTATCTCTAATGATGACGATGGGAGTGGCGTATGCCATCACTCAGATGCAATTTTACCTTTAAAAAAAGCCTCAAAGCCTCAGCAATATGATATGAAAATTTGTTGAAAGAAAGTCGTAAATGTTAAAAGACTATGGGAAGAACGTAGAAAGAATGAAAATAAGAAAAGAAAATTTTCCGCATAGAAAGGGACAAAAATGCCATTAATTTTGTAACCTTACCACTCCAGTACAAGCACAAGCTGTTAACCATGGTTGTAGGATTTCGTGAGTAGAGAAATTTATAGAGAAAATCGCTTTATTTTAAGCCTTCGTTCTTCTAGCCAGACACTCATATCGTCTTTCACAGGAACATTTCAGGCGGTTGTTAGGTGTCGAGGGGTCTTCTGGAACATATAAGCTGCTTATGGAACACGGTGTCAAGATAGGAATTACCCGGCGGCTTCTACTTCAAAACACAGCAGCGAGGAATCTTTTTTTAAAGAAATTTTCGTCGTCAGGATGGGAAGCAAACGTGCAGTAATAGCAAAACAAATACAATTATTTAGAACTTTATAATTGACTATTTAGATACATATCTTAGTGTTTTGGTTATGTGTATTTTAATGTTAAATTTCATTGTTATTCTTCAGTTCATTCTTCTTACATTGTGGTTTGAACACAGTGCGTTGTATAACTATTTTTTAAGTTTTTTGTTCTATCATTGTCGGGAAAACATAGCAAACGAATTGTAAGCAAGGCGTTTGCAGACGCCATAATTTAGTAGAGTAGTCAGGCCTTTTGCATAGTTGTACTTTGCATGAACTACTCTAAAAGAGTTTTGATAAACCAAACGCCTTAACAAGCTTCAGATCACATCCAAGAAACGTAAGTTAATACACAAGTGTAATTTGAAACTAGTCTGCCAACAGAAACCAACATAATTGTTTTTCATTGATTTTGGCAAAATTTTGTTATAAGTGCACATTGTATTTATTGCGAAGAGCGTTTTAAACATCGAAATTTCCAAAACGAAAGCGACTGCACCATCTTCTGGTTGTTTTTTTTTCTTCATATCTTTTCCATAAATAGCACACGCTTTTTCAAGGGCCTGCACATCGTCTCTATCGAAATAAAATTGTAAAATTTAGCACTGTTTTGCTGAACCATTACTCATTTTCACGTCGCAATACCTTACGTTTGATTATAGGAATTCCAATACATTTTCCATACATGCTAGTTTCAGCTGTCAGCTGTCACATAATGTTTGGACTGGCCTGCATCGTCCAATATTTCTTCAAATTTTGGACTCAAACATCACCTTGTGCAAAATAGGCTCAATATTTTGACTTAAGTTTTGAGTTGCCCTTGGACTTTGCAACATACAAAAAAAAGTGTTTAAAGTATTAAAAATTGTTACATTTCACTTAACTTCAGTCGTCCGTGTGCTTCACAAAGATTTAAAAGGTTTTCTTCATTATTTTTGTGCAGACGTTACATTTGTTCGCCATATTCGCCATATTTTACAACCAGGCCTGTATCCAGCCCAAAAATTTAGGGGGGGGGCGGCTGAAGTTAGGGGGCCGATTCAACCATATTACCATATTATAGTTCATTTGCAAGCCTACCGTGAAAATTGTAGGGGGACCAGCCAAAATTTAGGGGGGCCCGACCCCCTGGATACGGGCCTATTTACAACTACCATGCTGCTGAAACCTTCCGCAATGCTTCCGCATCCGGCAAATAGTACTAACTTCCACATATCTTTTCTCGTATTAGACATAACTCTCCTGCCGAACTTACATCCCTAAACATCAAATAAAAACTTCAAATTATCATTTCTTACCTCATTTCTCCTGTAAATTTTCCTGATTTTTATAAAAAGCGGAGGAGTAACCCTAAACTTAACGCAATATTTTTTAAGTCTATCTGATAGTTGACACCAAAGAAATAGGATCAGTACAAGGATTCAGTGTTATGAGTGTACGGAACAGCCAAAGATTTCCTGCATTGCATTATTATACTTCTGGTGAAAAGTGGTTATTTTGACGACAGTGCTTGGAACATGATATTTATAATTGATTTGTTTTCGAAAAAATGAAATGAATTTTTAGGTTTTACTTCCCACTGTTATGCCGGCTGGGCTAAAGGAGACGGTGATGATGAGAAATGAATGAAATGATGGAATGAAGAAAATGGGAGGAAACGAGAGAACCCCGAGAAAACCCAAGCACATGGTGTTTGTCCAGCGCAATGTTCACTTGGCGCGATCGAACCAGGGACCCCAAGCACCAGAGGTGAACACTCTACCACTGATTCACCACGGCCCCGAGTTAGTTTTGAGTTTAACGACCGTTCAGTAGCGAGGCTACTGTTTAACCGTGGATTCCGAACCACATGAACTCTTGAAGGGAATCGAACTATGGTCTCCCACGCCAAAGGCACGTACGTTAGCCTCTAAGGTAGTTCTGTTATACTAATGTACAGAAGTGATTACCTATTGGAAATTCTAGGGCTAGCAGGTTTCATTTAGTAAAATGGATGATTCTGGGTAAGTATATGATGTGTACAAAGATATAATATATTAATTTTTACATAAAAGCAAAGAGTATATTCCTTTGTTTTTCTTTTATAAAATTCAAAAAAATAATAATTTTGAAATACAAATTGCTGTCTAAGAATCCCATCTAAAGAGAGGAAATCAAATATTTGCCAACAAAATCAAAGAATAAAGTGTTGTATAGATCTTTTAATTAATGAAATGATTAAAATATTTTGGGTCTTACAAATTGTTTAGAGGAATCAATGCAACCTTTTTTGTGTTTGTGTATTAATTAATTCTGAGTTAATTATATAATTTAAGGGAAAAAGGGAATTAAAGTAAAAATCAGAAACACTAGATGATGTTAACGTTTGGAAAAAATAGTATAGAATGAAAAAAAATCATATTTACAAAGAGTAAGCATTCCTTCCGAGATGACGATACTGTATGAAAGGAGACAAAGAAACAGTGCTTGAAGAAATCATAGCAATACGAAAAGAATTAGACCTAAATGTAGTACTTCTCTCTGTATCCCTCAGTAAAGTACGAGATAAAAATAAACGACAAAAGTGACATTAAAACTAATGACTATTTTGGTCGTTTCTTTTTGTACTGCACTTTATCTATCTATCTATCTATCTATATCTATATCTATCTATCTATCTATCTATCTATCTATCTATCTACCTATCTATCTATCTATCTATCTATCTATCTATCTATCTATCTATATCTATCTATCTATCTATCTATCTATCTATATATATATATATATATATATATATATATATATATATATATATATATAGAGAGAGAGAGAGAGAGAGAGAGAGAGAGAGAACTCTATGACCTATGGAACCCGGAGGTTCAATACCGCGTTCCTAAAAGCTCTCCGTTGACTTCTATCCTTAACCAACTGGATCCAGTTTCTACTTTGTATTCCTATTTCTACGAAATCCATCATAATATTGTCCTTCCATTTCCGCCTAGGTCTTCCTAATTGTCGTTTTCCGATTGGACTTGCAGTTAAAAATTTGAAAGCATTCCTACTTTCTTCCATTCTAGCTACATGACCTGCCCACTTGAGCTTCCTAGATTTGATGCCCATAACAATGTTTGGTAAACGGTATAAATTATGTAGTTCCTCCGATGTGTGTGTGACAAACAAAATGCGGAATGGGAGAGAAAGTATAAGAATTCATATTAGCTTGATAAAGAGAAGCGAAGTACGTAGAAAGAAGGTTGGGAAATATTATAATAGAGTAACGTAGAGAACTGCTATGAAAGAGTGCATTTTTTAACTTTTCTCGTTTTTCGTGAATCTAACTGTCAAAATTCTCACGTTTCTTCCTCTTTCTCTGTTTCTACTGGAGTAAGATTCTGAGGAAATAAAGTGAAGAATTGAATAGAAAAGAGAGAAGCCAGTTGGTCTTGCTAGGGGAGTTCATAAGAGGTTGACAAAAAAGAATAAAGAGGGAAAAGTTAGCTGCAATGTATGAGAGAGAAAATTCTCACTTCTTGGAAGAAACGACTAAAAGAAATACACCCTTCCTCTCTATATATTCTTCGTGATTTTTCCTTTTATTTCAAAGAACAAAAAATACTTTAGCGATTGGAACTGAGGTATATAGAGGATAAAGGTAGGACTCATTACTTGAAAAATTGGAAAGAAGCCAAACAATTCATGCACACCAATGGATTTGTTGCTCTTTCGCCCGTTCATTCAAATCGAATCGTTCGTTCAGAATCATCTTCTTTTGTGTGTGTGTGTGTGTGTCTTATATTAATGATTTCAGTATAGAAGGGGGACATTTTTACAGGAAACTTTCAGCGTCTAGCAAAGTAAGAAGAATTTCTGCGTATTTAATAGAAAATAGTAGATTTAGACGAAAGTTGATATAAGTATATTGTATTTGCATTGACTCATTCATTCATTCCTTAATCATGATTGCGGGTATTGTGGCATTATTGGCAGGTCACTTGCTGGAGCTGAGAATCTTCCATGCTCCACGGTCTTCTCCTAATCTCTTTGTCTTCACGTATTATTTTTCTATTTTGATATCGTCTATCAATTAAAGCCTCTTTCGCACCTTCCCTCTCTTTCCTGCTACCATATCCTCTAGCACGTGCCTTGTGATACAATTCCTTCTTAGCTAATGTCCCAACCAGTTTGTCTTCCTCTTCTTAATAATATCTAAATTTTTCTACTTCCTACATCGTTTCTAAGACTCTCTCATTAGTTTTTCGCCCCACCCGACTAACTCTCTCCATTCTCTTGCACACCCACATTTCGAAAGCTACCAGTCGTTTTCCATCAGCAGCAGTTTCCTAAAATGAAATCAAATTAGAAATTAGAAATAACAAAAGTAAAATAAGAAAATCAAATAATGAAGATACAACACTAAAATGCTGTTATAATGAACTTTGAGTTATTTTTCAATGACACCTAAATCGTTGATAGCTTATATACCAGTCTTATATAGCTATCACTCACAAATTTCTTACAGTTTTCTGACGTTTAGCTGTTTCCAGGCTCTATTTGTATTCATATTATTCATCATTCTCCTGCGTAATTATTAGGGAACTGTGATAAATCGTCCTAAAATATTAAATTATACTGTGTAAGAAAGTTCACAACCAAGGATTATGATTATGGTTCGGACTTAGATTTCTGGGCTGTCGGCATCTAAGGCCATTTAGCCCGTCACGTAGGAGAGATGACGACCCTCTGCGGGCACACTATCCGGGGAAAAGGAAGAAAGGAAGCGGCCTGGACCATTATCTTAGGTACAATCCCGGCATTTGGCTGGTGTGAATGAGGAAAAGCCAGGAAAAATTTCACTCAAAATTGCTGACCTGAAAAAGCTGTTGCACTTTTTAACCGAGTGTCCCTACCAGGATTGAACCAGAGACCCCTTACAACCAAGGAGATGACATAAAAATCGAAATGAAAAAACTGAAGAGAATAAAATGTTCAGGTAAACTATAAATTGTGATTAGAATTTAGCGGGAAAATTTGTAAAAATCATTACACCAATTGGTAGCTTCTATTGAACTGAACTAAATTATATTTGTATATTCATGCGAGTTTTCTAGAGAATACAGATAAAGAAAAAACACTGTACATACTCATCCAGTCATTGAGTTGAAACTGATACTCAAATATATCCTTAATTACCTCCTCATTATGACACTAGCAAGACTAGTACATTGTATAATTAATAAGGTATAGACCAAAATTGTCATTAACTCTTAAAATTTAATTTCAGTTTAGCTAAAATATAGTCATACTATAATATACCACGTTTTAAAATTCCGAAATTATGGTAAATATTTAAACATTTGTAAGAAATCTATGTAAACAATTCAAAGCTAGCTTAGAAAAAAATATTAGCTGTCTCAATTGAATGATCTAAGTCATTTTTTTTTCAAAATCTAATCCGGTTTATTGAAATAAGCCCGAAACTTATTTTATACTATCAGACATATACGCGGAACTTCCAGACACGTGGACTTCCAAATACACGTGGAAAGACATGCGGATTCATTCCACAGTTTTATATAAAAAGGACCTCTACGACCTCTACGTTCACTCAACACACTTCAAGTCTACACTTTAACTCTAGCCTTGCCATTTGGCTAGAAGTTACGTAAGTTACATAAGTCAAAAAGAGCCAGAGCCTTCGAAGTTTACTTCAACTGGCTTTTCATATTACCTTTTCTGATCATTTCAGATTCCTTAGTTTGTATCTCAAGCACAGTCTTTATACACGTTATAAGAGCAAGTAATGAAATTAAAACCTCTTTGCCATTTAATTACCCGTTCCCTATTATCTTAAATTCATGTTTGTCTCTATCTCTCGCTATATTCTGTGAGAAATCAGTCTAAGATTTAGATAGACTGAGAACTTACAAATAAGGATTCGATTCTCAGTTTACATTCCAGTATTAAGTATTTTTCTTGGAGTAACAATACAACAGTCGATAGATTACGTTGATCAGTTCAAGATATTAATATGTTTAAGAGTAGTCATTTGTAATTTTCTAGAGAGAAAAATAAAAACGAAGTTATGTGGTGTTAAACGTATGCTGCTCCTAGTCAATTGGACGAAATTATTTACTTATACAATGCATATGCAGCAAAATACGATATTAATTAGCAGATTGTTGCTTGCCAAATCCTAAAGGTGACACAGTCTATACGCACATACCAGTACTACTTTTAATAACTGTCGGGTTTGTTAATACAACCCCAATAAGTTCGTATTCTGTTAATTTAATTTTGTAACAGTTTAACCTCATAGCATGATCAGAAAATAAACTATGCGAGTGAGGATGGTGAAAATAGGAGAATATTCTATTTACGGCAAGAGCTTGTAGCAAATTGGAGAGATCTGTTTAATCCTTTATTTGGCAGTATTGCTTACAACCAACATCGCATTGTATTGCGTTATCCGCAGGAATTATAACTTCAGTGATCATTTAATTGGCATTATTGCTTTCATACAGTATTCATATACATGATTTGCGGGTCGCTTGTTTAGATATTTCTAATCTTCGTCAATAAGAGACAGTCAAATTTAGTATTGTAGAAGCTTTGTTTCCTACGAGTTTCCTACGTTCCGTGAAAGTTTTTTATTATTATTATTTGTGGTTTCTTGCTCTGTATGAAAATATTTAAGCGAAACTACTTCTAATTACTGAAACTATCCTTATGATATTAGATCTAATAGGGCAATGCTGCTTACAGTAGCAACACATAAGACCTCTTTTATGACAATGTTGCTTTGAAATAAACATCCTGTATTTTGTAACCAAAGTATAAAAATATTTTAAAAATTACGAAATTATGATCAGGAAGAAATGATTCAACCATTAAAACAAAATAAATATTTTAATGGTAATGCTATCAATGCTGGCCAATTAAAGGGTTAATGAAAATGATATGTAACTTTAATAGTATAATTACAATTAGCGTTTGCATTGCATCGTTTTATATTCTTTTAAAACTAGGTGAAACATAAACCGAAGATCGTCAATTATTAGCACTCAACTTGAAAATAAAAACTCTACGTTCACTTTGCATAAGGTTTAAAGGAGAATGAAACAGATGAAAGAAGAGTAACAGCATTGGGATGGAAGTGAATGAGGTCGAACTTCACTCGCCATGGATTATAGTATGTACTATGCTCACTTTCCATTATTTCGCAGAAATACACAAAACGTGTTTCTCTGAGATATTCAATTAATTATTTCTTCAACGTTAATGTGCATGTACATAGGAGAGGGAAAAAGCGACTGAAACATATGTTTGCCACACATTAGTTCCGCTCATTCTAGATAATTCTTCACTGTCTTTGTATGTTGACAGTTGCAGAGACAGTGAGCGAGTGAATAAGAGGAGAACCATCATATATCAAGCTCAGGTAGCTCATAGAAGTGTCTCTGTATGAAGGTGTATATATATACACGGCTGGATATAAAGTAATAAGACAAGTGCTTTCAAGAATTACATGTGTAAAATATATGATCTGTAGAGAACGAAGAATTAATGTTAGGAATTTACAAAGTGAAAGTAAGTTATGTTAATGTTACTATTCGTATTATTACTATTATTATTATCCCAATGCTGTGGGAGTGAATGAGATGTAATTAAATGGAAATAGTATACCTGTCATATACTTAGATTCATGTTTCTCTTTTCCGTAAAATAACAGCGTTACAAACAAGCTAAACAAGCTATAAAAAAAATTCTAGTAGCTGTAAAAAAATAAGTAAAATAAAACATACAAGTATAAGTTAATTTATACACACAAAACGTATTTTTGATCTTACTAACATGTTACCCAATATCACGTAAAACGTTTCATAAGATAAGGGCAAAGCAATGTTTACTTTAAATTATTGTGGTAAATTAACTGAATAAGTTTTAAATAATGTCATTTAAATAGTACCTAGGTATTTGTTGTTACATTAATAAGACAGGACAAAAAAATGATTCTATTATCTATTCATGGTTATGTTTATTATAGTGCATTTTTGTTTTATCCAAAATGATGGGTACCTACAGTTACAAAATAACTATTTTATGCAGTAAATAGTATGAACTAACAAATACATTTTGCTTCAAATCTTCATTTGTTGCAACTTTCGCTTTGTATAAGTTATTTATCACATTTAATTTAAAGGTTTATTATTTGGACATGAAAATGTAAATCAAGATTCTAAGTTTATTGTTTAAAAAGAAGAACTATTAGTTTTCTTAAGAAATATTTAATAATGCTATTCATTCTGGATACGTTTTAATTCTTGAAGCCATGACTTCCATATAGCCATGTACTGTGCCATAGTATTATGTCTATCACGCTTATTACAAATACTAGCCCTAAAGTCAGTACCAGAATATCGTCTTACAAGTTTTTTTATTTAAATTACTGAGTAATCGAACTTCAATAAACCCAATCGTAAACTTGAAGTAACATCACAACATCATACAACTTTATAAAACTTCCGAAAGAATGTATAATAACAAAAACATACGTTGAGTTGTACCAAGATTTCTTACTTAAACTATTAAAACATTAATTATAATCTATAAAAAAACATAATATATTTTGCTTATCAATGTTCATTATATTTAACATTCTTTCATATTATCATTATCCAATAACAAAATATTTAATTATACAAACAATACCTATACGGTTTTTACTTATGAATATTGCGTACATTTATTGTACTTTCGTGTTGTAATGTACTAATGGTTCTCGTAATAACTTCATAGACAGCTCTTACAGCATACTAATATGTAATAATGCGTCAACCTAACATCAAAACGACCCGGGTCAAATTCCTAATGAAGGTTAAATTTGTTGTCATCAACTTCGTCCAGGATCCGACTCAGAATTTTTACGTTGCTTGTAAGGAAAAGAAACAAGATAAAAGAAGATAGAAGATGTTACTGTGAAGTTTGTGTTTACTGATTTGTCAGAAAACCATAGTTACGAGCACATATTTGAATATGTAGTAGAGGAATCACTAGCGTAATGAGAGGTGTAAGATGTTTCTTTGGCCAAAAATGTTTCTTTGGCTTTGATGAAAGGCTCAAGTTCCCTGATTTTCTCATATGGAGTCTACTAGGGTCCCTGATGTGATATATGTAACACAACCAATAGTTAATGAGATGTATGGCGAAGTATTGGTGTATGAGGAGGAGGGGGTATAAAAAGTACAAAAATGTTGTGTACCAAGAAATTGGGGATGGTGATTTGTGTTGATTGGCACTTACTAATTCTGCGTTATGTATGTAAGCATCAGGAGATTTTGACATTACTTCGTATTCTAGTAATTTAAGTAGATATTTTCATATGTAAGAGTATAAATGTTGAAGATTTCCTTAGTTTTTCAGGATGAATTCTAGACGCAGAATGTAATATTTATCATCTGAACAATACATCTTACGAAGCCTATAGCTCCTACTTACAGATACCACACGTAAAAGTTCAGGGAAGAAAGTTATTAAAAGTTTATAAATAGTTCGTTTAATTTTCTTCCTACAAACACTGTTTCAGCAGAAAGAGGAATAAATTACATCTTGACAGAGAGTAACTTAAGTACTCTCGATCCTCATTTTCTGCATCATTTTAATTATTCACATTTTTGAATAATTGTTGAATCAATAACTAATTACGCAATAGTTATTCAGAACTCATGACGCATAATTATTGAATCAATAATTGATATTGAACAGAGTGTCAAGTTAACTAAAAGGATAAGATGATATGACTTCGCTAGGAACTCGGCAGAAGTAAAGGCAAGGATTTACCAGCAGTCAAACTCGGGGCTCTGGGTCCTACGATATTTCGGATTCCGTCTAGGTAATACGGCTATGAGGGATCCAAGAACAGGGAGAATGTCCAATTGAGTCAATTCTGCCTAGGCGATTGGGTAATCCCACTAAGTGCACGACACCCAAGCGTGACCCCTTGGGCACAAGGTGCCGAAAGAGCCCAAAACAGCAATTTTTAAAGGGCTTGGAAAGGTTTCCACATGGCAGGTGACCAGTGGAGAACCCAACGGGAACAAAAGTTACGCTAGCCTCTTAAGGTTAAAGATTGGGTATGTGTAGTAACCAAAAAATTTCTGAAAAGGAACGAAATAGTTATTACCATTCTGAAAAGAAAGTTCATTGTTCTGCACACGGCACAAGGGCCAAAGTCAAGTTGAGGAAAGATCATCTTGGTGCAACTACAGATGTTTTGAATGTCTGGGAAACGGTCAACAGTTGACCAGTGACCACCGGTTATAATTTTGTACCAAAATGTTCACCATTCTCTTAGGTACTGATCAACCCTATATGATCTCTCTATAGCTTACGATTCCCGAGATATGGCTGCTTAAATCTCCTGAAATCGAACATTTTTTTGGCCAATATCTCGGGTACGGTAAGAGTGACGCGGAAACTTCTATCACTTCTTTGAGATAGTTTTTGATGCTCTATCGAATAGAGGGCTCAAAATTGAAAAATTAGGAAATAACACACTCACACACACACAAACACACAAACACAGAGAGAGAGAGGGAGGGAGGGAGAGAGAGAGAGAGAGAGAGAGAATTTAGTAAAGAACTTTTTTAACTTCGTTGAAAATTCACTCTCGTTGAAGAGTTATCATGTGGAATAACACGCGTAATATACTAACATTACACTTTTATAAGTCCCACATACATGATCCTAATAATTTCTATGTTTAGGTAAAATGAGAACATATCAGTAAGGTTAGAAACACTTGGGCTGATTTAATGTTCAAGTGACGTCCATTTATGCATAAAAAGTCTAGGAAGAACGCCCAGCGCTTTTAGTCTTCGTCTAATTTCTTAATTTCTTAATAAATTATTTTCCCCCTTTCAGGGCATTTTAGAAAACTGTGCTTTTTATATATTTTTAACCATTTACATTCTACATATACCTCTCCTTCACATTTCTGACTTCAATATTAATACTACCTAGATATTTAATAGTAGTCGCTGTTCTAATTTCGCCGATATAATTTCTATAGGTGACACATTAGAAGAAATGTTGCTGTTGGAAATGAAACATTGACATTGTAAATATATTTCAGAAAATTGTAATTGGGACATAGTCTCTTTATATCGATGTCCAGGGATTCATTATCTAAGCCTAATATGTATTTTTAGCTAATTCGTTTACTTTTTTTAGGAAACAGACATGGAGAAGTGACAATACTGGCTGTGTTTTCCTTTACTTAGTTGTCATAAAAAATCAAGAACACTATATATATATCGTACAAGTGCAACCAAATGCACACCATCTAGGAAAACCTTAACATGATTGTTGACCTTTATTATATGGTTGTTTGATCTCTGACTTATAAGCCATTAAAATGTTAGGTCACGTTTCCGGAAACAGAAAATTATCAACCAAATTCATCTGATAAAGATTTTTTTTTTTTTAGAAAGTAAATGAAGGACAACTTCTTCCCACAATTGGAAGCTCATATTAATTACAGTTCAACGCATGCGGTTATGCATAGAGACCAGACATTTTAAACATCTCTTTATCAACAGATCCGATAAGTTCGGTTGATATTTTCTTTTCCGTTTTTGAAAATGTGTCCCAAATTTTGATTATGCATAACTTGGAATTCAAACGCCTGCAAAACATAATATTTTACTCCACACTTGTATAACAATTTCTTCACTTTAATAACTATACCAAATTTGATCTAGAACGGATGATTGCAGTTCATACGAGTATCGTATGTATGCTCGTGTGTGTCGAGCCTTTAACATGTAGTGTCCTTGATTTTTTAGAAAAAATCAAGGAACGAAAAATAAGATAAGTAGAATACGAAGTGTGTTAATTTTGCCTGACCTCCAAGATTGATTTCTAGGGAAAATGGTAAGACAACATTCTTAAACGTTTTATTCTATGTTCAGAATGGTCATATTTGGTATATTTCTTGAAGTGCCATTACGAATTTTAAAGGCGATTCTTTTTAAAATGCGCTATGAAAAGGTTCAGGTTTTTGAAAATGATGATCATTGTGATTAGGACTATCTAACGACTTTATTGTCTCTTCCATATTCATTGGCATCTCGATAGTTTAACATATTAATTGTGCTAAGACTTGTTAATATGGATACATCCATCTTTTAATTTAGATCGCTTGATCCGAACTACCTCTATATGGGTTCATGAAAAGAAACAGATGTGCTATTTGATATAATTCTAACTGAAAAAATATTTGAAATGTGTTTGGTTCAGTTGCTGAGAGGCAGTTAATCTGCTTATTGGGCGAACAATCCATGTAAAGAAAACGTACTCAACATGAGTACTATATTTGTTCATTATTGTACAATTACTCAACTGAAGTATGGACATCATCGAAGACAAATCTGACCTTGTCTCTAAGATAATTTAATTTCGTCATGTAGAGAAAAGTTCTTCGGATGTAGTAGGACTGAAGAAGAAGCTGCCAGTTTTAATTTCAAGAATGGTGAAAAGAGATTTTTAAAAACTGTACGAAATAAATTACTAAGAGAAATCGAATTTGTAGAAAAATGGAAATGAAGTAAGAAAGAAAAATATGCGTACGAAAGGTTTGGAAAGTAAAATAAAAGAAAAACATAGTATATTTTATATGTCAAAGGGAACCTCCTTCTTTCCTTTAAGTGAAGTGGAGCGAAACGCGTCTGGGGCAGACACTAGTGAGAGTGCCATCTCTCTTTCACCGTAACTATGTCGTTTGTTGTTTTTGACAAGGCATCGTTCATTTTAACGTAGTTGTTTGAACCAGGTGAGTTGAGTGTATAAAGCTTGACAAATGAAGTACGCTTTTAAGTAGATGCTCTCTTGTTTTCTTGCAACGAAGATGGACGGGATATATATAACATCTAATGTTCACGTCGTGCTTTTGATTCACTCAGAGAATATATAGCACATTGCAAACAGGGACAAATTTTGCCTGTGAAAATTTACCTTAGCACGAAATGTCTGCATTAAAAAGAAATCTCTAAGTCTTGCCACCACTTTCCCATTTTCTGTATGCGTTAACGTGGCACATATATTTTCGTTAGTTACAATGTCAGCATCGCATAAGTAGACCAAATTTATTAACACTCATACATTATCAGCATTATGGCCCAAATGGTTCTGCACGTTAGGAAGACAACAATAATGTTATGTAGAATTCAGTAACACTGGTTGTGGAAGAAAGTGTTGAAATGTGAAAACGAAAGTGTTACAAATATTTACTTGCACACACTTTAGTGTATGCATAGGTTATGGTGTGTGCCTTTCCATACAGTAAAAAGAAAGGTTTAATTGTTTTTTTTTCTTGAATTTTAATGGAATCTAAAATTGTTGTCTGTGATTCCTCAATTCATTAAAATATCCATTTATCTTATATTTAATACACTAAAACCGAATAAAATAGTCACGCACAATTGTTATAATGAGAACTAGAATATTATCTTTGTGCACACCTATATGAAAAGTTCTGCTTTAATTACTTCTGCGCATATCCATATGAAAAGTTCTGCTTCAATAACTTTTGTGCACACATATGTGAAAAACTATGCTTTAGTTACTTTTGTGCATGTGAATGTGAAATGTTCTGCTTTATTTACTTTTGTGCACACCTATGGGAAAAGTCCTGTTTTAATTATTTTTGTGCACACCCATGTTAAAAGTTCTGCTTTAATTATTTTGTGCACACCTATGTGAAAAGTATTGCTTTAGGCACTTTGTGCACACTCATGTGAGAAACTTTGATTTCAATACTTTTGTGCACGTGCATGTGAAATGTTCTGCTTTATTTACTTTTGTTCACACCTATGGGAAAAGTCCTGTTTTAATTATTTTTGTGCACATCCACGTTAAAAGTTTTGCTTTAATTATTTTGTGCACACCCATGTGGAAAGTTATCTTTAATTACCTTCACGCAGTCCCATATAGGAAGTTCTGCTTTAATTACCTCTGTGCTTACGTTTGTTGGTTGGTTGGGGATTTAATAAAGGCGTATACAGCAAAGATATTTGTCTCTGCCATGTAAAGTTAATTGCTCAATAAAAGTTGCTCACAAAAGTTCTTCAAAAATAAGAAGATATCAAAGGCATACGATCTAAAAAAAATAGAGGGAAAAGAATAAAAGTATTATCAAATATAAAATGTAACTCCCTTATGCAGAGTCGTTTTGACATATGATTAGCGTCTTATTAAAGGCCTGACTACTACAGGAAACTTATGTTAGTCGAAGTCTTTAGTATGACACTAATCACGCGTCAAAACGACTCTGCATAAGAGTCAAAACAATTATCAAAGCATCTACTTAAAACAGATTTTGAAAATTGTTAGGTAAGAAGTAACAAACGAAATAAATACACAAAACACTTAAATTACTAAACTAAAACTGGTAGAAGCTAAAAAAAAGTCTTTGAGAACGTTAACTGCTTGAATTTCATAAACAAAATCAAAACTAAGATCAGTAAAGATATAGCTATAGCCCTAAACCTGATTAAAGTTATTAGTCTACCCTAAAAGTCCTTGAGGTCTGAGTACTGAGAATATTGTACAAGAATGTCCCAAATACTGAGTGTTGGAGAGGGAAGAGTTCACATTTCGTTTTCTTTAAAGAAGAATTAATGGAGTGTTTTTGAAAACTATTCATGTTCAAATTAATTAAAAAAATAAGTGCTTGTAACATCAATAAAAATGTATAATAGGATGTCTTATTTCTTTAGCTTGATGATGTAGATAAGTTCATTGCCAGTAAGTGACCAAAATTTTAAATTCTGATCAAACAAAATCTTAAGTGTGCTTGGTCTATGACCAGAGTTTTAGATTAAATTATAAATGTTAATGCACTTTCTATAAACTATAGAGATAATACTAATCAAGCGGATAAACAGAAACGTATACAGATTTTCTCCAGAAATGTATACAGAACTGGAGAATTTTTTCTTACTCTGTATTATATTGTATTCGAATACCAGGAGAGCATCGTCTATGGAAGCTGTGGAAGACCACTTTACATAAGTGAACAAGATAAGCCGTTAAGAATAATGCACTAAATATAAGAAACAATGCAATAAATACTAACAAGAATGCATTAAATATTCAGAGTAATGCATTAAATATTAAACAAATACATTAAAAGTTAATAATAATGCATTAAATATTAGGAATAAACGCTTGAAATGTTGAAAGTAATGAATTAAATATTAAGAGTAATGTTTTAAATATTGAATAATACATTAAATATTAAGAAAAGTAGTTTAAGTATTAAGAATGATGCATTATAAACAACAGCTTTCTGTAGGTAGAAAATTTTGCTGCGCCTCTATTGAATATTCATGTTTAACATAAATACCACAAACTATTAATGTTTCTTTGGTTCAAACCGAGCTCCTCCCAAGTAGGCATTTTGGTAGGTTTTCAGAGTTCTTTCTTCTCCTGCATGCTTCACTCTGCCATCACCATTCATTTCATTATCATTGTCCCCCTTAACCTTCGCTGCACAAGCGAGGGACGTTACATTAAAACTGGCAAGCGTATGCACCTTTAGTACAACTGGTTCCGAGATAGATTCCCAGTAGAGAAAGTTAAAAAAATTGGACAAATTACGTTGGTTCGGGTTCCACCATAATTTCGGTGTCTCCACGTCTCAAAATACTTGAGGCGCTGAGAAGGAATGCTGAAAGACGATAAACTTTTAATTTACGAGGAATAATGAATACAGTCATATACAGTAATGATTTCAGAAGATTCCCCCCCATTCAGATGACTTTGAATAAATGGAATTAAAAGTAGATGTGTGCAAGTGGTGGTAACTGACGTTGAGTCCGATAAGCGAAAAGTCCCGGAAAGCGAAATTTCATAGTTTCAAAGAGGTTTTTCCCTCTGGGTCACCCTCTGAATTCATCACTAGTTATATTATGCATATATAGTACCTTCTACTTATTTTTCTTCCTTTTCTTAACTATAAAGAAGTTGGTGGCTACTTCAATGTAAACAGTTACATAGTGGAGATCGGTTTTAAATTCTTTAATATGTTTGTAAACTTTCATTTCTTTTAAGCTTCACAGTTGTCAACTCAAGAGAGAAGAAATAAGAAAAACAATGTAAAAGAGAAAGAAGCACACAAAGAGGAAAGACAACTAAAAAAAGAAAGTGAAAGAAGATATCTGGGCAGTTTTGGCGGCCATTTTCGCCAACATGTTATGACGTTTATGTGCTTCTTCCCAGCTTTCCTCTGCTCTTTTGTTTTTTCTTTTCCTTCGTAACTAGAAACGATGAGTTTGCAGGCGTCTTTAAGGTGTTAAAATAAGAAGAAGGAGGTTAAGCATCTTCACACACTCACACACTCAGAAGTAGATCATGGCGGTAGTTGGCGGCTTGGAGAGAATAAGATAAAATGGGGCTAAATGAGGGGTAGAGTGATCTATTCCTCAGTTTTAGAAGGGGAAAGAAATGGTTGGTTATGCGGGAACGAAGAACTAAATATCATCTTTAGGGGATACTTTGCCAGACGGTGCGTGGAAGAAGAAACCGCTTCCCCTTACAGGGACATTGGCCTTGTTGACTCCAAATGATGCAAGAACGATTTTTAAGTGCCTTTAACAGCATGCCATTATTCCTTCCAGATGCCTTAAGAATTGAAGAATAGCACAAAATTGTTAGGGATGATAGCTTGGCAAAGTGTTCCAAGTTGCCTGTCTCCTAGTATCGTAAAAATTTACTTGCTATACTATGAGTGTGTTTTGTGCGTTGAGTGTTCGAGTCTTATAGGAAAATCGAATGTGATAAAAAAAAACTCTTTGAAAACTTGCTAATCTCAAGGTTGTTAGTGTCTACGTTGGTGTTTCATAGGTAAAGTTTTTGTGTTTCTAGCATGAGACAGTATCATTACCATATTTAAAATGACTCTACATAGCATTTCACTGATACTATCTTCACTTTCACGTTCATTACATTACATTATTACCATTATTATTATTATTATTATTATTATTATTATTATTATTATTATTATTATTATTATTATTATTATTATTATTATTATTATTATTATTATTACTGTAGTAATATGAGAAAACAACATAAAAAGCTATTAAAGCGTAGAAGTTCAGAAAAAGCTAAAACGTGTCATTAACCGAGTCACTCACATACTTTTCCCTTGTAAAATGAAACTTGTATAGCATGTATTTTAATAGCGAATGAAAATTTTGATAGGGGATGATAGGACAGTAGTGACAAGAAATGCAGAGGTTTATTAAATACTGTAGGAACATGAATTTAAAAATAAATGAAGAGGAAACTAAATACAGTAAATTCGCCAGGGTTGTTGTACTGTGAATTATGAACACGTCGAAAAATCAAGTAATATTTTCAACAAAGTGGGTACTTTCAAATATTTAGGGCAAATACTATCAGACGAAAGCCATATCCTATGACTTAAATTTCAATTGAGAACAAGGAATTCGTGTTATTATTCAGTTCAAAATTTTTGCCGTAGCGAATTCTGTTGAAGAATTTGGAGTTTAATATTTGTATAAAAACGATAATCATGCCTGCTGTTCTGTACAGTTGAGAAACATAGTCGTTTACTCTTAGGGAAGAACGTATACTAAAAGCATTTCAGAAAAAGAACTTGAGGTAAAAATTTGGACCCAAGAGGAACTTGAAGTAGAATGGAGAAAACTTCATAATGAGAAACTCCATAATTTATATCGTTTATCAAACATTGTTAGGGTCATTAAGTCTAGGCACAGAATGGAAAAAAGTAGGAGCGCTTTCAAAATTGTAACTGAAAATTCAATCGGAAAACGACCACTAGGAAGACCTAGGTGTAGATGGGATTACATTATTAGGATAGATCTCGCAGAAATAGGAATTCAAAGTAGAAACTACATCCAGCTGGCTTAGAACAGAAGTCAATGGAGAGCTTTCGTTAGTGCGAATTTTAACCTACGTGTTTCATAGGCCATGAAGTAAGGAAATTAGTTAGTTATAATATGTATTACACTTGCACTTGTAAGAACTCTTAAGTATAAACGCGTGTGATAAATTTGATTATATAATTCACCTTGTAGGCGACTATTGCAGATACATTGGAATAAAATTTTGCTAAGTTATTTCTTCCTCTTTGTTCCTTCTTCCCTTCTTTATATTCTACATGATGACTCTGTTTGATCAGTTTGACTTCTTCCGAATGATATACTTAGTGTTCATGCTAATGCAGGTATTATAATTAAGTGTAGAACTAAAAGTCACTTATAATGAAACAATTGTTTTTGGATGAACTAAAACCTTACGAACAAACTCTTAATTGCAAACAAACTGTGTACGTTTATATATTACTAGTTGAAATGTCTGTACATTGCATAGGAGAGTAGATTTGTGGAAAATATTTCAACACTTTTCCCCTTTTTTAGGATACACATAATAATTAAAATGAATTGATAAAAATCTTTAAGGTACTCTATTTTTGGCATAAATTTTGAACCTCACTATTTCTCTGAGTATTTGACCTAGTCTGATATAGATACTATGTTCTACAATGCAATTCAAAATATTAAGCCGTTTTCCTTTATAGAATCATAAACAGCAGATAACGTTACTTTCATGTGGCAAAAACATTATAGAAAATTCTTCTCTCTTTCACCCCTTAAAACAGGATTTTTTTTAAAAAACTCTTCCTTTCTTGATGGGTTCCTGAGATACTAAATTTTTTGCATAAATTATGACCTCCGCTTTCTCCTTATAATGTAAATTTTAATCAAACTAACTTTAAAAAACTTTAGCATGAAAAAAACTTTAGCCTATAACTGTAATCAAAAGTTCTTTTCAAACGGTTCAGCTGTATTCCCGTGATTCGATTACATGCAATATCAGTTTTATTATTACAGTGAAACCCCTAAACTTGGACATCCCTCTAACTTGGACACTTTTCTTCAGAGGAACCAGAGAAGCCTCTATTGATATCTGTGTACTGTAAAATTCTGTAGCCTGGACACCCCTCTGTCTTGCATCTTGGACACACATATTTGAAGCTAAGTTGAACATCTAAAGACACACTACACAGGTAAAGGAGAGTGAATGATTTGCTGATGATTCGCGTGATAACTGCTGGAATTCCGTGAAGAAATGGTGGGTGAAGGAGAAGAACAGACGATTTATTTTCATGAGAAAACAATGAAATTCCGAGAAGAGGTGGAAAGTGATGGGTATAGTGGCCATCAATACATTCCTTATTCGTACAAACTAAACATTACAATATTGTCTGTGGTGTGACCGGCGTCAGAAGACATTTGAAGTTCAAAAAATTAGTAACCGGAAATTGAACGAACTGATATTACAAGAAAAGTAAAGGGTAATCGATCTCTTGAATAACGATCATTGCTGTAGGAAACTAGCAGACGAATTTCGGGTTTCGAAATTGACAATATCGAACATTAAAAGAAACAAAACGCTATTGTAGAATCATGGGGAAAAATTGTAGAGTTCGGAGAAAACGGGTACGTTAAACTAAAAAAACTGCTTACAATATTGCGTATTGATCCATGTAGTAGTGTAGGATGCTGTTTTACGTAATATGGCCACGATACAAACATCTACCTGTGTATCTTGGACACTCCTCAAACTTGGACAGTATTCAAAGGAATCGCAGGTGTCCTTCTTAGATGGGTTTCACTGTATATATTTGATAGAATATTCCCAAAATAATAATAATAATAATAACTGGAGCCTAATGTAGGATTTTCGTAGGTCATGGTGACTTAGCTTAAAATAGACATCACATTGATTCCGAAAAATCATTATAATTGGTTTTCTTGACACTTTGTATAAATACTTAATAAGTCCGTTCCAACTTTGTAAGCTTTTGAACTTACCGGGAACTGAAGCTGGGTCTATTTGCACCAAAGTTCTGTTCGTTAACTATTACATAATGAACCTCGTATCAGAAAACAAATTCCCAATCACTGAATTTTCAAAAACGACGTGTAAAGTTAACTTTCATGTTTCTATAATTACGCGAATTAATGAAAAACAAAACAATACAATTGTGGCATTTTTTAAGATATTTTTAAAAAATACTAGCAGTTAAGTAGCCGGATGGAAGGAAAAAATATTACTGTTAGAAAACTTTATAAAATTCATTATAAAAGAGAACATATGGCCTAATGTTAATGTATTAAAAGTAAAATATAACAACGATGATATATAATGGTTTATACAAGAAAGAAAAACAGTTGAAATTATTTTTAAGCAAAGAAAATCCTTCTACAACTCCCATTTTCATTGTAAACACTGGACAGTAACTCACGTTTATTGCATTCTGGTGTGCAACAGGGGACCTCTTTTCCGTGCATGTTATTTTAACTTCTGTCCCTTCTTTAATTCTTACAGAACTGTACATATCAAGCTAGTTCTTTAAACGCAGGCAAAAAATGTAGAAGAAGAAAGATAACATTGTATACCGACGTACTTTCCCTTTGTATACGTGATTGTTAATGAATGCAAGTTCTCGTCATTTTTCTTACGGAAAAATAAAGAGAAGGAAAGACAGGAAGGTAGAATAGTAGTTGTGCTAGGAAGAACCTGTTACGATATACGAGCTACAAAAAGAAGTAATATAAACAAAGAGCAAAATGACAGAGAATAAAATATGTGCAAAAGTAAGTACAATGAAAGAAATGAGAGAAAGTATATATATATATATATATATGAATTTACGATCCAACAAGAATTGTTATGAATATAATAGTAGATTTATGTATACATATAACACTGCTTCACAAATATACATGCATCCGAAAACAGCAAGTGTCAAATTAATGCTTCGGCTGCTTCGGAAGCATGTGTGACAAGAACTTGATACGTGCATCTTTGTGAAGTTAATTAGACGTCGCTATAACATAAATGTAGTATGGCACATGTACTTCCTTTCTTTCTTTACATGCTAATTATTATTCAAACTGTTGTATTTTTTAAAAAGAGAAGAAAAGGAACCGATTATTAGACAGCTATCGATTTTGTAGCTAATTACAGTGTTATTTGCTAATTGCAAAAGAGCTTTGCAATCCTAAATTTTTAATTATTTGCGAGCTTAAGAATCAAAAGGATTATATTGTGTGTAGATCGGTAAGTATTCTTATTTGGAATTAATCACAATGTAAATGGAAGTTCCACTTTGTATACCTATAAATCTTCGTTCACTATATATCTTTGCCAGTTATACAACCCTTCAAAGGTATGCCTAGTTGCGCGTCTTTCAGATATCTATTAATTAACCAGTTTAATTAGTATGCATCGTAATGTAAACGTAACGTCAACAAAGAGTAAGCCAAAAAGTGTTATGTAACCTAAAATAGTATACCCAAAATACATTTTTCCAAACATTATAATATAAAATACTAAATTATACTATTAAACTTGTATTATTTACTTGTTATAGTCCTTCTTATTTCCTATATCGCATGCGAACTTATTTTATGAATAACAAGCAACATTGCTTTTAGAAACTCCTTCATTACGTCCCTTTGTAAAAAAACTGATTTTTTTCGTGCTAATGTAATTTTTAACAAGTGCATAACTGTGCAATGGGCTGAGAGAAACTTTATATTATATATTTTGTAAATTAATGTAGTTAAAGTTTCAGTTAGTCTTGTAATAGCCATAAAACTCCATTGGTGGTTATCGATATTAAAATATTCTACGAAACAAAGTAAATAAGATTTAGAAATAACAAGGTCAATGCATCACCAGATCCAGCGATATATAAAATTTAAGTATGGGGAAGACAAAACTGACATGAGAACTTCTATTTATAGTTTGACGTAATTAAACCAAAATTTATTGAATTAGAAATGAAAGAATTGCACAATTCCTTTCGTGCACCATATTCTATACACGTTCAAATTCCATCAAATTCGACTGGATTAACAAAAAAACTAGTATTTATTTAGTAAGTGTTGACTCTACAATATTAACTGGCGTGTGTTTCGACCACAAAACACACAAGTTTGACTACACAACTCACGAAACGGATAACAATATAAGAGTTACGTCATATAAGAGTTACGCCTTACGAAAATGTGTTATTGACGATCGTAAATATGTGTCTATTATGATAGGAACATCCCTAAGTGAATATATTACGAGTTGCACTGCTAAGTGTATGAGGTCATCCGACTCAGTCTTTCCAATGCTAGGCAATGTGTGTAATGCTCCAGAGAAACTAAGTTAGGCAATTTTTCAGGAAATCTAATTACATAGGAGCCCTAGAACTTTATCATTTAATACCAGAGTAGTTTTAACTTTAATACATATGCTACCAACAGCTTTATGCCGTTGATTATTTGTATATTCCTAATCACCTTAATTATAAAATGGTTTAAAATAAATGTAGAAAATACTGCCTCTTGTAAATCAAACACAACTCTTAACATTAAATAATTTTACTTAAAATGGTGTCCAGCATTGTAAAAGATGAAGACAAGCGCAATACAGGGTATATATCTCTCTTCGTTGGTTATATATTCTGTATCTTAATTTTAAGCAATTGTTTTAAAAGGTTGATAAGACAAGCAAAAATACAATATATTTTCATTTGGTTTGCTTCATAACCAGAAAAGAATACAATAAATATATGTTTTATGAAATAGTTAACTAAATCTACATAAAATCCATGTGAACATTAAGATATATATATATATATATATATATATATATATATATATATATATATATATATATATATATATATATATATATATATATATATATATAATAATTTGAGTTCTTATCCACTTTACCCAATCTCTAAATCCCATTTACGCTACTGAATAACGTTATGGTTGTCCTATTACCGCAAAGTGACAATGTTCTTCTTTTACGAAAAAAGTTTATACATGTATGAAATACGTGTACGTTTTAAACTAGGCGTGCGTGGGTGTGTGTGCGTGAATGTCATGTTGCATCATGTATGCATAAGTTCACATACATCCACCAATCCACACTCTCATGCACTGCTATACGTACAGTATGTATGTTTGTGTTCTGTATTTACGTGTTCGTTTATGTACAGTGACCAAAGGTGGGGAGAAATTTCTAAGGACGATGAAAAACGTGACTCTCTAACCAGTGACGCATCACGGTGTTCGTGTTGCGCAACATGTGTGTTCGTGTTAAGGAAGTTACGCATTTGCTTATATATATGTACGTTAATGTTGGGCCTGCATTTACATATATACGCAATTTCCTTTTATACTTGATACTAAAGGGAGTGTAGTATTATTATCTATACTTAAGTTTCCTTAAACAATGATAATAGCATTATTTATTTTTACGTAAAGTGAACAAGTAAATTGTTTCATCTGACTGACTTGAATAATATGAAATAAACTAGAAATGTATTTTGCTTAATAGAAAAATTTTACTATATGGCTTGGTGGAGACAAGCTCTGCATAAGAGTCAAATGGGTGTGTGCAAGAGTGAATGTTAGCACCCGTTACATAGGAAATAAAACGAAATGAAATCTGTGAGTTTCACGTCCCACGCTTATTCGGTGTGGGTTCCTGAGGGGACACGGTGATGAGAAATGAATGAAATGGTGGAATGAAGAAAGTGTGAAGAAACTAGATAACCCCGAGAAAACCCACGCACACGGTATTTGTCCGCCATAAAGTACACTTGGCACGAGCAGGGGTCGGACCAGGGATCCCACGCACCAGAGGTAAACGCTCTACCACTAATCCACTTCTGCCCCAACCTTCGCATTGTGTATTTGGGAGTATGAAGTCTCCTCCAATCGAAAGTGTGGAATCTGGGGGCCTTTCCCGGATTTTGTTTAAAACTCAACATCGAAATTAGCATTTTAAAGCTATTTGAACCTAAAAGTTAGACTAAAATAATATCTTAAAATTACATTTTAAGGCTAATATCCATTTTTCTATATGCGTATATATATATGATTTACTACTGAGCCCTTTGAACTACCTTTTCAATGGGTGCTCAAATAAAATCAGTGTTCTGCAGCAAAAATTTAATTTAGGCCTATTATTAATATTTCACTTATAACTTTATTTTCTATTATTAAAAATTTAAAATGAAGTCAGAGTTAACTGTAACATACATTGTACTTAAAACAAGGGAAATAAATCATATACCACTAGCAGCGTTCACCCCGCTTCGCTGGGGTCACCCCGGAACGCAATAAACTTTGTTACTTAGATAATTTTTACTTTTTCGCTTTCAAGTGATATGATAAAAACCATAGAAGATTGGAGTAAATGTTAACATTATATCGCCTGTCATTTATGTTAACCCGCCGAGTGACACGGTCATGTGGGTTGCATATAAATACGGTTAGATTTAGCTATGATGAGCTAACAAAGGATTTGTACGTTATGGACACTTGAATGGTCAATTATCTCAAGACACTGGTAATTGAAAATTAAAGTGATATGATAAAAACCATCTAGGGTCTAAATCTTAATAACCCCCCCAAAATGAAAGAAATTGGTTCAGCCGTATTAGCGTGATGAGCTAACAAAGGATTTGTACGTTCTCTTTTATATATATAGATGGCAACATTTTACAGTTTTGACGTAGTAAAAAATAAAATTCTAAGTACTACATAGTATAACATTTGTTATTTGTTTTTAATCTGTTATGTAAATAATTTAAAGAAGTTGAAAATAAATAAAATATTGCTAAACATAGGACCATATCTATTATTTAGCGAGTAGTAAGATTAATGCATACAGTTATTTATGGAAATACATAATAGTTTCAACCCACTATCTGCGTCTTCTTCAGACTTCCACCCCTTTTAGCTACTTGGGAGTTGGACATCTCTTATTACCTTCTGGAAAGCAACTTCTAATTAAGCTCCGCTCTTTCATTAAAAACTAACACTTGTGTTTTCCTACTTTTACCTGTTCAGCTGCATACTTCTCCAATTAAAATGTACCTTTTTGTGGGTATATTTCTGAAATTCAATTATTGTTTATGTTCCCTTATTTACTTGTTCTCTTTCTTTCTTCTTCCTTTTCCTTCTCTCTTCTTAAAGTAAAATTCTTTCCCATTCTTTATTTATTGTAAGTCCTTCATTCTAATTCACCACCTTGTCTCATGCCTTCATAGTTTACTTGGCTTTTCTTTTATTTTCTCACCAAAGTGTTTTATTTTCTCTGCTTCTGTGATCTCTGCTCCTTCCCATTATATCCTGTTACTTGTCTCTTTCTGATTGTTATATATTTCATTGTTGTTCCTTTTCAATTTTACGTCATCCTTGTTCTGCTTTATCATTTCTTCCATCTTCTTTTTTGTTTCTCCTATTAAATTTTATTACACTCAGCACACCCACTTTGTATACCTCTATCGCTTCCCTTTGACCTTCACATAAGATTTATTTAATAGAATCTTTACATTGGATAGAAGCTAGTCTGTCCTTCTTTGACATAGCAGTCTATTAACCCTGTGATGATTTTCTGGCTCCGCCACTGCTGTAGATATATTAAATTAATGTTTTTGACATTATTTGATATTCTTATGAGATAATATTTTATATTACTTTCAATTCTATTTATTCATATGAGAAAATTAACTATGCAGCCATCTACATGCTTTAGTGTTTGATCCCATGTTAAATTGTTTTACCTCTTCAACAGATACGACTGCTTTCATTAAATTGTTTTGGTTCAGCATACCTTTTTGATTTTCTTGAAAAACTGTATGTGAGAGAAATGTCAAGTCAAACTAATACCTATGGCAACCCTGCCCCGCACTCACAGATAAACTAAACCAGATATACAATAAAAAGATAATAATTTTAAAAATGATATTGAATGTTTTATTGTTACCTCAAACAAGTTAATAATAATAATAATAATAATAATAATAATAATAATAATAATAATAATAATAATAATAATAATAATAATAATAATAATAATAATAAGTGACAAATAAATGTAACCAACAATATAGAAGCTTGAAGTACACCACTCTTAACTAACTAACTAACTCTATGGCTTATGGAACAAGGAGGTTCAATGCCGCGTTCACAAAAGCTCTCCTCTGACTTTTATCCTTAGCCAACTGGATCCAGTTTCTACTTTGTATTTCTATCTATGCGAGATCCATATTAATATTGTCCTCCCATCTGCTCCAAAGTCTTACTAATGGTAGTTTTCCTAGATCTTCCAGTCAAGACTTTGAAAGCGTTTCTACTTTCTTCCATC
Source organism: Thermobia domestica (assembly GCF_964235325.1). Taxonomy (NCBI): domain Eukaryota; kingdom Metazoa; phylum Arthropoda; class Insecta; order Zygentoma; family Lepismatidae; genus Thermobia; species Thermobia domestica. The sequence goes on from NC_137458.1 coordinate 143,142,377, forward strand.
CTAGCTACATGACCTGCCCACCTAAGCCTCCTTGAATTCATGGCCCTAACAATGTTTGGTAAACCGTATAAATTATGTAGTTCCTCGTTATGAAGTTTCCGCTATTCCCCACTCCCGTTCCTCTTGGGTCCGAATATTCGTCTCAGGATCTTGTTCTCAAATACTTTCAGTCTATGTACTTCTTAAAGAGTAAGCGACCATGTTTCGCAACCATACAGAACAATAGGCATGATTATCGTTTTATATATTTTAAGCTTAAAATTTCTTGATAGAATTCGCTGCGACATGGATTTTTGAACTGAATAATAACATGAATTTCCTGGTTTTAGTCGACATTTAATTTCTTCGTGAATGTGATTTTCGTCTGTTAATATTGATCCTAGATATTTGAAAGTATAAACTTTATTAAAAGTATTAATTAATTTTTTTTAACGCATCCATAATTTGCTGTATTACGGTCCCGACGCACTTCCATGTATTTAGTTTTCTCTGCATTTATTTCTAAACCCATGTCTCTGCAAGCGTTTAATAAGATCTCTGCATTTCTTTCTATTGCTCTCCTGTCATCCTCTATTAAATTTACATCATCAGCTTATGCCATAACTTGGTGAATACCATTCCACTCTAGGCCCTGGTTGCTATCTTTGATTTTCCTTATAACGTATTCCAGGACAAAGTTGAATAGCTCGTCGACAAAAATTTTCCTACCCGGACTTTACTTTGGGATTTATTTAAACATATCTTAATTAATATAATTAGCAATTGAGGTATTCTAAGTTCTGTAAGAACGTTGTATAATGTTTCTCTCCTAACCGAGTCGTAAGCCTTTCTAAAATCAATAAATAGTTGATGTACTGGGGTATTGTATTCCCACTTGTTTTCGAGTATTTGGCGAATGGTAAATATTTGGTCGATAGTTGATCGATTTCATCTAAATCCGCACCTATAATCTCCAATAATTTCATCTGCGCATGCGGTCAACCTTGCTAATAGAATATTTGAAAGGGCTTTATGGGATGTTAACAGAAGAGAAATGTCTCGATAATTATTAGTCAGTTTTGTCGCCTTTCTTGCGAATTGGAAGAATGATTGATAACTTCCACTCTTGTGGCAATTCTTCCTTGTTCCAGATAAGGTGAATTAGTTTGTATATCTTGTTCCACAGTTTTTCGCCTCCAGCTAAAATTAACTCAGCCGGAATTTCGTCTGCACTCGAGATTTGTGTTTCTTTAATTCCTTTATAGCAGTTTCTATTTCTATTCATTTAGATTCTGGAATGTACGGTTCTGCGGTGTGTATCTCTTTTTCTCCACGCACATTAGTTTTTGGTTGCGTATTAAGCAAATCGTCAAAGAAATCTTTCCACCTATTTAAGATGCTATCCGTATCAGTGAGGACTGTTCCGTCAGCTTTCTTTTTATATATAAGCACGAGGTTGATAGCCTTTCTTAAATTTATTGATCCCCTTATACATGTCCCGAATGTTTTTATTTTTACTATTATCTGCAAGTTCGTTAATTTTAGCTTTCAAAAAATGGCGTTTCTTTGTTCTAAAAGTTTTGGAAGTTTCCCGCCTTATGTCTACGAAATTTTGTGTAGTTATTTCATTCAGAGTTTGTAGCCAATGTAATTTTGCTCGGTTCCTCTTGTCTGCTAGTTTAATGCATTCCTGGTCGAACCATAGTTTGTTCCTATGTATTTCCGCGTGTCCCATTTTTTTCTGAAATTTTAATACTATCTCTAATTTCAATCCAAGTGTCCTCCGCGCTTCGAAACTTCTAAAGCCGAGAGTCTATTCGAAACTTCAATCATTACTCTTATATAAACGTTTTAATACTGATAGAAACGTAATTGTGCTGAGTTACGTCCTGAGAGAAAACTATTTTTTCGATGTCCAAGATTCAAAAACTTGCCACAAGCTGGAGTATGGATCTGATTGGTTGGTGTGGAGTTTATAATCCCTTTTAGAATCGAGGCAACATGAAACCTGGACATACAGGTTAACGTATAATACGAAACACGTGAACTCTCACCGGATATCAAACATGGGTGTTCCGTATGGAGCTTCTATATGATAATAAATTAAGATGGAACTAATATATGTTGTAAGTTCTTTCTTTCTTGATTGTTACAAATTATCTTGTAGACAATTAATTCTAATGCTTATACTATGTTTACATTGTGGAGAAAAGTGTTGTATGGAAAAATAAGATTACAAGGCGATAAGTGTTGTATGAATGTTACATGCTGTTGCTTCATGAAAAGTTTTGTCTATAGTAGGTCAGGAAACGACAACCTTGAGTTAGGTTACATTAAGATCTATTCGGTGTGTCATTAAGTATTAAGATGTTCATAGATCGTGTGTGTAAGAGAATAACATCTTATTATGTTACGAGTGAAATTATGCTTACTCCAAAATAGATAACAACAGTACATAACAAAAATGATATAAGGTATATTTGTAGTGATCGTATGCCTTACGACAAATATACTCTATTGTTTACTCTATTGTGTTTACAACGAAGGGGATGCATGTACACCGCCTCCCACCTTCGTTGTAAATATACACTGTCTAAAATGAGAAGCAAGCAGTGAAAACAGCAACACTTTCTAAAACTTTTTGCAGTCATGCTTTCATTTGGGGCTTATAAGAAAGAGGTGTTTTGCAAAATCTATAGTTTGACAATTTTCTGAAGATTCAAGGAAAAGGATTCACCAACCAAAGCAATATAACATTTGTCAAATAAGGAAGAAAATAAAATAAAAGCCAGGAGGAAAGAAGAACAATTTTTCCTGCATATCACTTCCGACCCTCTTTGAAAGACTCCCCACCCCCTCCGTTTTTTATATCAGTGATGTCAGGTGTAAAGAATATTATGTTACTTTGAAGAGTTTCAATGAAACTGGTTATTTGGTGGTTATGGTGCACTCCCCTCAGAAAATTCTGGATCCGACCCTGAATGCATCGGCTACTTTAGGAGATATTCCTAAGAACTACAGAAGGGTTTTGCTGTCCTTTGGCGCTATTACCAATTATTCACCGCTTATCGCTGAATGATCTGGGGTTTCCTTAAATGATGTACGCGTCTTGAATTTTGAGTCGCACACTAATAAGTGCTCTTCAATTTCTTCTTTCCATCTCCAAAGGGTTTACTGGCTAAAGCGTGCGCCTTTGGTGCACAGGGTTCTAAAAAATATAAATGTATGGCTTAACTGGTATTAAATTATGTGGTACTGGGAATGATAGTGCATTTGCTGAAAAGCTTCATTGAGGTAATGGACGTTTTATTTACTCACCTGCCAAGTGGAATGGGGACTAAAAATCAATAAAACTGCCTCCGGTTCTTTTAGATTAGGCGTTTGTAATTGACAGGCTTTCCGTACTGTTCTGCATCACCGTTGCAAATGTTGATCTTCTGAAGCAGAGTAAATAGTGAAAAAAATATACGTATGCTTGTTGAAAAAGTATCTATTCAAATTCCCTAAATTTGAGGATCTCTCTAATAAAGCAGAGAATTCTAATACAAAGTTTACGAAGTGAATAGAAACAATAATTTTAGTAACAATGAAGTACATCATAAATAAAGTGTTAAATGTACAATTAATGAGTTCGTTTGAAAGGTAAAAAAAAAGAAATTATTTTATGCCAAAGTACATTAACTGTAAATCAGTAAAATCCGCAAGCAAATGTAATATCTTCTTTCAAATATTAAATTTAGGTTGATTGTCAGATCAGATGTAAAGATTTAATTTATTTACATTGACTCTTATTTTGAGTAAATTAAATTATATTCAACTATGAGTTTAAATTAAACAAGCTAAGAAAGTATTTACAATACTTCTCCGAAGTTGAGATCCTGAGTTACCGATAATTTTATACCTAGAAAAAAGTAATCTCACGAAAAATATTAGAAGGCAACATGAACAAAATGTACCAATTTGAATTTAGTCAGGATAGTGATAAAAGAGTATCATGTAATCATATTATTGTTCTTTCCTTTTTAAATATAAACTCTGGTTTTCATTACCATTAAAGTTATATGAGACAGAAAGATTTATAATTCAATAATGACATAATGATTTGAACTAGGAATTAGATCTCTTGGCTTTCGGCATGTATAGACATGCTAGTCAGTCACGTATGGGAGATGGTGTCCCTCAGATATAACACTGCCCGGGTAATGGGGGAAAAGGAAGCGGCCTAGGATCATATTGTTAGGAACCATCCTGACATTAGTCTGGGATGAGTGAGAAAAATCCAGGAAAATCTCACTCAGGATAGCTGGTCAGAAAAATATATTACACTTTCTCTACCGAGTGTCTTTCCGGGAACCGAACCCGAAACCGCTCGCGCCAAATGCGAGGGCATTAGCTACGGAGTCTCTAGGATAAGCTACCTATGTCTAGTATTCCCTAATGTAAGTGGAGCTGATCCTATTTGAGCGGAAAACGAAAGTTCTAAACACTCGTTGGACAAACACCTATAGTTACCATACAAATGTAAGCTTTAAGAAGCACATATTATAAATTTCCATATCCAACGTATAAATCATATAATTGATAACAAAATATAAGTAGCATCCAGAGAAGTAAATAGTAGTACAAGAATAACCCCATTAGACAATAAAGAAAACTAATATTTCAAAACTTCCTCTTATATTTGCTATTGTAATATAGTTCAGCTCCAACGAAAAGAAAGAATAGAAACAAGAATGAAATAAACAAAAGACATTTATTTCTTGTTATTTCTCCAACTTTTTATTCCAACATTACTATTGTCTCCAAAACTAATATAAGCCAAAGAATTCCCTCCGCAAAATCTGAATGAAATAGTAGTTTAATTATAAAATCTCTTTTGAAGTGCGAAATACTATTGTAATATTTTTTTAAATTTGTTTCATTTGCGTCAATTCAGAAAAAAATGTGTAGTGTTTTTGAACTAGATTTCTACTCATCCTAATAATCTAGCCGTTAAAACTCAATTAATGTTATGAATCACAGCTTAAATATTATTGTACAGGCAGTAAAATTTATTTTAACACAGGCTATTTTAATAGCAAGGAAAATAACGTTTAACTCTGGATTACAATAAATTGATATTTAAAAACATTTTAATTGAATTAAGCCTTTCGAATCGTTTGATTCATTTTTAGTGCGTTCATACAGCATAGAAAATAATTAAATTAAAATACGTAATGATATAATCTCAAACCAACTTCTTTTCATCAACAGCAATATTTAATACCTATCCATTTGCATTGATGCATATGTTTCTGGACAGTTATTAAGTTACAAACAATGAATTTCATTGTGACCGATTATACAACGTTAGATTACGTGTTTCAACACTCAGGGGAATCAAGAGTTAAAGGAATTAGTGTCAATGCATATATGCGATTAAAGTGCAGTGTTAGATGCGCTCACGGGTGCTTTTGTCCGCGAGTCGCTGTGACTGCCTGCTTGAAGCCCATCACGTCGATCACCAGTTGCTAATGACCTATGACAAATGGGCACCGGGTGTTTCTCTCACGTGTCAATTGGACGGCTGAAATAGGAGCTGTGCGCTCAGAATTAACGGAGCGTGTGATGAAACACACATGATGACAGAAGACACTTCGAATAGCACAGTAGCCGAGCTATTAAAGCATTTCGCTAATTCTTGTGGTCTGCTTCTAATGGATTATTTAAGGATTTGGATATGATGGACTGGTCCTTCAACATATTCCTATTCAACAAAATAACTTCAATTTTTTAATGCTACTATTTAATATTTACTCTCAATCAATACCTATTTACTCATATTAATGCGAGCAAATATAATTTACCCGTTAATATATAACATTCATCAATTATATTTAAGTATACAACATATTGAAACATTAACATAAACCATATCAAGATCTCATATGATATAAAAAATACCAATAATTGGTTAGTAATCTGTGTGTTTATATTACGTGATCACAAGTGTAATTATTATGTTTCCCAGATGCCTTGGAACAAAGGTTAAATTTAACTTATTAATAGTTGATCAAACATTCCTTTAAATGAAATCACGTATGAACGAAAATTCAATTAAAGTTCAGCTTGACTTATACAAATATTGGAATGTTATGGTTAACTTCTTTAAATTCTCCGTTTAACGCGAGAGAACAAATATGTGGATATCAATATATATGGAGATCTTATAAGTATTTAATTCTGTTAAGTTCCAATCGATACTGCAACGTAATAAATTGATCTCACAATCCATAATATCAATCAATATTTTCTTTCGCAAAAAAAAGTTTTCTTTTCTAAAGAAAACAACAAAAATGTATAACGTAGTTAGCATGCATACACGCAACATATAAATATGAATTTTAATTTAAAAACATATTCACAAATATGAGTGACTTCAAATACTTTTGAAAGAATATTACTAAGTGGAGTACAACTTACTTTAGTTGTTCATTGTTTAAAAGATTTTTATTTAATCAACTTCTAACTAACGCATTATAAACTTGGAGGTACACTGTATGACTAATCGAAATGAATGATGATAGAAAATTGATGCAGCGAGGAAGTTGACATAAAAGAGAGTCGCCAGAAAATACTTGCTGATACAAATCTATCAGTGACATACACTTATGGCATCTGATGAAACGTATGCTTCTTTATATAAGAAATGAATATATCTATTAAAAAAATTCAAAATATAACTAGCAAGAGATGTTGCACATACATCGTTATACATATAGGCCTATAAGTAAGAATATTAATAATCAAAGCCCTTTAGTGGATTGCTCTAAGTTAGACTTATAAATCAACATTAAAACCTTACTAAGAATAAGCCAAACTCACAGACTTTTCTCTTCACACAATTTCTTTATTCATTTGTTTGCACCTTGCTAGTGCTCTACTATACATCCTATTTTCTTGTTGTACTATTATAACACATCTATAGAGCCCATTTCTGCTTCGAACGTTACCTATTATCAATAACGTGATACATCACACAACTTCCAAAACCATCTATAAATTTTTGTCTACGAACTTAGATTTCATAGAACAACATTTCATTGAATGCTTTCTACTCACTAACCCCACTCCAGAAATATCTTTAAGCTAATGGTATTCACTACTACTACTGTATGTTCAGAATTCATGTACCTTTCCGTAGTGGTATGGTTTACCACGTTTTTATTTTAGAACAAGTAGCAAAGCCACTGTGTTTACCACGTGAAAACTTTGGTTTTGCTTTTGCAAAGTCACACTTCTCAACAAGTTAAATTTCGTTTAGCCTAGGTTTAAATATAGCTTTTTACCTCACATGACGTGAATTATACGTTAAAATCAACAAATAGTTCAGAATATAAATTATTTAAATGTTGAAATTTGTAGAGTAGAAAATCATTTAGTTCCATTTTTAATGTTATTTACAACTAATAGGTTAGTACCTTGCATAATTATCATTATACTTATCCGTTAATCTGCACAGTACTGCAACTAGTCTATGATGCAAGCATGATATCAGTAATTTCTACGATAGGAATGCATAGGAACCAATGTTTGATTGTCCATATCTTGGGATTAACTGGATGGATGATTTTAATCTATGAACTCTATTTCTAACATTCCATCAAGTACTTCTGGAAATTGTGCGTCTCACAGACGCATACACAGACAAACAGAATAAATATACAGGGTGTTTCAAAACAACACCGACAACGTTTGGGAAGTGATTCCTGACACAAAGATAAGACAAAAAGTATAGACCAACCGGGGTGCACAAATACTTCCTTTCGAAGTTATAGGCTGCCAAAAACATGAAAAAAATTAAATTTTAATGTCCATAGCTCTAAAACTATGAGACCTAGCGTAATCGGGTGAGGACTTCACTTAGGAAGTAGTATGTGCACTGTGCAAATATAAAAGTTTCAGAATCATGCGGTACTTCCGCAACAATTTTTATAGGGGTAGTTGGTGAGTACTTCAAATTATATGCCCGTAGCTAAACTTCCTCCATAAAAAATATTGCGTATCTTAGGATCCTGAAAAATGTATTTTTGGATAGCGCACATATTAGTTCCTCTGTGAAGTCTTGGCACGACTACGGTAGGTCCCATAGTTTTGGAGCTATGGACCTTTAAAGTTCATTTTTTCATGTTTTCGTCAACCATTAACTCGAAAAGGAAGCATTTGTGCACCCAGGATGGTCTATACTTTTTCTCCCACCTTTGTGTCAAGAACCACGTCCCAAACTTCGTAGGTGTTGTTTTGAAACACCCTGTATATAAGAGTCTTTCGTAATACAAACTCCTTAAGAATTAGGAACGTTTATTTATGTCAGGAACAATAATTCGGTTTTCAGTAAGTTGGTGTTAAAAAGCCTCAATAAAAGATACTTCTAGGATACCAGAAACTAAACTAAACACATGGCATAAAAATTTTAATGTACGTAAGATAAACAACTGGAAATTTTCAGTTGTGAATCGTGGTCAGTAAATCGCTAGTTTCGAGGCAACTTTTCCTGGTTTTGTTTTATCATAGTCCACTACTTATTTAATTCAGGAGACTTTGCAATTGTTCCCACGACGTGTGTATACATCGAACTGTCACTGCCATTTACACAGATGTACTTAATTGTCACCAACGTAAATACTTTGCCAGATTTCATATTGCCAGCTTCAGTATTCTCAATAGAATCGAAAGACCATCTCGGTTTTGGCATTCATAAAACTTGGAAACTAGGTTAAACGTGTTTCACATTGCCGTAATGATTGATAATTTTTGTATTAGAAGTAAGTTTTACGTCAGTAGTGTTAGTAATATGTGCCTCACAATGCAGACTATATGTGACACTGTTAGGAGTGTAATGTGTGAACATTATAAGAAGACACACAACAATATGATACTCTTTGTACTTAAAGTGCTATGTTACATATACCCGTAGTGCATAAATTAATAAAATTGTTCCGGCAGAATAAAAATAATTAATTATTATTATCGGTAACACATGGTACATATTTTATTTATCGTTGCAAATTTACCCTTAAACGTCTTATTTTACTTAGCTCTATCAATTGGAATCTGTCTATTGATACATGACTCTTCTTAAAATACAATAGTTAAACAACAATTAAAGTTTATGAGTTCATCACAATGTTTAGCCATTTCTCATTAACTATACTGTAAAACTATTTTCTTGTTAACGTCGTAATGGAAAGGGTTTTGAGAGTATGAGTTTCATCTTATTAAATGGAGTAGTATCGTATAGCATCAATTTCTAGTTTTACAAAAAAATAATTGTTGTTTTGCTCGAAAACTACCCGTGAGGATGTATACTAATTCATATACTTTTGTTGAGCTTAGCAAGATCTAGCGATTGGTATAGTCTCTTTATACATTTTCCTCCGTTAAAAGCTAATAAGTAATGTTGTAGAATGTTATTGGGTCACAAATACATAGAAATTATTACAGATAATGGAAATATATGACTCAATACTTTTCTGCTTTTATTGTAGGTAAAATTTCCTAATTCCAACCTTGGAGTTACTAGTGTGTGTTTGTGTTTGTGTTCATAACCTTGTATCTTTATCGCTTAATTTTACAAATACAATATAAAAATAGAATGTTTGCATATTTTTGGATAGATAAAGTTGAACTAATCTTCAAGTGATGAGATTTTGTAAGACTGCAAAATTTACTTACGAAGAATAAAGCGTTAATCAGCGTTATAAAGATTGGTATGAAGGGAATTTAAACGATACTAAAAGCGTTTTTCACAGCCCTTTGCACCTTTCAGAAACAAACCGCGTAACAAGATGTTGTATCACTGCGCGCACTACTATTTGCTGATTGGTGAAGAAGAAATTTTTTCGTCTGTTTCCCGCAATATTTCTGCTGCAGCACGTGCATGTATTTCTGCTATTGCGATATGCATTACTCGTCTCACTCTCACACCATTGCCGTGATATAGGACAAAATACCCAATACTATATAATCCCTCCTCCTTTAAGAGCAACTCAACATTGTTATTTTTCTCCAAACTGTAATTATAGGTGAAATTACAATGAGTTATGTCAAATTATCAACTGAACGATAAAGAGATGGTGCTGGTATGTAACAGCAAGCATATTTATCATTATGAGAGATTATTTCTTTTTCATCTATTACATAAATCATTATGCATATCCATGAAAAACAGATGGTACTTTTCCCCCTTAAGTTCAATTTATTGATGTGCTTTCTTACATTGTGTAGCATGCGAATGTATATACAAATACTAACTTCAGTACTACAAAGTACGTAAATAAATGTTCTATGAGAACATGAAAATTAGCTATTATAGGTCTTAATTTTCTTCAAGTGAATTGAACAACGTTGATATCATTTGATAAAGTATTTGCTTTTCTTCTGCACTTACGGGTTTGCGTTGTTTATGTTTAACAGAATAACTCGGAACAGCAGGTAACCTGCTGGCTTCCTTGGGCGACATCTTCAAATTGTGTTTTGTCATTTGTTGTAACAGTTTTCCCTTACAAATTCGATTTTGGTTCAAGATTTTAGTCCCATATAGATACATACTTTAAGTCGAAACCTAAATGTTCTTACTGTGCCTTAACAATGTATTAATTACCATAATGCATTGCATTAGTTGTGTACTATTTGCTCATGGAAGAATAAACTGTTATTAGTCTCATTTTCAATGTTGCTAACTCATAGTTATTTTCAGTTTTTCACACAGAATGGTTGTCAAACAGTTGTGTCATTTCATGAAAATGGGCTAAGAAAATAAAAAAGAGAAATCAAGTGAACTCGCTGTTCTTATTGAAGATAATAAGTTCCTTATAGTATTTCAGATCTTGGTTTGACCTTTCGTTAGAGATGAGGAAATAGTCAATTAAAAAAAAAAGAGAGAGAGAGAGAGTGAGGGGGATAGAGAGAAGTTAAAGAGGATAAAACCTGTTTTAGTGATTCATTACGAAGTAATATGAGGCTAATTTTTTCAGTTATAATTTGTATAGCGCGCTTTTAAAATGCGATCAGAATAAATTACCATTTAAAATATGCAAAAACAGAATATTCGGTGCCAGAAATGAAATAATGTACAAAGGAATCTTCAACATTTAAGAATTTTTATAGTATTGGATAGGAATGTTCATAACTTTTGAGTCTTATTTTTTTTGGCTGCAGTGAAATTAACAGGAGGTACTATGTCATGTTATATAATGTGTCTTTATCCCTACGTAGAATCTAAAAAGTTTCTTGGAATTTGTTGAATAAGATGTCGATTGAGTCTTCATACTCTCATGACTGATATTAGTTTATGGCGTAACTTTTCTGCTAGATATCAAATGAAAGGATAAACCACGAGGATTCAAAATATATTTTATATGTATTTTATTACATATAACAAAGGAAATAAAATAATAAATTCTCTATTCAATAAATAAGTAAACTCAGTAGTTTTCAAGTTCTTGCAGAATGAACAATTGCTTGTTCCAAACACTCGCTCGCCTATAATGAAAACGTACAAGGAGCTCAATTTTGAAATGAAATTTTTCGAGTTTTACGTCCCACGATTATGCAGGCTAGGCTAAAGGAGACGGTGATTATGAAAACATGAATGAAAAGTTGGAATGAAGAAAGTGGGAGGAAACTGAAGGACCAGAGGAAACCGACGCACACGGTGTTTGTCTACCACAAGGTTCACTGGTATCGAACCAGGAAACCCATGTGCGGAACCCCATCGAACCAGGAACCCCAGAGGTGAGCGCTCTACCACTGAGCCACCGCGGCCCCCCAAGAGCTCAATTTTGAATAGTCGTGGTGAGTACAACTGCACATGTTTCTAGATCTGATAATTAACTCCTTTGTGGCTATATGATCCGCGTACTCGTCGTCGGGCGGGAGACCAGCGTTCGATTTCCGGAGGAAGTTCATGTAGTTCGGATCACTCGTTCGGCTGTAGGTCCAAATCTTATAGAATCTTGTTGTTGAAGGGGACGATAAACTTTAATCCATCCATCCAACCATAGATCTGCTAGTAGGAACACTAAGTCATCATCTAGTAGTTGATCTGAATCCTAACATTTTAGGTAGATTCTCAGCTAGAGGAAACGTTAGCAGTGGGGATAGTAAGTTTTAGGTGTAATTTACACTGGTCCTTACACAGTTTACAGAAGAAATTCAACATTCCGCCCTTCTTCCTCCTGGTGCGTGTCTGCGTTTACATAGTAGTTCAAAGATTCAGGAGAGCAGTGCGTACGCCACTGCAAACGAGAGAAAATGATTCCTGATTCTCTTATCACAAGCCCATGCCATTTATTTTTAAGCTAATTATTTCCCCCTTCAGTTTGTTTATTCATTTCTTAGCACAAAATTGCGTATAACATTTTTTTGTTTAATTAGTTGGCAACATTTCTGCACTGCAGTCTGCATTGTTTACAAGGGGTGCAAAGCTTCGTGAAAATCAGATTCTTTATTACGAAAACACACAATCGTGAATATCCTGATGCTGTATGCAACCCAAATTGTCCCTCTGTTATTTGGGTTGCGAACTGTCTGACGGTCAGCGATACATTTTAACTAACTAAAGTGATTTTTCTATATTTTCTATAGTCACCCAAGTCCCACGCTATCGGAGCAACTACACCTTACTAGTTTTCAGAATATTAGTTTCTGTTTACGAGGTTTTAAGAGCAAGAGAAATGTGAATTGTACTGTAACTATTCTGCGTATTGGAGAAATGTACAGAATCAGTTCGTGAAAACATATTTTTTTAAATAATAAATATGTCTTTTTCTTCAACGAAATCGATGTTTTTGCTTTCAGGTAGTCGTTGACTTTAGTTGCATACTAACATGTTGCTATGTCGGGCCAGAAAAGGACATTGCGACCATTGATAAAAGGAGGCAATCTCTTCTTAATGCATTTATTAAGGTAAATGTCTGCGGTCATTGTGGTCGTCGAAATGTAAGGTGCTGATACCCCTCCTTCAGCGTCCATTGCTTGGCATATAAGATATTGCTTCCGAAACTCCGCCTTGGCCTTGAATTTAATTTGTCGCTAACCTGTGTTTTATCTCGACATGAATAGTACTTACGTCTCGCGACAACATTAGGGTCGACAGGACAATACGTCTAGTCAGCAATCACCAGTATTTTCAATGACGATGAATCAAAAAAAAAAAAAAAAAAAATCAGCAATTTGGCGGCACTTTTTGTGCACGTATCTTTTGTTCTTCTGTATACTTTGGAGCTACTTTCGCTTTATACGTTTAGAAGCCCAATTTCTCTTTTTTGATCTTCTGTATGGTAACTTCAACTTTCGGGCTGATTCGCGGACAGACACACTGGGATTCTTCAAAACTTCAAATTCAACTTTCTTCACTACTTGTTGGTTCATCACCCGCCCAGACGACCTGATGGTTTCTTGAATTAGGCACTGCTGTTGCCCTCAAACCCTTGTAGAATACGATAAATAGTATTTCGTCCAATCCCTTCACTGATGAAATAGCTATACGTTAGTTTAGAATCTCTGTTACAAGCATTCTAAAAGAAATGGCAGATTTTTTCTGAGCCCTTCTACCCACTTCACTTGCCCATTCCTACACCTTAAGCACTACACAAACACGACTTCACACTCTGCAAACGAGTTTCAATCTACCATCTATTTGCACACTCAAACTGGTTTTACTTCACTTTATTACATGTCACGCGCTTAGTACAATCATGCTACAATGTTTCAGGAAAAGATCTTAACTTGAAATATATTTCAGAAAATATGTTACAAAATACATTATAAAATGAAAAAAAGTATGGTAAATATATGTTTACACTTTCTTGGTAATTCACATCCTTGAATTAACTTTAACTTGGATGAATTGAAGACGTCTGAAAAATAGGTCTGATCAGTAATTACAGTATAGATTGCAATAGTACACATCAATGTAACGCAGCTTGTTAATTATTCTGTATTGGAAAGTCACCCTCGAGATCAACAAGTAAATTCCACATCCAGCAAGTACTGATAACTAGTTGGTGAACTTAATCCTTTGGTGAAAATTTAGTGGCAAATTTTGCTTAGTCTCGTTACATGCCTTATGATCAAGTATTCTGAATGACCAAGAAAAATAAGTCTAGTTTTCAGATAAGTTTTTTTTTTATTTTTCGGTGTCTAGTGTTATAATTTATTAATTAATACTTATTCGTTGTTCATTTTTACGCTACGTTTGTATCGTTTCACCGAATTGAAATATTTATATACCTTAAAGATTAAAGGCGTAAGTGAAAGTGAATTAGTATTATGAAACAATTGTTCGACTGCTAATAAAGTGGAAGAAAATTCGAGGAAATCCATGAACAGGATGTTGCACATAACAAGTTGACATAGCATAATATCCAACATGAGATTCCCACAACAAAGGTTGTTTTCAAGTTAGTATAAACAATTACTAAAATATACTTTATATACTAAAATCGTTCACTAATATTGGTTGATTTATTCAGAAGTTATTGTGAGGTCTCAATTCATTTTTGTTACTTAGTGTACAGCAATGCTCCGAAGGATTTTGTGATTTGATTCAATATAGATTTCGCTACCAGCAACTTAAAATAAAAATAAGCATGAAAAGAAATTACAGTATGTTTTACTCATACAATTTTATATGTTTTAAATGAGAATACTGAATATATGTTACTGATGTAATACACAGTAAGTAAATTTCTATGAAATGTGGTCACTAAAAGATATAATATTGACATTTTAAAATTTGTTAAACAATCTGCTCCTTTCAATCAAACATATATTCCGACTCACAAAAACGAGATAATTACTTAATAATACATCGTTGTTTTTTTAAAAATATAATATTACAATCAATATATTTTTACTAGAACTATCACAAAACTAGTTATAGACAGTTGATAAGTGTCATATAAATATGCAAACATATTGCTATAGTGACGGTAATAAGAAAAGAAGTGTGTCATAAGTGTTTACAAATTTTTAGTTCGTGAGGCAACTTTTCGGAAGAATAACAGAAGAGAGAGATTTTGGAATCTTAGATAAAATGTAGAGTCAAATTTCACTAGTAGATTTCCTGAAAAAATATTAATCATGTGTAACATAGTAGGTTCCATAAATTTCAATAAGGTTTAGAAAAATACTTCTATGTATGACACATTTCTTTCTACGGAATGTGATTTTTTTTTTTTTTAAAAAAAATCAAGTATTCGTTTGGATAAATACTGGTGCTGAAATTTGGAATTTTATAGGAGAGTCTTTCCGTTTAGTTTTCGAACACAACCTTAGACAAACAAAAATTCAAACTAATCTTTTCAGCATATACCATCTGGAAGAACCATGTAAATCGGTTGAAATCTTGAATTAGATTTTTCACAATTACCAAACTTTCCTTTGTTCAAATATCAATCGAAAGTAAAAAACTGAATATTTGCCGTTATCCAAATCAACCACTTAATACTGCTTCTAGGATTGGTCTAACTATTAATCAAAATTAATTTTTCCGCACGTAAAAGATTTTTTATATAATTTATTCGGTTACTACAGAATACCAACGTATAACATAATCTGTTTAACTACTTAAATCTGTACTTAACTTTAAGGACATTATGTTATGACCTCTTTGCGTCAAATATACAACCCCATTTGAGAGAACGCTTCTTGCGTCCACGCATTTTGCAACTAGAGTACTTTGAAGTTCAGTTTTATGTTTCTCGGTAACTTTAAGCGGAGTTTTCGGTTGGGCTTTGTGTCCCATTTCACTCTTCCACTACTGGTTCTCCTCTCTCTCTCTCTCTCTCTCTCTCTCTCTCTCTCTTTCTCTTTCTCGTTTTCCATTCCACTGTTCTCATGACATTATACCGTTCTCCACTCTAGACATAAACTTCGCCTAAACCGTCATGTACTTCCTTATCAGGGACACAGTTCTTGTCTTGCCACGCTATGGAAATGTTAAGAAAACGAAAGAACTGGATGGGAAAAGCTTTGGAGAGATGAAGTGAATGTGGAGTGAGTTTTTCAGAGCTGTATCAAAAGAAGGGAGGTAGGGAGGGAGACAAAGAAAGAGAGAAAGAATGAATGAAGAAATAGTAGAAAGACGTTGTCGGAATCTGAGAGGAAAGAGTCACAATGAAGTTGAAAGAATAACTGAGGCACAGAGAGACGAAAAGAAGGGATGAAATGAACTACATTAAACGAATTTTCGTTTCATATTTGAAAAGCTTAAAGAAATATCACGATAAAATGAAAGTACTACCTTCTATCTGTGTTGAATATATAGTAATATAGTATATTTCAGTAGTACATGAATTAAACCAAAACATATACATCAACATTGTTAGTATGTGGCAAGTTTAAGCAAAACAACCATGATGATCGAAAAATGATGAAACAGAGAAAACTCAAATTTAAAATTGTAAATACTATGAAAAATGTTCTAAGTAAAGCTGAAGAAAAACAGCTATATATTTTCGACACAAAAAGAATATCTTTTCTTTATCAACAGAGAAAACAAGTTCAACAGTTTAAACATATTTTACGATAAAAATAAATGTAGTATGTATATGCAATCGTATAAATCACATTCTTCTCAAACAGTCGCCACCAAATCTCTGAAACCAATTGTCCTAGGAATACGAACTTTTATGTTTTTACTAGCTCTTCATGCTTCAAGTAAAAGAAAATATTCTGGAATTTCAGTTATAAATAAGGGGTATATAAAAAGGAGGTTACAATTGTCTCAAGATCTTTGAATTCCTTGTCTAAAAATTTCTATTTTTTTACAAAAATTTTTTATACCCCAAACTATCAAGAGGAGTTCTGGATAAATTCTACTCGAAACATGTAGGCATGGAGGGAGGGAGTATAGAATATCTTAACTATCATAAAGTGTTTCGCATGAACTGTAAATATTTGGGTATGTTATAAGTATTATTTCACTTGCATAGAATAAGAAGTATAAGGCATAAAGAGGGGACTCAGAGATGCATTTTATGGTACAGTAGTTCCATAAGAATCACACTAGTGAAAGATACAGACTAAAAGTGCATATAATGCTGGAATGGTGCAGAGTTATCGGGCTAGTGGAAAAGACACACGAGGCAAACTGTTGTTGAATATCAGTGTGCCGTGTTACACAAAAGATGAGTTGTCATCACAAAAGTAATTTCTTCTACATTTTTGTTAATTTTCAAATAAACATTTATAGAAACATGACTGTCAAAAATGTCATAAGATCTCGATGATTTTACGATTTTCTTGTATATGTTTTGTTGTAGTTTAGGAGGTAGAATATTACGAAATCTCATCGATTGAATCAAGCTTTTGTTCGCTTTTCGTAGTTGTATGGTCAAGAGCGTTATGAAATTTCATTAAAATGAAATTAATTGTTTTTTGTTTAACGTCCCACACTTCTGTCGTTAGGCTAAAGAAGACGAATACTTGTGAAATTTCATTTTCGCACTCTTCCATCAGGAATCGAATACAGAACCAATGCACCAAGGGAAACACGCTAAGCACTTTTCTAAAGATTATTGTTTAATCAATTATTACCTAATTACTTGGTTTAACTGTTTCCATCTTAATTTCTGTCTTTTATCGTTATATACTTAACATGACAGGACATGAACACAGCAATATCGGGAACAATCAAAATTATTCCATTGAATCGGACCCGGAACCAGAAAGCACGTACTACTAGCGACAAAACCACTTAAGAGGACTACGATCATTAGACCAATGAATAAAGCTTGAGATGTCATTGTTTCATCCAAACTTTTCGTTGTTTTAAAATTCAGAATAGAATGAGATCTATGAATATTAGTTGAACCAAACTATTGTATGTGATTTTTCTTAAGTTTTATGAAAAGGAAGTTATGAAACTTCTTTGTTTGAGCCGACGTTTTGTCTGTTTTCGGATTTAGAATGTTACGGATCCTCATTAAATAGACAGAACATTTTAACGTCCTTTTCATTGTTTTAGGATCGAGAATGTTACTAAACCTCATTCATTGAACCAAAAATTTTGTGTGCTTTTCGTTTAATTTCGTGATTCGAAATGTTATGAAGCTTCATTTATTGAATCAAGCATTTCTCGAGACTCGTTTATTGTGTTAAAAAAAGTATAAAACCTATAAACATACGAGAAATGTATCTTGTAGCAAGAAAGAACTGAAATATAACTAATTTCACTTGTACTCTAGCAAATTAAGAAAACACTTTTTAAAATAGAGGAAAAATTATTATAAAATAAAGATATGACAGAAGATAAAACAGAAAAAGAATATGATCACTATTAAAATCGCCTGAACTTTAAATGAAAATAATTCTTAGAAATGTTTTAAGAAACTGATTTGTTGTTTTGTAAGGGATATTACTTAAGAAGGTAGTCGAAAGTATTCTTCTGTCGATTGCAATTACTGTCTTCAATGTATTGTCAATTTATTTTGCCACTATACGTTTTACAGCTATTTAGTAATCAGTCTATTTTATTTTCAACAGATCATCACTTTAACCATGATAACTTCTCAAGCCCAATTGTATCATAAAATTACTTTTATATTTCATTAATTATTATCCATTATAATTATTTTAAGTTTAGATTTATTAATGAACCATTCGTTTGATTTATTCTGTAAATAACAAATTTTAGACTAGCTTTCTTCTCAGATGTAGTTACTAGCGGACGCGTCTTTGCTACACGGGTTCTTTGGTTGGAATAACGGTTGGAGAGCCTAGAAATTTGAACACATTACGGTAGTATAGATTCCACCTTAAACTGTAGATCCACGTCTCATATAGCCTAGGCGTTGAAAAGACACACTAAACTCTAAGCGAAAAAACAACAACAAACAATATTTTAGGCTCTCATTTGTTTTAGACACGCTCCTTGCCACCCTGTTCCTTTTCCAATAGAAAGTCTTACAAATACAGATGTTACTAAACGACACCAAAGGCTATCAGGAGGTGCTTTGTGACACCAAAAGAAGACAGAAAATTTAGACCAAACTGAATGTAAAAATGTCTCTTTGGTGCTATGACGAGCCGAAAATTTGAAGAACAAATACAAAAATAGCCTTAATGAACGAAATGTCGAATAAAGTTTAACATTAATTATCTTTAGTCATAAATTTCATTTTTTAAATTCATAATCGGATGTGGTGAAAAACGACTCAAGGATAGCCTCCAAAATAAATTAGAAAATTCCGTGGGTATTCTAAAAGAAGTAAGGGCGTCCTCATCCGTAATAGCCTATAGGTGTGCCGAAGTTCTGGGAGGAAATAAATATCTTCTTTTAGTAGATTTCTGCACGCACAGAAGGTAATAAACACTCGTCTCTCATTTACCCTCGGGTTTCTCACGGGATTCCCAACTTCCTGTTTTGCTCGGGATTAACCAGGAGTTCCACGTCTCGTCTCGAAAGATTTGCTTTGTTCACCGGGACGATTAACATTCCTAATTCAAATTTTCCGTCTCTTAATAAGGAATGTACGTTACATTAATTACAATATAAATAAATAAATAGATAGATAAAGCTCAAGTCTGAAGCCATTGCAGTTGCAATGTTCATCGCAGTCGCAAGTGTAAGGAAAAATACAGATTTTAAAATTCAGCTAAGTTGAGGGAGAGGAAGATTGATTTTTCCAAGCAGTGCTGTAAAGGAAGATAATCAAGTGGTGATCTTGTATTTTCCTTGTATATTTAGGACATTTCTTTTCTTCTTTACACTTCAAACCCTTAAATCCAAGAAATTCTAAAATAAAATATTTGATGTGATAATTTTAGCAGGGGCAATATTTTGTTGATTTTTCTATCGCAGCAAGTACGTTACTGCATTCTTTTAAAATTGTAATATGTAACAACTAAATTATTTTTGTGTTTGCGATGGTGATGATAATCCTTTGGAGAATTATTTTTCATGAAAGTATGTTTTTCATGCAGTTATGTTGTAAAAATGGAAATCGCAGACCTCAAAGTTTCAAGTATATCAATACAAATAATACTAATTATGTAATGCTTAGAAATCTTACTTTATAGTTTAAATTGTAATGTACTTTTTAATATATAAATCCGTCCGGTAACAGGTATATTGCTTTATTCTTAAGCTATCCCTAAATTAATGAGTCTGAACATCCTCAAATGTTTGTCACAGATTGAGTCGACACATAGTTGGGAATCCGATTTCTTATACAGATCAAAGGTACCTCTGATCAATATAGGAACAAGTATAGAACAAGCAAATAATTTCCTTTCTTATCGGGGATCAAGTCTCGGCCATAAAATATGAAACAATATGTAAGGATCATTAAAAAGAGATATATATTTACTCATTCAATATATGAATAACGAATAAATATGATTATTTTGATTCTTTATTTTTGTAAGTTTAATAGTAAATTGCACATGTTTAATAATATTGTTTACATTTTTATATTATTTCTTTATTATGTTTTAGGGTTAGCCACACTAATAATTATGTCTGTGGAACGTGTTTACACATTACATTTGAATAATAATAAAAACAATTCAGCTTTAATAATTAAGTAGTTTAATAATACCTAAACATGACTTAATACAGTTTTTAAATGATTTCTCTTGATTAATATACTTAACAATTAATTAAGTATTTTCATAATGGTTAAATACATTTCACAGATGTGCTTAAGACTAATCAAATACACGTATAATTGACTAATGCTTGAAAATAATTTAATCATCTTAAGAAAATTTTAATAATGGTTAAATATTTTTGAATACTTCTTCAAATGTGATTTAATAACTCCCAGATGCACTCTTATATGGGTATTAATAGAAATAATATTCCTGATGTAAAATACCTGCCATAATATTTCAAGAATTTTCCAAGAAATAAGAATACTTTAGTGAGATTTTGAGACCAAGAATAGCATAACTTTTACAACGTAACTTTACACTTTTCTCCTATTTCCTGGTTTCATGCTTAGAACTCGTGAATATGGTGTGCATGTCGCTGTTAACCTTGTTCTGGAATTTCTTTCGTTTATATATATATATATATATATATATATATATATATATGGCTGTATGTGTGTGTTTCTACTATATTCCTACCCATCTCTTACTTTCTTTCCTTCTTCTCTTTCATTACATTTTTTCCATAATTTTGTGAAAGACAAAAATCAACATATAAAGGAGGGTAAAGAAAGATGAAGGGGGAAAAGGAGATTTCAAAATCATCAGGCACTCCGTAACAAGGACGCAACAGAACTTAGGGAACAGGAAGAAAACTCAAATAAATCACGAAATATAGCTGTTTTGCATGTCTTGTATAAATACAGCGTCAGATTACAACAATGTTAGAATAACGAAGAGAAGGGTAAATTTATAGCTATATTATTTTTTGCTAGTCTTTGTTTTAATAATTAGGTTGATAATTTCACGTACATTTAATGACTTAATCGTAATTATACGTCCCCGATTTTAAATGACTTGTTGGTGGTTTTATGTTTTCTTTTATACTATTATTTCATCAATGTATTTGAAGCTATATTAAATTAAGGGTTTACTGTTACTAAAACGTGATTTTTTTAACTGGTTTGTTTAAGTAACGATACTTTGGTTTAAAGTTTTGTCGAAACGCAATGAAAATGATTTAATGACAATAAGGGTTGTTTTATTCAAAACTTTGAAGTTGTTTTTGAGATAGAGTTCCCAGTTGTACTGGTTTTGGCGGGATTAATCAGGAATTCTACATCCTCTCCCGGATGATTCTTTCTTATTCATCGGGATGGTTGAAATATCAGAATTTCTTCTCTAGAATTATGAAAATACATTATGTTGGTTACAAAAATAAACAAATAAATAAAGTGCAAATTTGCAAATATAGCAATCAAAAGTTTGATGAATAATACCAAACTAAACATTCAGTTGAGGTTACGACGACTGATTTTCCCAGCAGCTATGGCTGTAATCAAAAAAGTTGGTGTTCCTGTCTTTTTCGTGTGTGTTCACAGATTTTGTTTATCCCTTTTGCACTGAAAATTCTTTAAGAAACAAGACTTACTGATGACTATAGAACGATATATATATATATATATATATATATATATATATATATATATATATATATATATATATATGTAATATTTAGATATAAATATTACAATACGAGGAAAACAATAAAAGTTTTAAATGACTAAATTTTCTTTTAATGTAGATGGTAAAACTTTACCAAAGAGCCGTAACCCAAGAAAGAAGTTCTATAAGTAAAAAATAAATATGCTAATAATTTAAATTATAATTATTTTAGAATATCTTTGGTTAAGCTTCGCATGATTTGTTTAGCGAGTTTAATATTTGTTTAATAATACTTCATATCACAAATATTGTCAGACGTTACCATCCTAAAATATATAAATAAAGTCGGAATTTTATATATTTGTACTAGGAATATGAATAGCAATAGCTACGTTTTGGCCTAACTATGGCGAAAGTTTACACTTACTACAGAGGTGTAAACTTACTCTTGGAGACTGACAAACTGAAACTATTTTTTACCCCATAAATTGAGAAATATGAAATGAAATCTTTCAGTTTTACGTCTAACGGCTATACCGGCTAGGCTAAAGGAGACGGTGATGACGAGAAATGAATGAAATGGTGGAATGAAGAAAGTGGGAGGAAACGGGAAAACCTTAGGAAACCCATTCATGGTGTTTGTCCACCACAAAGCTCACTTGGCTTGAGCTGGGATCGAACCAGGGACCCCATACACCAGAGGTCAACGCTCTACCACTGATCCACCGTGGCCCATTCCATAAATTGATACAGAGTTGTTTAATAGCATATCTTACAAAAATATTTGGAATTAGATTTTCAGTGGCAAGTTCAGCACCGTACGCTGTTAACAATTGCACGATATAATGTTACTCGAACGCACATTTTAGTTCTTTTTGACAAGAATAGAATAGAGAAGTAACATACGAACATTTATAATATATTATTAGTTTTTTTTAGTTATTAGGAAACCCACATGATGCATGACTTGTTATAATTGCAGTTTACTTTTTTGAAAATCATGTTTTATTTTAAATTTGTTTTTAACATAAATATTGGAAAGCGGATAATTTTCTAAACACCGTATTGTATATCTATATATGAATATTTTATATACCAATGATTCTCTGATACTAATAGAGTGTAATTGATATCATAAACTGAACTTTTGTATGATAATAAAGCAAGTTTACGAGATAGTATAATGTTACACAATAATACTTACACACACATAATATAATGTTTACACATTGCTACATCATATGTATAATCCTAAAAATATGTTAGTTGCAAATATTTGGTGTGCCTTAGAATCTTCTGTGAGGCACAAGATTTTAGAATTCAAAATCTAATTAAACGTAAAGAAAGTTTCTCTCAATTGAAGCAGATGATAAAATTCTCTGAAATAGCTAAACTTCAAATACTGTAATGTGGCTTTAACTATTGTTCTATTTCTCCAAACCAGTAGTTGTATTCTTAAATTTCAAATTTGGAACTCTAGTAGGAAGGAAGGAATTTCTTTTATTGTTTAAAATGTATATTTTTGAAATGACTAAGACTTAAATATTGCAAAAAATGCAAATTAAAATAATAAATTTAGTTTCTGGTTGCTATAGCAATTATTGAACTTTAAAATAAGTTTTTGTCAGTACCATAAGAGAACCAAAACCAAAAAATCTTTGATACTTTTCATGTCTTTGGGTTGCTACAATAATTATATAGTTACCTATAACCATCTCTTGTGTTTTCTATGTTTCCAAAGTTGGACTTATAATAGTCCCAAGAGTGCCCGTGTTCACAACGGGTAGAAACTGAGAACGGGAACGAAACAAGGTGGTGTTTAGTGTCTGGTGGTATGCAGGCAATGCATTCTGTAAACACTTTAAATGTAATTAAGAGCGAAATTGTTTGATTTAAGAGTATCAGGGAAAATATTTTTAAATGACTTTAGACACTTTTAGCTATATTCTACGTTTTTTAAACTATATTTTAAAAGACACACTAACATTTGAAAATAATACTATTAGATCATTAAAAGTTAAATCTGCACTATAATAATGATAAAGGCAGCCTGAACTAAAAGAAATGTCGCTTGAAAAGTGCCGTGCTAGTTTCAATATCACGAAGTCTACTATCAAACTCACTCATATACCTTACCTTTTACACCACATTTTCATTCTTAAGAAACCACGCTTACACCAGCGAGAATTTACGTATTGTTTCAGTTTTATCTTTCGAGAGTTTGCATGTGTGTTTGACCGTTGTAAAGAATTCATATCGCACACGATAAATCACAAGTAAATTGCTCTTTATAATTGACTTTCTTTACGTATAAAAACACTGGGTTAGAGGGGACTGGAAAAAGCAGTACAACAACTATTACATTATTATCTTATTGTTACTATTATTATAATCAATACATGAAGATGAGTAAGATGTTAATAGTATCCGCTATCCATCTTGCTAATTTTTGCTCTCTTTCTTGAAGTTTTTTTTTTAAAAAAGAAAGATTCCGTGTGCTTTATTTTATCCTTGGAAACAAGAAAACCAAAACATGTAAAATGTATGTGTTTCAGTTAATTGATATAGTCATGAATCACTTCTAACTATTCACTACACACTTGGCTATATTTACTCTGATAAGATATCCTTAAACATTGCGTGTATCTTTTAATGTGAGTTGTGAGAAGATTGCTGCATTAAACATGAAAAAATAGATGAAATGTAAAAAGGGTAAATAAATAAATAGAAATGAGAAAAAAAGAGAACTTTTAAAATATTAAGGAATTAACATTTTGGTCTGTAAAATATTATTAATATAAAAAGATCATATATTTATAAAATCGAATATGACATTTGTATGTTTATTACGGGTAATATATCTTAAAGCTTTTCTTCCCTGAACGGGTCAAAGTTACATCAGTGAATCACTTTTCAAACATAGTAGTGTAAGTTTGACTCATGCCACTTTGGTGACAAACAATATAGCTTTTTGTTTTATCACTCGAATGTTTATTACCTTCTGTTGGCAGTTGAATAATGTTCTGCCAGTTTCATATTTTCATATTTTCTGTTACCTGATTGATTTATCTAGATCTGGTTTCTAAGTCTCAGCTTTCTTTTTTCGTTTTTTGAAAGAGTGTCTTACATTACTGTAACTTTAAACACGTCCATATTTTACTACATATCAAGCCTCTAGACTAACAACGACTTAAGAGTCATCTTTCAATTTCAGGTACGAATATTTCAACTGTACTACACTTTAACATTGCAGAGTACTTAAGCAGCTTTGCACTGTTTAAATTAGAACTGATATTTCATTCGTACTTGTGATGTAGGAACCAATGCTATTCCAGTTATTATAGACTAGCATTCATAGAAAATGCTGATACGCAAAAAGTAAAAAAAAAAAAAAGAATCTTCTCGCATACATTGTTACCATTCGAGTGCCCTCATATTTGAACATTCTTTCCAAAACACGTTTCTTCAACATAGCCCTAATCATTTCTAGTAAGTTGAGAAAATTTCCATGCACTCTTCCATACCTTCCTTTCATGTAATTTTTCATTTTTATTGTTATTTGTTTCTAGCTTTCTTTTATCTCCCTCAGATTTGCTATACCACACTTTCTATTGCAATCTTTAAAATTAAAATTTCTTTTAAAATGAAATTCTAATTAGTGTTCTTCCTCCTAAACGGACGTTTGTCCGAAAAGCCATTCGTGAAACACAGACCAAAGTAATCAATGAGAAAAATTAGCTCATTAAATAGTATTAAATGGTACCCCAATCGAACTCAAATTTTGAATGCCGTTACAATATACAATATGACGCAAAGGTCCTTGTAAATTTGGAAAGACAATAGTAGTTAAATAAACATATATTACGAAGGTAATAATCCTAAATTCTCAGAAACAATATGAAAATATAGTTAGACGTGTATTTTTGTGTACAGGAACTCCAAGACAATATGCCAAATTACTCCTTTCCTATTAAAAGTTTTGGACCTTGTTGAAGGTTACGGTCTTCAAAATAATCGACGTTATGATAGCATACATTAGTAGTTCTATTAACCCTATCCAAGATAGGTTGTCACTCTTTCTACCGATTCCAAACGTAGAATATACCTTTTCCTCTTACTGTATACTGTAAATGCATTTGAAATTTGAGATCACCTGGGGCAGGGGCACCATTTAATATTATTCAGTAGAGCTAATTTTTCTCATGGATTACTTCGGTTTGATATGGATCTATTATAGAGGGTGAAATTCAAAGAACTCGGAAGTCGAAAATTAAGGATCGCCGTAATATATATATATAGATATATATATATGAGTGTGTGTGTGTGGGGGGGGTGTATGTGTGTTTATATACATCATGTGTCCAAGGGAAGCTTAGGTACTACAGTTAACAAAAGAGTGGATAAAATGGTTTTTGCTGTACTTGGTCGGACTTTAACATGGGGACGAAATGATCCATAGATATGTCTTGCTCCTGAATTCAAGTTTAGTTGCTTTTAACTTCTATACATTAATGTTCTTTAAAAATGTTTAATACATCCGGTACTAGCAGAATACCCGCTATTCGCTCGGGGAGAATGCGTTTCATTTTGGAGATAAAGGGCATCATAACTGTCACCAATCAACTTAGGGACCCCGAAAACTATGGGTTCGGCGCTAATATCCGTCATTTTCGATCAAGACAAAGCAAAAAGTATAGACGAACATGGGTGCACAAATGCTCCGTTTCGGGGTTATAAGCTTCCGAAAACATAAACAAATTAATTTTAAAGGTCCATAACTCCAATAATATGAGACCTACCATAGTCGGGTCAAGACTTTACTTAGGAACAAGTATGTGCCGTATCCAAATATCTGTGTTTCAGAATCCTGCGGTACTTCCACAACAATTTTTATAATGGTAGTTGGTTAGTACTTTGGCTCGTAGCCAAACTAA
Source organism: Thermobia domestica (assembly GCF_964235325.1). Lineage (NCBI taxonomy): Eukaryota > Metazoa > Arthropoda > Insecta > Zygentoma > Lepismatidae > Thermobia > Thermobia domestica. The sequence continues at coordinate 143,169,376 of NC_137458.1, forward strand.
CCCTATAAAAATTGTTGCGTGAGTACCTTAGGGTTCTGAAACATAGATTTCTGGATAGGGCACATATTAGTTCCTAAGTGAAACCTTGACCTAATTGCAGTAGGGCCCATAGTTTTAGAGCTATGAATCTTTAAAGTTCATTTTTTCGTGTCGTTGGCAGCCTATAACTTGGCCCATCCCACAAGTTGCGGGGCTGAATTTGGATTTACACGGCACAGAAAGTGTCACTGTTCATCTTAGCGACCCAGAAAACTACGGATTTGATACTAATATCGGTCATTTTTTATGATTTTTATATATCTGCCCGTCCCCTAAGTTGCACTGTCAAAGTGAAACGATAAAAACATTGCAGGTCTAGGCTTGATTTATGTTGAAAATTTGATCGAGATCGGTCGGGTGGTTCAGGAGTTATTAAGTCACAAACACAGTCACTTTCGTTTTTATTTACACATACAGATTATTATCAACACAAGTCAGATTATAGAAACGTGGACGAACAACTGGTTTTTAACATAAAATGATTTAATACTGTAAAACTCTGTCCCATGTAGGCTGTAGGTAGAGCGTGTTAATAAAAACAGCGTCCGGAATCGACTCCCACTACCGGCGTTTATTATAAAATTCCACTAAAACAGTATTTTACAAAAGATACTAAAATGATAATTTCTCTAAGCTTGTAAGGTTAGTTATAGGTAGTTTTTGACCGAGATGTCGCAGACAGGATCTCTACAGAGCCTCGTAGCATGGTAGACAGAGTGGCGTTAGGGTTCCCCAATGCTCCGTGGCAAGCAATAGGAAGGTTAGGTGATCACAGAGCCCCGAAGCATGCTAAGCGACTGAGGTGGGGATTCCCGACAAAGCCCCGAAGTAGGCTAGGCCAGGAGAAAGGAAAAGCCAAGAGTCCCGAAGCAGACTAGAAGCTTGGGGTTAGGTTACTCCTAATGTTTCGATGCAAACAATATGAGGGACACCAGTGAACTGGTACTGGTCCGCTGTCAGCTGCTGAATTTATAAATCCCCCGACGGTGGTGAGCTGCTTCTCCGGTGTCATCGTCTGCTTCGTGGGAGGAGGCAGAAGTCTGTCGTCTGCAGGTTGTGGTGGATCCACGTGGTGTGTAGTATCCTCTCGTAAAACTATGTGATGGTGTTTATAAACATAAACGTAAAGAGTTGTTTGTACCCAATACCACGTGGGACATTACAATATTGTTTCTAGTAAGAAATAATGCATAAATTATCATAACACTTGTTTTAGTATTTAATTTAAACAGTGGGAAGACACTGAACTATAAGCAACGACAACGAGATAAATGATGAGATTCAAATCATTTTTAAACACATGGCAGCGAGCTGGTATAATACGATCACATAAAACTATCACAGCGCCTACAGAAAATCCATTGACCGAAATAGCGATTATGTAGAAAAATATATAAATGTACAAGTTTTAAAACAATGTAAACATTATTGTAAATAAAAGTTTCTTGCATTTCTAAAAAAGAAAAAATAGAAGACTTTACTTTTGGGATCACCCTCATATATTTGTTTAGCTGAATGTTTTCTATTCATTGCTATATGTCTCATCTTCGTGTATATGTTTCTTTCCTACACTCTAATAATGTAAAATTTTACAATCCTACAACAGTGATACGTTAAGACAGAATATTTTTGTAATTTTTTTTAGATTTTTAAAGCAATTTTGGTATTGTTTTTCATTCAAGATTTATATTGTGTATGTTCGTGATAATTGCAAAGCACGTTGTATAGCCTTAATGTATCCTACATAGGACATTACCATCTCTCGTAAGCTATGTCGTAGTGGCTAACAAAGCCCATATAAAGATTAATGATACTATATCACGTTACAGCCAAATTGACTCTTTTAAGGTCCTTAGCTGTGTGGCCATTTGCCCGTCGGAGAGACTTATGGTAAATATACGTTATAAGCATACAATTCAAGTCAAAGGGATGGTAAACACGTCTTAATCTCAACAAGATCGATATTAGGTATTCTGATGCCTTTTATTACTCGCGTTTTATGCTTCATATACTGTGAGTGTCTATTAGCAGTACATTGGTTACCATCATAGTGGTAAACTAAGAATAGGATATATATATATATATATATATATATATATATATATATATATATATATATATATGACCTGTCTTTTTTTCTAATAACAAATTTGTTAGTTACACCTGAAATCTGCTTGATATATTTCTGTCTTGTAAGGTAAAAGAAACAAGCTATAATTAATATATCGACAAAACAGAACAGATAGATAATAATCTCGGTTCACATTTTCCTCTTAATTTTAAAACATGTAGCGCAATCGACATAGTGAGTAATGATTGACCTTTAAAAAGTTTTAGAATATTTTAATAGAATTGACTTGGAGTATTCATGTAACCAAATTTAACACAGCAGGTATCAATTGATAATAAAGTTGTTAGACTTGAATTAATGATTCGAGTGTGTGAAAATATTTCGTTTGTATGCTTTTCTACATTATTCAGCATACAATTAAATAGTAAAGAAAGTAAATTCTTTTCTATGATTGATTTGGTGGTTTCTATACTTCCGATTTCAATTCTGAGATTATGTGAGACTTGGGCTTTCAGCTTAAGGTAGAATCTGAACTAACTTTTATGCTTTAAAATGTCAAGGATCTACCACTAAGAATTGAATCCGAAACTTAGTGCATAAAAGGTGAGCGTTAGTATCTAGACCAGCGATAAGGACTACATTCTTCGTATTGTTGTACAATGTTCATTGCCAGTTGTCTATTAAACAGTGAAGCTTAACAATTTCCATTTAGTTTATATAAATTTATTAATATATTATACTTTGTGCTATGTAAGTGCCGTTACAAGGAAGTAAGGTTACAAAAATCGTATTTTTTAGTTGCACTTTCAACTTACCCACTCAGAACAACAACGTATGAGGAGATAATTACAGTCTTACAGTTAGTAGTAAATACATAGAGAGCCGAATATAAATTTCAGATTTCTTAAATAATGCTTAATACACGAAAAACCGATATCGCTTTCTAGACTTCCAAACTATGCTTTGTGTAAGTGTCGGAAGCCTTATAGAACGGCTTTGTTCTTCCGTTCGGGTATCAGAGCAAAAACGGTAAGATATATCGAGATGCAGTTTTTTACAATTGATTCAATGTCCCAAGGATATGTTCCATTTCGTCCGTGTACTCTTTATTCAAACCGGAAGTGGTTCAAATTATTCACTTCAGGTTTCAATGTTTATGAACATAGAGCAAAAACGCTAACAGAGAGCGAGAAACAGTTTTCTGTAAATTACTCAGCATCTTAAGACAACGTATATGATTGGCTACAGCATTCTAACAAAACCGGAAGTGGTTCTAATTTACTGTTCCTTCCGATTTCAATACCAGTTTCAACGTTTATCACAATAGATAGGGAGAGGCTTTTTTTTCAAATGACTCAGTGTCTTAAGACACATATTATGACTATCCCCAAGGCTCTATGGAAATCAGAAGTTCTTCAAATTTACTATTACTTCCTGTTTCAATACTGATTTCTGTATATTATAAACGGTAAATATAATTAAGACGCGGACTTTGCAATCGATTCAGTGTCGAAAGAATATAATTAATCTGCTCCGTTAATTCTCTATTGGAACCAAGAAGAGTTTTTTTTTCTTTTATTTTTTGGCAAAAGATTCAGAGTACCAAGATAACATATAATGACTATCCACAGCATTCTATAGAAGAATGGGTTCAAAGTTACAGTTACATCCAGTTTCAACACTGATATCTATAAAGCAAAACAAAACTAGTAAATGCTATCTAGTTTCGGTGATTCGCAATCGATTTAGTGTCCCAAGAATAGGTTTGATCTGTTTCGCTTAAGCTCTACTCAAACCGGAAGAGGTTAAAATTAAACATTGTTTTTACGTTCATCGGCACATAACAAAAATGGTAATTGATGGCAAGAAGTTGTTTTTAACATTCAGTGTCTCAAGATAACATATCATGACTATCCAAAGCACTCTACTAAAACCGAAAGTGATTCAAATTTACTATTATTCCTGATTTTAATACTGATTTCCGTAGAGTGCAAACGGCAGAAGATATCAAGAAGCGTGTTTTGTAATCGAATCCGTGTCTCAAGAATAGGTTCTATCTTCTCCCTAAGCCATCTGTTAAAACCAGAAGTGGTTGCAATAAACGATTTTTTGTCTCAAACTTTATCGCCATGGAACAAAACAGTAATTAATAGTGAGTAATTGTTTTTTTGGATCTGGATTCAAGTCCGAGGAACAGGTTCTACCTTTGATTTGATTTAATTTGATTTTGACATTTTACGTCCCGTTGAGCAGCGAAGCTATATGAGACGTGGACCTACTGATTAACGTGGAATCCGAACCACATGAGCTTCCGCCGGGAATCGAACCAGGGTCTCCCACGCCAAAGGCGCATACGCTAACCGCTTAGCCACGAAGCAGCTCAGATTCTACCTTTGATCTTACTATTCTATTGCAACCAGTACTTACTGATACACTACTTCTAGTTTGGGTATTGAATTTGCATTGTTTTGGAAGTCTTAGTTTTACACCGTGAAACGATACTCTATTGTTATTCAACTACACACATTCCTAATACTAAAAGTTCCAGTAAAGCAGGCTGCTATTTAGGCAGTACAAGAAAAGTCATAGTATAAATCAGCTATATATGTATATTAAAATACAACTCAAAAGCTTTACTATAACATTTATTGCTACTAAACCATTTCTCGTGTTCCATACAACTTTTTTTTGCGGGGGGGGATTGGTCTTCAACCTATATTCGTGTTATTGGCACATTGGCACATTTCGGTGCCACATGTTTCGTTTTTAAGTTATAAGTAAGTATGAATAATGGATCAAAATTCTATGATTATTTAACTATCAATGGTTAGAAACGAAGTATGTGAAAAATAAAAGAATCTGGATATCTTTGTTGTAAAGCATTTTGGGAATTCAAATACCGAAAAGCATAATTTCCGAAATTAACAGCGGCTAAGTATATATATTATCAACAAAACATTTGTGAAGAACATTAACGTTATATTTTTATATTTTAATTTTTTACATATATAGCCCACAGTTCGAATCACAAAAATTGATAAATACGATTAAACACCTAAATTGTTTACAACTGACTTTTATTCTTCATATTTTATGTATATTTATTCTGTATCCATAGTAACAACATACATATACTTATCTTCTTTTCATACAACTGACATTATCTGATTATCAATATAAAATCAACATATATTCTACAATTTTTTTCTTCTTCTTATCAACAAGTTGTGCACTTTTAAGCTCCGTTGCCCAAAATAACTACAAGAAAATTGAAGTAATTTATAGGTTAGATATACAATCTTGTTTTATATATGGCTCCTGACGAGGACTTCTTAATTTGATTACAATATAAGAAAGAATCCTGGACCATTACATATTCTTACATACATGGTTACCTTACTTTCTGAATAACCCTCCTATATATAAATTACAATACATATATTAATTTCATTTTATATCAACAATAATCTTACATTTATTTAATAATCAATTATATTTTAAATAGCTCTCCTATATATAAATTACAATACATATATTAATTTCATTTTATATCAACAATAATTTTACATTTATTTAATAATTAATTATATTTCTATAAATTATCCTCGAAGAGGACTTATTCAAAAATACGATCAACTTGTTAATTATTTTGGTCCAAAAAATAGATTCTTTAATTTAATATCTTCGGAGCTCATTAACACATTAAACGATAATACATTGTTATATTACATAACTTATTTCTTCCACTTGGGCATCAAGATGATTATAAAAGAATTGAAAAGCACAATATTGAGAAGTGAAGCGAATTACAAAGAAATCATAACAATACTCAAAATAAAATAAAACAAGAATTAATCAATATAACGGAATAATACAAATAAAAGAAATTATCATATTAAGAATTAATCAGAAAATTCAACAATATCTATGTTAATCTTAGATAAAACTTCTGAAGGAACTAACGTTTTAATTAACTGTATCCATTTACCTTTGGTATATTTTGATGGACGCCATAATTTCAACTCATCAACATTACGTAAACCCAAAAGTTTACCGGTTTTCACATCCATTAATTCAAAAACTTTAGGGTTAACTTGTTTTGTACACAAATACTGCGTATAAATCGCAAAACTTATAAATACTTTTTAATGACGCATCGCTTTGAGGATGCAACCTCACAAAAACTAGATCGTTTATTTGAATTTTAGATTTACCAGCTTGTTGATGTTCTATTTTCTGATTTCGTAAACGAAATTTTTGAGTTCTACTAAGATGTACGATACTGGCAAAATATGAATAATCCATTTCATCGTCTTCATTAAGTTTAATATTAAAATGTTGCTCTATTGGCTTCATGGAGTCTGTTCCATTATGAATATTCGCCGGAGTGACACCCAAAGTAACCGAAACTGGATAATTCAAAAAGTAGGTGATATGTGCAACATATTTAATCCAGTCAGTGTGTTTTTCCAGACAACAATGTCTAAATAGCATACCAAGATTTCGATACACATTGATATTCCTGACGGGAATATAATTACCTTGACTCCGGTTATTAGTTTGATTTCGATTATTATTACTTATGCACCACCATGGATTGATTTTCAAAATTTCGCACTATCATAATCAAATGATTGAAGTTAATGTATTGTGCAGAAATCAGTATTTGTTACAAACTAAAAGGTAATAGTATCCGGATCGATGCTATAATTCGTGATTCTTGTTGGTACGGATCAATTAATTTCAACTCATTGTATACAGAAATTACAAAATCAGTTAAATTATTATCAATTTGCGATCAAACCGTCTGTTTCAAACCAAGGCGTCTTGGTTTGCAAACATTAAATCATTCTCAAAATTGGAAAGCAAAGCGTTCTTAAAATTAGATAATTGTGTATACTTCCCCTAATCGCTTTGAACCAAACAAAGTAGGGAGGTAATAAAACATGCGGTATTATTTTAAGGAATTTAGTTTTGTCTATACCGATTAGGTCACATTCCTTTTCGAATTTTTCCAAAAATACACTGGCAGGTATATCTCCTGACCTTCCGCTAAATTTCGTTAGTGATCGTATTTCACTAAATCTGAAAAGAGGAGGATTATTATAAGGTTGTTTCGAAGGATAGATCTTACGTGTCTGGGTTTTCGGTGATGTACTGAACGTGATCTTCTTTCCTCTTTTCCCATACTACAAGCACTTTCATCCTTCTCCGAAGAGCTTTCTGTTATATCACTTTTTTCTAGTGGTATTCTGGGTTCATTGGATATATGGTCCTTCTTGAGGATTTAATCAGGATTAACATTCATGGTGACGATCTTTTCCTTTATAGTGTTTATTTCCTCGTGTAACACTTTAATTTGGTTACTATGTTTACTAACCTGAGTTTCAACAACATCCACTGCACTTTGCACAATTTGTAAATCTGTGCATCCTTTGTTCCACCATACCGTCAGTTCATTTTAGTTTAGTATTTATTTGCTGTGTTATTTGCTCTAATTTGTTCAAATTTAGTATCTATTAGCTGAAATTGAGTATCCACTTGCTGAAACTTTTGTTCAAATATAGTATCTATTTGCTGAAAGTCAGTATCCATTTGCTGAAGCTTTTCTTCAAATTTAGTATCTATTTGCTAAAATTGAGTATCTATTTGCTGAAAACTTGTGTCCATTTGCTGAAACTTCTGTTCAAATTTAGTGTCCATTTGTTGCATTTGCTGCTACAAAGATTGACTTTACTGTTTTATAAGGTCAGCTACATTTGTTGATGTCTCCATAGCTAATATTCTACTAGCTTGTTCATTTATATTTTCATTTCCAGAAACACTCATTTTAATGTTTCTATAAATTCTTTTCTTACTTCTGAGTAAAGTATACTCCGTGTTGGACGCTATGATGAGACTGCTTTACTTAACTCCAAAACTAATCTCAAGGTATTCCTGGTAGCTAAACCGCCATCTAAAATGTAAAATTATATTTTTATATTTTAATTTGTTACATTTATAGCCCACAGTTCGAATCACAAAAATTGATAAATACGATTAAACACCAAAATTGTTTACAACTGACTTTTATTATTCTTATTTTATGTATATTTATTCTGTTGCCATAGTAACAACAGACATATACTTATCTTCTTTTCATACAACTGACATTATCTGATTATCAATATAAAATCAACATATATTCTACAATTTTTTTCTTCTTCTTATCAACAAGTTGTGCACTTTTAAGCTCCGTTGCCCAAAATAACTACAAGAAAATTGAAGTAATTTATAGGTTAGATATACAATCTTGTTTTATATATGGCTCCTGACGAGGACTTCTTAATTTGATTACAATATAAGAAAGAATCCTGGACCATTACATATTCTTACATACATGGTTACCTTACTTTCTGAATAACCCTCCTATATATAAATTACAATACATATATTAATTTCATTTTATATCAACAATAATCTTACATTTATTTAATAATCAATTATATTTTAAATAGCTCTCCTATATATAAATTACAATACATATATTAATTTCATTTTATATCAACAATAATTTTACATTTATTTAATAATTAATTATATTTCTATAAATTATCCTCGAAGAGGACTTATTCAAAAATACGATCAACTTGTTAATTATTTTGGTCCAAAAAATAGATTCTTTAATTTAATATCTTCGGAGCTCATTAACACATTAAACGATAATACATTGTTATATTACATAACTTATTTCTTCCACTTGGGCATCAAGATGATTATAAAAGAATTGAAAAGCACAATATTGAGAAGTGAAGCGAATTACAAAGAAATCATAACAATACTCAAAATAAAATAAAACAAGAATTAATCAATATAACGGAATAATACAAATAAAAGAAATTATCATATTAAGAATTAATCAGAAAATTCAACAATATCTATGTTAATCTTAGATAAAACTTCTGAAGGAACTAACGTTTTAATTAACTGTATCCATTTACCTTTGGTATATTTTGATGGACGCCATAATTTCAACTCATCAACATTACGTAAACCCAAAAGTTTACCGGTTTTCACATCCATTAATTCAAAAACTTTAGGGTTAACTTGTTTTGTACACAAATACTGCGTATAAATCGCAAAACTTATAAATACTTTTTAATGACGCATCGCTTTGAGGATGCAACCTCACAAAAACTAGATCGTTTATTTGAATTTTAGATTTACCAGCTTGTTGATGTTCTATTTTCTGATTTCGTAAACGAAATTTTTGAGTTCTACTAAGATGTACGATACTGGCAAAATATGAATAATCCATTTCATCGTCTTCATTAAGTTTAATATTAAAATGTTGCTCTATTGGCTTCATGGAGTCTGTTCCATTATGAATATTCGCCGGAGTGACACCCAAAGTAACCGAAACTGGATAATTCAAAAAGTAGGTGATATGTGCAACATATTTAATCCAGTCAGTGTGTTTTTCCAGACAACAATGTCTAAATAGCATACCAAGATTTCGATACACATTGATATTCCTGACGGGAATATAATTACCTTGACTCCGGTTATTAGTTTGATTTCGATTATTATTACTTATGCACCACCATGGATTGATTTTCAAAATTTCGCACTATCATAATCAAATGATTGAAGTTAATGTATTGTGCAGAAATCAGTATTTGTTACAAACTAAAAGGTAATAGTATCCGGATCGATGCTATAATTCGTGATTCTTGTTGGTACGGATCAATTAATTTCAACTCATTGTATACAGAAATTACAAAATCAGTTAAATTATTATCAATTTGCGATCAAACCGTCTGTTTCAAACCAAGGCGTCTTGGTTTGCAAACATTAAATCATTCTCAAAATTGGAAAGCAAAGCGTTCTTAAAATTAGATAATTGTGTATACTTCCCCTAATCGCTTTGAACCAAACAAAGTAGGGAGGTAATAAAACATGCGGTATTATTTTAAGGAATTTAGTTTTGTCTATACCGATTAGGTCACATTCCTTTTCGAATTTTTCCAAAAATACACTGGCAGGTATATCTCCTGACCTTCCGCTAAATTTCGTTAGTGATCGTATTTCACTAAATCTGAAAAGAGGAGGATTATTATAAGGTTGTTTCGAAGGATAGATCTTACGTGTCTGGGTTTTCGGTGATGTACTGAACGTGATCTTCTTTCCTCTTTTCCCATACTACAAGCACTTTCATCCTTCTCCGAAGAGCTTTCTGTTATATCACTTTTTTCTAGTGGTATTCTGGGTTCATTGGATATATGGTCCTTCTTGAGGATTTAATCAGGATTAACATTCATGGTGACGATCTTTTCCTTTATAGTGTTTATTTCCTCGTGTAACACTTTAATTTGGTTACTATGTTTACTAACCTGAGTTTCAACAACATCCACTGCACTTTGCACAATTTGTAAATCTGTGCATCCTTTGTTCCACCATACCGTCAGTTCATTTTAGTTTAGTATTTATTTGCTGTGTTATTTGCTCTAATTTGTTCAAATTTAGTATCTATTAGCTGAAATTGAGTATCCACTTGCTGAAACTTTTGTTCAAATATAGTATCTATTTGCTGAAAGTCAGTATCCATTTGCTGAAGCTTTTCTTCAAATTTAGTATCTATTTGCTAAAATTGAGTATCTATTTGCTGAAAACTTGTGTCCATTTGCTGAAACTTCTGTTCAAATTTAGTGTCCATTTGTTGCATTTGCTGCTACAAAGATTGACTTTACTGTTTTATAAGGTCAGCTACATTTGTTGATGTCTCCATAGCTAATATTCTACTAGCTTGTTCATTTATATTTTCATTTCCAGAAACACTCATTTTAATGTTTCTATAAATTCTTTTCTTACTTCTGAGTAAAGTATACTCCGTGTTGGACGCTATGATGAGACTGCTTTACTTAACTTCAAAACTAATCTCAAGGTATTCCTGGTAGCTAAACCGCCATCTAAAATGTAAAATTATATTTTTATATTTTAATTTGTTACATTTATAGCCCACAGTTCGAATCACAAAAATTGATAAATACGATTAAACACCAAAATTGTTTACAACTGACTTTTATTCTTCATATTTTATGTATATTTATTCTGTTGCCATAGTAACAACAGACATATACTTATCTTCTTTTCATACAACTGACATTATCTGATTATCAATATAAAATCAACATATATTCTACAATTTTTTTCTTCTTCTTATCAACAAGTTGTGCACTTTTAAGCTCCGTTGCCCAAAATAACTACAAGAAAATTGAAGTAATTTATAGGTTAGATATACAATCTTGTTTTATATATGGCTCCTGACGAGGACTTCTTAATTTGATTACAATATAAGAAAGAATCCTGGACCATTACATATTCTTACATACATGGTTACCTTACTTTCTGAATAACCCTCCTATATATAAATTACAATACATATATTAATTTCATTTTATATCAACAATAATCTTACATTTATTTAATAATCAATTATATTTTAAATAGCTCTCCTATATATAAATTACAATACATATATTAATTTCATTTTATATCAACAATAATTTTACATTTATTTAATAATTAATTATATTTCTATAAATTATCCTCGAAGAGGACTTATTCAAAAATACGATCAACTTGTTAATTATTTTGGTCCAAAAAATAGATTCTTTAATTTAATATCTTCGGAGCTCATTAACACATTAAACGATAATACATTGTTATATTACATAACTTATTTCTTCCACTTGGGCATCAAGATGATTATAAAAGAATTGAAAAGCACAATATTGAGAAGTGAAGCGAATTACAAAGAAATCATAACAATACTCAAAATAAAATAAAACAAGAATTAATCAATATAACGGAATAATACAAATAAAAGAAATTATCATATTAAGAATTAATCAGAAAATTCAACAATATCTATGTTAATCTTAGATAAAACTTCTGAAGGAACTAACGTTTTAATTAACTGTATCCATTTACCTTTGGTATATTTTGATGGACGCCATAATTTCAACTCATCAACATTACGTAAACCCAAAAGTTTACCGGTTTTCACATCCATTAATTCAAAAACTTTAGGGTTAACTTGTTTTGTACACAAATACTGCGTATAAATCGCAAAACTTATAAATACTTTTTAATGACGCATCGCTTTGAGGATGCAACCTCACAAAAACTAGATCGTTTATTTGAATTTTAGATTTACCAGCTTGTTGATGTTCTATTTTCTGATTTCGTAAACGAAATTTTTGAGTTCTACTAAGATGTACGATACTGGCAAAATATGAATAATCCATTTCATCGTCTTCATTAAGTTTAATATTAAAATGTTGCTCTATTGGCTTCATGGAGTCTGTTCCATTATGAATATTCGCCGGAGTGACACCCAAAGTAACCGAAACTGGATAATTCAAAAAGTAGGTGATATGTGCAACATATTTAATCCAGTCAGTGTGTTTTTCCAGACAACAATGTCTAAATAGCATACCAAGATTTCGATACACATTGATATTCCTGACGGGAATATAATTACCTTGACTCCGGTTATTAGTTTGATTTCGATTATTATTACTTATGCACCACCATGGATTGATTTTCAAAATTTCGCACTATCATAATCAAATGATTGAAGTTAATGTATTGTGCAGAAATCAGTATTTGTTACAAACTAAAAGGTAATAGTATCCGGATCGATGCTATAATTCGTGATTCTTGTTGGTACGGATCAATTAATTTCAACTCATTGTATACAGAAATTACAAAATCAGTTAAATTATTATCAATTTGCGATCAAACCGTCTGTTTCAAACCAAGGCGTCTTGGTTTGCAAACATTAAATCATTCTCAAAATTGGAAAGCAAAGCGTTCTTAAAATTAGATAATTGTGTATACTTCCCCTAATCGCTTTGAACCAAACAAAGTAGGGAGGTAATAAAACATGCGGTATTATTTTAAGGAATTTAGTTTTGTCTATACCGATTAGGTCACATTCCTTTTCGAATTTTTCCAAAAATACACTGGCAGGTATATCTCCTGACCTTCCGCTAAATTTCGTTAGTGATCGTATTTCACTAAATCTGAAAAGAGGAGGATTATTATAAGGTTGTTTCGAAGGATAGATCTTACGTGTCTGGGTTTTCGGTGATGTACTGAACGTGATCTTCTTTCCTCTTTTCCCATACTACAAGCACTTTCATCCTTCTCCGAAGAGCTTTCTGTTATATCACTTTTTTCTAGTGGTATTCTGGGTTCATTGGATATATGGTCCTTCTTGAGGATTTAATCAGGATTAACATTCATGGTGACGATCTTTTCCTTTATAGTGTTTATTTCCTCGTGTAACACTTTAATTTGGTTACTATGTTTACTAACCTGAGTTTCAACAACATCCACTGCACTTTGCACAATTTGTAAATCTGTGCATCCTTTGTTCCACCATACCGTCAGTTCATTTTAGTTTAGTATTTATTTGCTGTGTTATTTGCTCTAATTTGTTCAAATTTAGTATCTATTAGCTGAAATTGAGTATCCACTTGCTGAAACTTTTGTTCAAATATAGTATCTATTTGCTGAAAGTCAGTATCCATTTGCTGAAGCTTTTCTTCAAATTTAGTATCTATTTGCTAAAATTGAGTATCTATTTGCTGAAAACTTGTGTCCATTTGCTGAAACTTCTGTTCAAATTTAGTGTCCATTTGTTGCATTTGCTGCTACAAAGATTGACTTTACTGTTTTATAAGGTCAGCTACATTTGTTGATGTCTCCATAGCTAATATTCTACTAGCTTGTTCATTTATATTTTCATTTCCAGAAACACTCATTTTAATGTTTCTATAAATTCTTTTCTTACTTCTGAGTAAAGTATACTCCGTGTTGGACGCTATGATGAGACTGCTTTACTTAACTTCAAAACTAATCTCAAGGTATTCCTGGTAGCTAAACCGCCATCTAAAATGTAAAATTATATTTTTATATTTTAATTTGTTACATTTATAGCCCACAGTTCGAATCACAAAAATTGATAAATACGATTAAACACCAAAATTGTTTACAACTGACTTTTATTATTCTTATTTTATGTATATTTATTCTGTTGCCATAGTAACAACAGACATATACTTATCTTCTTTTCATACAACTGACATTACCTGATTATCAATATAAAATCAACATATATTCTAGAATTTCTTCTTCCTCTTCTTATCAACAAATTGTGCACTTTTAAGCGCCGTTGTCCAAAATAACTACACGAAAATGGAAGTAATTTATAGGTTAGATATACAATCTCGTTGTAAACACAAGACAAATTCGTTGTACTAAGCATTCTGCGAATATATACCTAGGTAATAAATATGTGAACTTTTAGTACTAATAGCTTACTTATTAACAATCCACCAATGTTATTAGGAAACGTCATCTTTTGTTCAATCAACTATGTTTCAAAAATAAATAACAAACTTTACGAGCACACTCTTCCCCCTTTTCAATTTGAAAAGAAGTTACCACTCTATATGCATCACTTCAAAGCAGTAAGCCCCATGTCTGAAATCCTAGCTTCTTTTTTGAGCATCTAGCTCTTCCTTTGTTAAGAACTAAGTACCTCTAGTAAGTACAAAGTTCTTCCTCTATCAACCACTAATCTTGAGCTTGAATTGAACACTACACCTCGAGTACCTAGCACCTTTCCTTAGCATCAAGTTTCAATATCTACATAGGATTAACCTATGTAAATAGTCATGTCTTTCACTAATTTCGTAGGTTGTTTGCATGAGGCATAAATTGTTGCAATGTACTAGAAAGGTGTTCTTGTGAACTTCTAACTATGAGTGTTCCAAAACCAATTAACACTTTTGTCTCTCAGATTTTTCCTAACAGTACTGACAATTTATTTCTATGCTGTTGTAAATTAAATAGTGTCCCTTTCAAAGAAACCCTGCTTCACTCTAATGAACTTCATTTGTATCTGTTATATGAATCTGCACTGCTGGAAGAGTTCTACTTGGATGATCCAAACTTTCGTCATTACAGCCCTCTTGATGGCCTCCGTGACTTCAAAATGGTTACCCTTTAGAATTCCCTTCAGCTTAGGGAATAAACAAATCACAGGGAGAGAGATCTGATGAATAAGTGGTTCGGAATAGAACGGTCATGTTCTTTTCGACAGGAATTGCTGAGTGCTAAGAGCATTGTGACTTTGTACATTGTCTAATATTTTCCGCGTGGCAAAATCTTCGGTGATGATCTTCCAAGCACTGTCCTTTCTCATGCCCAGCTGACTGGTGACCATTGAAATATTCAGCCGATGACCAGCACGTAATACTTGCCATCCATTAGACATTAATGTCAGTTCAGTTTCTAGAAGGCTTTTCGCTCTTTGGGCCATCTTCCATTTCCCCGCGTCTCTCTTTGAACCTGTAATGTGATTCAGGAACATCTGTAAGTGACATTACCTTCTCTTCATACACTTGACGGAGCATTTATCGGAGTTTTCTCCAACAGATGTTCTTGGAAAGCACTGGTATGGATATATTAAACTGTGGTGACAAACAATGCTGTAGTTATGTTACTAAGCTTGTAGAAATATTTGCATAAACAAATTTCCAGTTATTTATTCAATGAGCCTTCCATTAAATTTTGCATATATATAAAGAGCAGTTAATGATTTTAAGTTACATAAAATTCCTACTAAAATACAAGTAGCTCTAATTTGCACTGTTTGCTCTATTCTTTGACAAAAAAAATCACAATATGAGGTTGGTGCTAGTGAACTGTCCAATTTAATAACTGAAGAGGAACTTATCTAAGCAACAAAATACAAAGATGGACTAAAATGACATGTCTTACGTCACAAACTCTGTATACTCCTAACAAATATGCTGGGGTACCCCGACAGTCAGGAAGCGATATGTTTATGAACAGGACTATATTTAAATGCACAATGGAGAACATACAATTGCTAATGATTTCTTTTGACAAATTCAAACTGTGATATTCTTCAAAGCCAAACACACACACACACACACACACACACACAACGTTAACAGTGCATTTGTGTCAGTGATGACAAAAAATGCACCATCCACGGTTGGTTTGCCCAATTTCGTTCCAGTGAGCTCCGTGTTTTTAGACTAACATCACCTTTGGATAAGCTCCTCAGGTACACCGTGGAGGTAGACCCTCGGAAAATTGTCCGTGCCATTGCAGATAAGTTAGACATACAGCATAACACTGCAGTACAGCCGCTCCCTGTAGCAGAAAAGATGAATAAGTTGGTATCATGGTGCCATAAGAATTAACAGTGGCCAAAAAGAATCACAATCTTCAGTTCTATGAATGAAAGAAATAATCAGTAAAATTTCTACATCCGAGTTTCAATTAAGATAGGTGACCATTGATAGGTGAAAATTGGATGTGTTACTATAAGGAAAATGATTAAATCCTGATCTAGTCCAGGATAGTTTCTTAAACCATTTCTTCACTTACAGAAGGTGTGTTTGCTGGTATAGTAATGTTAGGCCCGTATATAGAATACTAAAAAAAGGAGGGCAAAACCATATTTGGGAGGGTGGAGGCTGACTTGAGTTCACTTTATATTCATACATGCCCGGTACATACCAACAAGCAACTAAAATTTTCACTGGACTGAATGAAGAAGGTCGCATGGGGTCTCAGCACCCTGGCCATTAGTTGCTATGGACCTGAGTGATCTATGGTAAGAGAGATCTATCATGTGTCTCTCAACCTTCCTTGTTTACCGTATTCCCCTGATATCCCTCTCCTATTCTGGCATATCTATCACTTTTGGGGAGGAAAAACTTTCCATGATTATCTGGCAGTGCAAAGTGGAGTTCAGGACTTCTTCGCATCGCCGATTGTAGGCTCGCCGAGTAATTGGAAAAGTATGTGGTTACAGACGGCTGTCATTTTGATTAAAAGACGTTGCAGTTCTCTGTATATTTTTGTCTTCTGAAATGAAGCACCTGAATCAGGTATTTCATTAGCACCGACCTAATATTAAAGACAACCTAATGATAGATGCCTAGTTGTTCTTGCAAATTAAAGGGAAGGTCTATTAGAATGCTTTGCTCAGATTACTCCAATGAACTAATTCCAACAAGAGCTTTTAGATCAATATGACACGTACACATAAGCTGAGTAAATAAGCTAACATATAAGAGAAGTCGAACGTAATTTTTATTTGAAAATTCACTTCTGGAACTCAAATTTGGTTAATTTTATCTCATAATATTAATATGAAAGACGCCCAAAAGAGAGAGCTCTTCTAAGCAGATAATGTACATAATTAATTATAATTATGAAGGAAAGAAGGAAGAGTGCAAAATAATTGTAAATTTAACTGCTTCAAATTAACTACAGTAGGATATATATTTTAGATGTAATTCAACTATTAAATGACAATCTGCATTTTTGAATTACGTGAATAAAGACTTTAAAGATTACTGACCAATAATACGTGTTTTAACTAATAGTTCCACACAATCTTTAATTTGTGACAAAGACGTATTGGTAAAAAGATTTTAAAGTGTTCGCTGACACGAAATTTTCACATCTTTCAAATTAACCCTGTTTATTTATAATTCTAAAAGTTAGTCGTCTTAAGAAATAAGCAAAAATATCAAATTAATATCTCTCTTTTCATCCGCCATTTTCCAAGATGTCGGTGTTAGTAAAAGTTGAATCAATAAAAAAATAATATGCTGACGAGGACGACAATTACAAGAGCACAAAGAAGAAAGATCATTACTAATTCGATACCTGATTCGACTAGCCTATTAGCCTAACCGAGTTTTACGAGCCAAAATTGTTATATTCAACTGAACTTTGTAATTAGAGTATTTGATAAATAAGTTTTTCTTCAAGCCCAAGAAATTTTATCTGAGGTAGTTAATTACAGAATTCACTAGTTTACAAGTGCATACAATTGTAACTACGATTAAATAGATACACTAGCCTAATAGTAAAGCAAGTTTATAAATATTGCAGTTATTGCTTATATAGTCATAATTTTATAAAATACATACACACACACACACACACACACACACCAATATATATCACACATATATATACCAATAACTTCTACATCAGTGTTGAAAGATACGCATATCTTTCAAGAACAACGTCGGTTAGCTTCAGGAATATTCTATGATTTTTTAAGTCGATTTCCTTTTAAAACTATCGAGCAATCGAACTGACCGTGACCAGAGACAGGAAGTATGAAAAAATTTACGTAGGAAGAAAGGGGAGAAAAAATCACAAAAATAATTTAAGAAAACGGCAAAGTAGTGCTATTTCCTTGAACTATTTTGCAACTGCTTTTTGATCTAATTAAAAGCAATATGAACTACGTATCTCTTCCAATTTTATATAAGCCAATACATGTAAGTGTTGCATATTTGAAAATATTCGGATTGTTTTGGATACTAATTTCAACCTATGTGGTCTCACAGAGCCATATACTATCTTTTTCCTAAGCGTTGTCTTTCCTAGTTTATAATGACCATCTTCTCAAGTTTGTAACCCTAGGTAACACGACAGTTTTGTATTTACTAATTATCAATCTTCTCTAGTAGAGAAAGTTTGTGTGACTTGAAAGCTGAATCTGAGTTGTCTGGCTTTAGAGAAAGAACAAATTATTTTCACTTTGTCAAAATGCTCGCGCAAGAAATAGCAAACTCAAATTTTTACAATGACTGGAAATTTGGAATAAAATTTTAGATAACAGTAAAAGTTTTAGTTTTACGTCGCACGATTATGTCCTTTAGGCTGAAGGAGACGGATGGTTAAGGCAAGTAAACGATGATGGAAAACTTGGTGGAATAAAATGTGGGAGAAAACGGAGTATCCTGAGAAAACCCACGAACACGATGTTGTCTACCACAAACTTACTTCGCCGGTGATCGAACCAGAGACGGTATGCAAAAGAAACGCTACTCAGCCACCGTGCTCCGTCCCCATTAGAAAATAATAATAAAGGAAGAGAAAAGGTAAGAAAAGTGGGTTGGGTTTAGATTAAGGTAATAAAGGTACAAAAACCCTAAAGAGGGAACTGAAAAATTAACCGTATTCTCTACTGGACGCAACATTTGACACATGTACAATATTTTAGGAAAGTTCACATTTGCTTTAAAAGGAAAATCTGTGCACCTAAAAATCCTACCCGTAGTTATAACTAATAAACAATTAAAACAAGATTTGAATGAAAACAAAAATCTGAAAAGAAAAAAAAGTCACTCTCGTTTAACTAAAGTACGTCATTAACATTCTGAATAAACATCTCTATATACGC
This sequence comes from Thermobia domestica, assembly GCF_964235325.1. Classification (NCBI taxonomy): domain Eukaryota; kingdom Metazoa; phylum Arthropoda; class Insecta; order Zygentoma; family Lepismatidae; genus Thermobia; species Thermobia domestica. Next base: position 143,188,788 of record NC_137458.1, read on the forward strand.
TTACCACAAAAGATATAGTGAATTTTAAATTAAAATATGTTATTTAAATTACAAGAGAGTAAACATGGAAACTAACTTTTCCAAACTCCGTTCAACAGGACTTACTTAACCCAGGCAGGCAGGGAGAAAAAAAGGCAAAATCCATGAATCGCTCAGTGGGTTAACATGAATAAATATCGTCCAGGTCATTCTTTTAGTATCACTGCAGCCGTAACATTACACAACCCGACACGCTTTCTACGATTACATCATTGTGGTGCATCGTTATAGTACAAGATATAACCTATGTATGCATTGTATTCCTTTACTTTTTACTGCATATGTATTTAGGACTATACCTTTAAATACACCACAATAAACATGTTTTGTTGCTATAAACATAGTTTTAATGCACTTTCTACTGTTATTTTAGACTATTTAAGTTAATTCTGTTTTGTTAATCCGGTCAACTTACTTATAGCAAAATATTTAATGTACATATTTTTTTTTTTCCTTTGATGTTTACATAAACAGTCGGACAAATGAGTGAACTATTGTATCTTCATGTCCCAATGCTAATGATTCTCATGCAGTAAACAGAGACCATTATAACTGAATCATGTAGAATAGTGAAGCACTCAGACAATACTAACAAATTCACAAAGCATGTTGGCTTTCACGAAACTTTGAAGACTTGTGCATGAAAGATAATATTCCTTATGTCTGCCTCTCTTTCTTTCTTTGTGTGTTTGTGTATGTGTGCATGTGTGTGTCTCCGACCCTCTTGTGTCCACACTACGTAAACGGACAACTCAAGACCATTTGCATATGATCTTTATGTCCCCTGAGTTCACAAGACAAGAGAAATATTCCTTAGTCGTATTGTACACAAAGAGAATACGAATCTGAGTCTTAAAGAACCAGAAACAGCATTTGAAGTGTATATACTGGTAATTTTATTTGTGATTTTCAAACCTACCTGGTAAATAATACTTCCTGGTATTTTTGTGTTCATTATTTTGATTGTAAAAGAAGAAAATATATTTATTAAAAATATTTGAAAAGAAATTGTCTTTAATATTTTCTGAATATACAATCAGAAATTTGAATATTAAGGAAATTCCTGTCTGTAAACTGAGAAAAAATGTAGGTGGCGTACTTAAAAAGATTGGTTACATGCGTAATTTCTGTAGTTTTTGGACTTAACGTACAGCAGACATATAACTTAAAACGCCATGTTTTATAATACTTTCTGTATAAGTGTTCCATCTATAGGTACTTTCCGTATGAAACAATATAGGGGGTCAGGATCTCACATACAAATGGACGTATATAACATACAGCTGACGAAGGTAACATAAGTATATGCATGTGATATACGGAAAACTGTTAGATGTCAGCCATCCTGCAACGGTATAATGCAACATCTAAGAGCAGTGCCCATGTAGCATACGGATAACGTATGCTCCGTACTGATTTCTGTAGTAAGCAAGAGGATACCGTATATTTGTACAATATACTGCTGTCCGGAGAACGGATTTTTCTCTGTGTATGCCTTTAGGAGCGGTATTTTCGAAAACATGGAAACATATTTTCAGATATTTTTAGTGAAGAGTTCATACATATTCCTAGTTTAATCATCTTAAGTTGAAAGATTTATGAGGAATCCTACACTTGAAAAAAAAAAAAAAGATATTCCCCCTTTACTCACCTCAGGATACGTATTAGAAAGAAACTTTGGAACTTTCCTTTTCCCTTGCTTCCGTGATAAAAGGAATTTCCTGACCAAATTTCATTTTCCAGCTACACTAGTATGACTGGAGCGTTGATGAATACGTCATTCTAGCTTTTTTATATAATAGTATACATTAACAAAAAAGACATTCGGGCATAATGAATACATTTAGCATTCGAGCATTTAAGCAGATCGAAATAGTTATAGCAAATTACTTACTAGGTCAGAATACATAAAAGTGCTTCAAAACATCACCATTTTCGTACTTTTTTGGTAGTAAACACGAAATTCATTTCATATGCATGCTACCACAACTCAGTAATAGAAAAATATTGCGTAACAGGTTTTATTGTAATCGGTATACATTTACAGATGTATATAGTTTGGTCAAACTGCGAATATTCAGCCTAATATTTGATTTAAATTAATGTCCTCATTTTGGAAACCATGAAGGAATGAAAGAAACAAGAGTTGTATAAGTCCAGTGAATTTTATGTTTTTTTTTTTAAAAAAAACGAAGTTATACAATACAGTAACGGGCGTTACTTAGTGCGAATGAACTTGGCACAGGTTTTTTAAAATAAGCGTATTATGTAAACAGCAAATTATTACAATGATAATATATGAAAGTGTTCACATGTAGTACAATCTAAGAAAAGAAAACACAAATTAATAAATATTATCAAGCATAGAAGAGAGAAAGTTTCAGTAATTACTAGCATATATTACCCGCTTCGCTGGATTAAATTAAGAAAAAATAGTAATGTGTTTCGTTAGTCAGTCACTTTTTACTATTACTAAAGCGTTCCTTGATATTGGTCATTTTCGATGAATTTTATATATTCCCCTGTCCTCCCCATGTTGCAGACCACTGCATTGGAAGTATCATTGTTCATCTCAGCGACCCCGAAAACTGAATTCGACACTGATATTGGGTCGTTTCGAATTGTATATCCCCCTCCCCTCCCACAATTTGCGGGGCTAAATTTGATTTTAAATGGCATCAGAAGTGTCTCTGTTCATCTGAGCGACCTCGAAAACTATAGATTCGACACTAATATTGGTCATTATCGATAATTTGTAAATGTCTTTCTCCCTCCTTTAAGTTACATCGTCAAAGTGATATGACAAAAATCATTTCATGTTCGAACTTGATCTAGATTAAAAATTTGATCAAGATCGGTCCGGTGGTTCAAGAGTTATTAAGTTTTATATTTTATATATCTCCCCATCCTACCCCCTTCCTCTAAGTTCTACCGTCAAAATGAAGTGATAGAAAACATCTCAAGCACAAACCTCATCTACGTTAAAAATTTGATCGAGATTGATCGTTTGGTTCAAGAGTTATTAAGTTTTACTTATTTTTCAACTTCTCCTCCCCCTCCCCTAAGTTCTGTCGTCAAAGTGAATAGATAAATACCATCCCAGGCCCCAAACCTCATCTATGGTGAAAACTTGATCGAGATCAGTCGAACTCCATATTCCACCTTAGACATTACATAGACAATGTGTAGTGTATTGAGGACATTGGTGTTAGAAAAGTTACTTCCTGATTTCATTACAAAGCCAAGGTTCCTAAAGGCCTCACCAATAATTCTGTTAACATGAATATCGAATGATAGGTTTGACTGCACAGTGACTCCAAGATCAGTTACATAATCCACTCTCTCAACTGGTGTTTGATTAATAGTATATACATTGCGCAAATAGTTCATTTTCCTTTTGTACGATACTATTTTTCATTCTTTAATATTTAACAGCAAATTTGTTTGGTTTACACCATTGGAAAATAGAATTTATGTCTCTTTGCAAAGAAATAGCCTCTAATTCCGTGGAGATACTGCGATAGATTTTTAGATCGTCAGCAAACAATAGTTTGTGGCAGGATGTTATTACAGGTGGTGAATCATTAACAAATAATATAAGTAATGAGTATAATAATGATCTAATAAGTATAATAATAAAGAACATAGGACAATTGGTATAAAGCTTGTAGAAGTTAGCAAGATAAATTAATTGTTTTCAAGTTCGTCTTGGCAATGCTCTTGGAGTATTCTCAACGGGTTTTATCTTTATTATTATTATTATTATTATTATTATTATTATTATTATTATTATTATTATTATTATTATTATTATTATTATTATTATTATTATTATTATTATTTACACATGTATTTTTAGTTCAATGCATTTAGCAAACAGAAAAGAACTTTGAAGACTATGTATAGAGAAAAGGAAAGAAAAGAGGTCACAGTAGTAATAAAATATACTGATCAAGACAGTGAACACATCAATAAGACAAAACAAAGGCAAAATCACAGAATGCTTCTGTTTCTTTTCTGTATTTTTGATACATAACATTTGTATGTTCCTTTCTTTGTTATAAGTTGCATAAACGACTGCCTGTTTTCTTCAGATGTCTTCTTTATTTCCTTTTGCCGACTTCAGAGGACATGTCATGGAGTGGAAGAAAGCAGAATATCACGGAAGACGAAAGGAAACTTCTAGTCTTTCGCTTCATCTGGCCTCCTTTCACTAAGAAATACAGGAAGGAAAAGGGTGTGGGGGAGTGTAAGGCTAGCACAAAGACAGAACCGACATCTTTAAGAAAAAAGAGAACCTAATGGCTTTGTTTCTCAAAATGATCACGTTTTGGTTGTGTCTTCTGCTCTAACGGACAGCGATGTCTGCCCTCTACTTACGTTTCACTTCATGTTATCTCTCTTTTTCTCTCTCTTTTGTATGTATCTACGCAGACGGATTGAAAGCAAAGGACTTGGTCCCCTTGTCGTCTTTTTGTGACCTCGGAATAAGTAGAACATTTGTATCTTTTACGAACCACGTGCCTCCCTCTTTTTTTTTTTTTTTTTTCAAAGTTTAACCCTCGAAACTTCGTAGAGTGGCTAACGGGTCATCTTACACTTCCTGATAGAGGTCTGCACGGTCTCGGACCGAGCCTGTGGGCCACGTTCGGGAATACAAAGCATATATCACATAGGGACCGGGCCGGGCTCGAGCCGTAAATTTTTAAATATATAACCATATTTCTCGGTCCTTTTCGGGCCTAACATTGTAAATAAACTGTACAACGATATATATTTGACCATTATTTCTAGACAACTTTTAAAGCACAACCGCAAAATTGAACCTCTAGTTGCTGTAAATATAAAATACAATTTTGCGTTAATCATTAACTTTCTGTAATTGGGGCTTACTTCGCGCTCATTTGATTATCACACGAGCTCGGGCCGGACTCGGTCCTAAATGCTAAAACATATTTCAGCCTCGAGTCGGACCTCACATTATAAATCCACGGGCCGTGCCGGGCCCGGGCCAAAAATTCCGGCCCGTGTAGACCTCTACTTCCTGATCCTAACGAAGCGGGTTCAACGAAGGTAGTTACACTATGAGATAGTAATTCCTCGTATTATCATCTGATAAATGATTACATTTGTTTCATGTTGCTGTTGTGGGTATATGGTATTATTGGTTGAAGGGAATATTGAGAAGCAGACACGAATGGTTTTCTGCATTGTTTTACAAAATTGTCAGAATATGAGAGAAGTGGAAGTCAGTATACAGTGCTCACTTCTCGTATTGTAAAAGAGGCTGGTTTACCAAAAATTCCTTAACACATTTACTCGGTCTTTCCACGTAGCAGTACGGGGTACGAAAAATCTTAAAGAGTCAGCAGCTTTGACCAGAATGAAGAGGGTCAAACGTTAGTAAAGGAGTCCGTCGATGGAGAGGATCCAGGCACCGGAAGTGGTAGAAATCAATCACTTCCGGTTCTTTTACCATGGAAATGATGGTTCTCCATATCTCGGAATTTCTTAAAGAGAGAGACTTAAAATTCGATAATGAAACTTCTCATTTAAAATAATTAGTCACTTATTTCAGTAGTTTTTACGATTTGCCCTAAAAGGGAAGGATAAAAAATGGGAACTAATTGATAAAAAGGATAAAAAGTGTTCCCCGCTCATAATGATTAATATACGAGCGGGGAACATGATAGGTGCCACTTCCGTTGAAATAGCGTTATTATGAGGAATGATTGCAATCGAACCACAGAACCGTATGTAGGTAGTTTAATTTCGGAAATATAACTGCAAATGGCAGGTAGAGGTTGTTTACTACGTGTCATTCCATTGAATTGCATTAATGTTGAATCTTCTTTACCAGTTTATTCGAAAGTTAGAAAATGTCACATATTGCCGCTAATGTAATTCTACAATGAAAATTCTGTCTTAACGTAAGAATATAGAGCTGGATTGGCCAAACTACTGCACATCGGAACTACCTAAAATATCACGTGTGAATGGATACATACATGCATTTTATTTTTGAAAAATAACTTATTGCTAAGTTGAAATACTGAAGGCAAAGATAAAAATGAAAGTAAGTTAATGAATTTCTAACTAAAAGTACACACTTACTTTGGTCTTTATCTAGCTCAAACGAAAGATATCTTTATTTATTTGCTTCATAGGCGGATAATAGTAATAGTAACTATACCTATAGCTCGCTTTTATAAACAGACATTCTGGCTGCCTGTCCAAGAAGCTTGGGGTACAACGTTGGTGAAAAGAAACAATTAGTAAAAGAAATAGATACATCCGTAATTATTTTTTTTTAAAAAAAATATTAAAATATTGAATTTAAAACAAATATGAGAAATACAGAAGGTGCAAAACGTGCCCTTCATTATAAATTAAACTCCAAACCCACTCTCGGGGTCACGGTGGCTCAGTGGTATTGCTTACCTCTGGTGCGTAGGTCCCTGGTTCGGTCCCTCGCCAAGTAAGTTTGTGATGGAGAACATCGTGGGACATGGGTTTTCCCGTTGAACTTCTGTTTCCTCTTACTTTCTCATTTCACTAATATTTCCAATATCATTCACTTGCTTTAATCATCGTCTCACTTAGCCTAACGGGCATAATCGTGGAACATTAAATTAAAAATTTTCATTTTTCCGAAGCCATTATCCTATTCCATTATTAATATCACGGCTGAAAGACCGTGGTAAGGGAAGACAGTTGTTGTCGGTAAGCTCGGCTTTTAATGCTAAACACGGGCCAAACTTCTCTTTAAAAAATCAACCTGTAAAATCTCTTCAATCCAAGAACCAATTCCATACAACAATTCTGTAATTAGGGCTTAATAATCATTTACAAAACCGAGGATACATGAGACTTGGAACTACAGTTTAAAGTGGATTTCGAATTACCATACATTCAAATTGCGAGACTCTCCTGCCGGGAATCGAACGCAAGTCTATCCACGCAAGGTGAGAGGTAGCAAGTAGACCAACGAGTAGGACTGTTGCATATTTCTTCCAGTTGACCATCCTTAATACAAACCTTCATATGTAATACTTTTTCATGTTATTTTATTGAACATTACTGTACCATAACATCAAATTTGGGTGTTAAAATTACTTCCGAGAATATTAATCTGCTAATGATACCACTTCTTCGTCCATACAATATCTCTAAACCTCACGATGATGCTGTATCCCTATCTGAAATGTCATGATCATTATCTGGCTTTATTTATATATATATATATATATATATATATATATATATATATATATATATATATATATATATATATATATATATATATATGTGTGTGTGTGTGTGTGTGTGTGTGTGTGTGTAAAAAGGAACGAAATATGAACTGAATTACCAGCAACAAAATAATCACATTGTCCCTTAAGTTGGGAGAAAGCATGAGCTTTTCGTAACCGTAAACAAGACCTAGAATGATCATAATGAAAGATGGTTCAACCAGCTGCCCTTTGGACTCTCGTCGGAAAGCGGTGAGGGGCGAAGAGTGCAGTTTCTATTCGAGATTTATGGTTGCCCCGGGAATTGATGATGCGGAAAAATAAAGAGAGAGAGAGAGACTCTCTCTCTATCCAAAGCTGAAAGCTGTTCAACTGTTATCAAAGTGGAAATTTCAACGCTGTAATCGATGGCTTCAGTTACGCGTATGAAACAATTTGCATATTAACTACTTGTAGCATATGATACGCACGCATTCTGTTCTCTCTTTTTTTCGTAAATGTGTGTGTGTGTGCCTGTATACTGTATATGTGTGTGTGTTTGTGCAGGGCGGGGCGGGGCAGGATTTTGGAAACGGAGTGAGGAGAAATATTGACTTTTGACGAGCTCCTTCAATTTATTCAGTTGTGGTGAAAATGATTTTACGGTTCCTTTCGGCTCAGTAATTGGTTTCAACTATTAAATTTATGACTATTTTCCCCCCTAAAACGTTGAATGATTTAATACTGTTTTTGAATGTACTGTTTCAACACTTTAACACGTATATTTACGACCTGTATATAAGAGTGCATTCATACTTACACATATAATGACTAGATATCGTACTGCACTAATAAAACAAATATAATACTTCATTAACTGATAATATTTTTCATAATACGTACA